>NC_090806.1:8556401-8888901 GCF_036512215.1 Solanum lycopersicum
ATGATGCTGGAGAGATACTAAAGAAACTCCATACGGAAAATTGCAAGGCGACAAGCACACCAATGAATCCAAAGGGGAAGTTAAGCAAAGAGGGTGGAACTAATAAAATTGATGAAGGAAAGTTTAGAAGCTTGATTAGATGTTTGATGTATCTTATTGTTGCAAGGTCGGATATTTTTATTTGTTGTAAGTCTTTTACTTAGATTTATGCATTGTGCTACTGAAATACATTTGCGAGCAAAATAAGAATTATAAGATACATTAAGGGTACTGTCGAATATGGTGTCAAATTCATCAAGTGTGAGAATTTAATGTTGTATGAATTCTCATATATGATTTGCTTGGATCCATTGAATACTTGAAAAGTTCTTCATGATATTGCTTTAGTCTAGAATCAAGGATTTCCTCTTGGTGTTCCCACAAGTAGAAAATTATCGAACAATCCACAACAGAGGTTGAATTTATTGTAGCAATGGGAGCGGTAAATCAAACCTTATGGCTGAGAAAAATATTTTCTAATTTGCATATGAAACAAAAGGCTAATACTAAGATTCATGCTGATAATCAAACTGCAAGAGTTATTTCGCATAATTCGATGTCCTATAGAAAGAATAACACTATGAATGACAAGATTTTTTTCATGAGGAACGTGCCGAAAAAAGAGAAGTGATTCTTGTTTACTGCAAATCTAAAGAACAACTAGCCGATGTATTTACGAAATCCCTTCTTGTCAACAAGTTTGAGTTCCACAATTTCGAATTTGCAGCTCCTAATGCAACACGGAATTTTAGTTGGTTTCTCTAGGACTATAATATTTTTATATAAGTTTTCTGTATTTCACTTTTTAGTTATTTTAGGAGGTATTTACCATGGTTAGAACCATGATTTAAAAGTAGGACCATGAATTATTTCAGTTTCTTTTATGTATGCTTATGTATCTGTTTTTCTACATACTTATAAGGAGTGTTGTCATTTTTAGTGTCAGGATCTTGTCGAATTGAACCCTTGAGTTGGAAGGTCAATTGAAATTAGGTCAAGAGTTAACTTTGGTCAATGTTTGGAGTTTGGATGTTCAGATTGGAATTTCAAAGATTTCATTGGATTCGGGGAATGAGTATAGGCCCAGGTGAGGTCTTTAGTTGAATTTTAAGAGTTTCCGAGAGCAGTTTGGTATTTTCATGTGGAAATTAGTTTATTGCAATTTTCATGAGTTTCTGGTCACGGACAACCCGGATCCATATTTTGATGGTTTCATTGTGTCCAAAAGTAAGGGTCTCATCCCCATTTCACCATTTTGAACTTCGGGAGCTCGATAAAGGTGATTCCAAAGGGTTTTTTCAAGATTGACTATTTGAGTATGTATTTGTGACCCTAAATCTACATTGCCCATCTGTAATTTATGATTTTAAACATCAAATTCTTGGTTTTGAACTTCAAAAGTTGAAGATTTTTCAAGAACTTGAACTTTAAGGGAAAAGGTGATTAAAGGTTGGTTTCAACTTATTTTTCGATGTGGTTTTCCCTATTGGGTTGCGAAATATTTGGTCAAAATGTCTAAAGTTGGGCCAAGCCATGGACACAATTTCAGTCATATATAGCTTTCATGAAACATAAATTATTTATCTTTCATTTAATTTTCCTTATCTTTGCATAACCATAAGATTTGATATAAATCCAACCACAAAAATTCATGATATTATGTCCTCGTTTATCATCACCTAAAGTAAAGTAGTATTTGGAAGAGAGAATTTTACCCTTTAATATGAAACTTCTTGCACAAATTAAATATGAATTTAACCTTAATTTGAGTGTCAAACACGAAGTACATAGAAAAACATAAAAAAGAAGTTTAAAATTGACCTACTTTATATATATGTACGTCTATGTTTGAAGATTAGCTCCTGCATTGGCTCACTCTTTATTTCGTTCAAAACTAGATATCCTGGTTTGTTCAAAAAATAAAAATGGAACAGAAAGTGATCAAATAACTATAATACAGTTTATTCATAAAATTAAAGACCATAATAGATCATTTTTCATTGACACATACATAAAGTTGATACAAGACTCCAAAAGGATTAATAATGTGTCAAAACTTTTAATGTATCAACATTATTAATGTTGCTTTTGACACTGAAATCTTAGTGCATAGGCACTTTCTTAAGAGTTTGCTACAATGTCCACCTTCAAAATCTTGTTTGATACATGCTTTTCTACATGACAAGTCGGTAAAACTCACAAATTGACAACACAAATGTATTAAAATGTGAAATGGTTCGCCTAGCAAGTTAGATCTGGTGTCATTACGACTTAAGAAATGATAGATCATAACATTTTTTAAATTGTAAAATACCCTTTTGAATGAATTGGTTTTCTCTCTATATAAAGAATTTTAAAATTTTTGCTTTTTTTCTTAACAAATTTAAGAAAAACATGCAAAACAAAATGAAGATAATAACTAGATACAATTAAAATAACAACAGTTATTAAGAGTAAATCAAAAAATAGAAGAATATTATTTAATTTCAAAACAAACTTACTTATTCAATATAGGAAATATAAGAGGTAAGACCACAAGTCTTCCCTCTTACCATATCTTTTCGAACATCCAATAAAATGGTAAAGATCTATCTATCCCTTAACATATAAGTAACTTCTTCAAACAAAATATAACAACAAAACAACAATTAAAAAAACAAAGCCCTCCATGGGGCATAGACTCGATCAAGTCACATATAGAATGTTGACGACTATTTTTCACTTAATGAGTGAATGAGAGAGGGAAGCAAGGCTTAGTGAGAGCTTTATAAGGCCAACCACTACATAAGACGCTTTAATTTTGTTTATCAATTGGCATTCTAAAGCGACATAAGGGACAAACATGATTTTTTTCAAGCCATTGAATAATGCAATCTCCATGAAAAACATGCTTGCAAGCATACGAGTTAGTTCAACAATGTCCTTTGTAATCAACTTGCCAAGACATATCATACCAGTTTCACCAAAACCCTTGTCACCATTCAATGTCTCTATTTTCACCTTCTCAAGCCCTTCAATAGCATCCTTTGATGTTGGAATTACAGGCGCAAACACACGAGTTTCTTCCAAGGTCATCAAATCCATCGCGACTTGTTCTTCTATTAACCCTATCTCATCCTCATTAGCTTCCTCGTGATCATGATGTTGATAAATATTTGCAATCGTCTGAGGAATACGAAGGGGTATGTCAATGATGATTGAGATATTGTTAGATGTATCATTTTCTTGAACAATCAACAAGGCCTTATCATTAATGTCTTGAACCATTTCTTGTTGATACATGAGAGGAACATATAAGTATTCAACCATTTGATTGAACTTAGAGGACCATGTTTCATGTTCTTCTATGTCAAAACACAATCTTCTTGTGTTCTCATAGATAAAATATGTTCGATCATAAAACCTCCAATTACCATCCTGTGTGAAATAGTAATTAAGATACACTTTTCGAATTCCACATAGAATGAAAAGTTTTCCCTTTGACAAATTTTTATCATCATTCTCCATGAGGTTCTTTTGATGTTCAATTGTCAAACAAAAAGGATTTCTATTCATCGTACGATTCAAGTTAGAAGAGCTAAACTTAGTGAATTTATTGGGAAAGAAGGAAAAGAGTGAGCAATGTTTAGATTAAAAAGACATTATATAGATGTCTATATTTATATATCATTAATGAAGGAATCTAAAAATCTATAAATTATAAGGGAAAAATGGAAATAACATTAATTTTCTAATTCTTTGTATGTTAATTGTAAAGTCATAGTAGCATAAGTGGTAAATTGTATTAAATAGAACTTTCATTTTTCTCTCAAAATTTAATCATGGCAACAAAGAGGGAAAATATATTAATTGTGGAGATATAAACAAAATCAGTCAAGATTTTACTTTGAAATTACTTTTGTGATGTGCAAACAAATTTAAGTAGCTAAAATATGTTGGAAACTCAATAAAATTTATAAGTTAAATGATCCCTTAACATTTAGGAGTATGCATCTACATTTTTATTCTTCAATATATCATAGTTTTCTTAATAATCATTATGTATGAAGTATATTGAGGTTTGATTATTTTAGGCCCAAATATGTAACACCCTAGAAACTGAAAATCTAGATCAAATAGTGAAGACCTGTCGATAGATTTTTAGGGATATTTTGGTATTTTGGCATTCTTTTGATTCCTAGACTAAAACCTCTACCATCACACCAAACACTTAGAATTATTAGACAATGCGATCAAACTTCTCTAAAACAAGAACTAGGGTTTTTTATCTTCAAGTTTCAGTTTAACGAGTCAAGCTAGGATTTCCATTTTAGGTATGTGTTATTTCATCAATGAGTGTCCTTTCACCCATGGAGTCTCAAAGTAAACCTATTTTTTAAATTCACGATTATCACAAAAATCAGGTTTCTTATATAAAACATGATTTTTCATTATTTTGATCATTCTTCTTCATGGATAGTTTGAGCTTGCAGTTTCATCTATAAAATCAGTATTTCTAGATAATATTTTGTATGAACTTACCAGTATTCATGAGTTACTCAAATATCCATATTTAACATTTGTTATATAATACTTATTTGTCACGATATCTAAAGTACACCTTAGACGTTACATGAAGAAAAGGATCTCATGAGGCCCTAAACAAACCACTTGATATAAGAATGACACTATGAATATCAAATAAAGAGATTTCAACATAAGAATGAAGTATAAGTCTCAGAATTCTTTCAACTCATACTTAAGGAAATATAAAAAGATTACATGACTAAAATAATGTAGAAATCAACTATGTCTATCAAAGCCTCTACTACAATACATATGGTTAAGCCACAAACAAAGTTTGAAAATTGAAAGGACGTCAAAAGTAATAAAATGACCATAGTCTTGTCTTCGAACCATGAGGACTCACCAATCCAAGTGCTAAGTGGAGCAATCCAACCAGCCACGACTAGCTAGAGGAGCGTCACATCCTATATGACAAAATAACATAAGCACAATATGCATCAATACTTTGAATATATTGAATATATGAAACATGTGTAAACGTAAACGTTATAATATAGTGAGTTCAAAATATGATAATACATTACCAAGTAAAGTGTAGTAAAGCTAGTCAAGCCAAAATCATGGATCATGGAACAAGGTCAATGCAACATTTGAAAAGTCATAAGAAAGCTTAAATCAAATCAATGAGGAAGTTATTGAAACACATGAAGAAGAGAAAACATAGTTCTTTTGTGAGATATTTTACCACTAACCAGCATAAATAGTGTGAGCTATATATATATACACACATGTACCTCTGCGTTTGAAGGCTAGCTCTTGCTTCAGATCACTCCTTATTTTGTTCAAGGAGGAGATATCTTGGCTTGTTTAAAAAATAATTGTAACCGTGATGAAAAAACATAGAACATAGTTTATACATAAATTAAAACAAACATAAAGCTGATACAAGACTCCAAAAGGATAAATCATGAGTCTCAACTTATTTAATGTGTTAACTGGCTACTAAAGGTCAATAATACAAGATTATTAATTTTGTTTTTGACACTCAAATCCTTAATTAATATCACTTAATTACTCCATCATAATTTCATCTTCAAGCACAACTTCACTTAAGAGTTTTTGCTTCCCCACCCAAAGTTGGTTCTAACTTCATTTGAAATTTTGTCAAATACACAAATCTTAGTGCATAGGCACTTTCTTTGAAGTTTGCTACAATGTCCACCTTCAAACTCCTCTTTGAGACAAGATTTTCTACATGATGAGTCGGTAAAACACAATCCTTTGAAGGTTTGGCTTGTTGATTTACACATAGGCTGAGCTTGCACGTCTACAATCATTCAAAAATAGTTACAATATTATAATAAGAGACATAAACGAAAGAAACGTTGTTCGTGTAATATTTAAAGGAATGTAAACAAACAAATTATTTCAAGAGTTCTCATAGTTGTTAAACGTATAGCAAATAACTTTAAAGCATGTATCAAATCACAATTCTTTAAGCTTTATTTGAACGGTTCGCAACCTATTACATTTTTTATTGTTATGATTTCATAACAGAATTAGAGATCTTAACTGTGTGTCAAGTCAAACTGATTCATATAAATTGAGACGGGGTGAGTAGTTAATATTTTGACCAAAATTTTTTTGAGTAACTTTACACATTATTTAAGAGGAATAAATGATGAATACAAACCATAGGAAACAAAGAGCATCATTGCCAAGACCACAAATGTCATGAAGCAAATGAAACGAGCCATAGTTTCTTTTAATGAGTGAAAAAGATTGGAAATGTTTTTTTAAAAAAATAATAAGAAAGAATGCAATTTAGAGTTGTGAATAAACAAGTAACTCAATGGAGGTAATTTATAGGCAGTGAAATTATAAGAGTATGCCAATAATATGTGAAGCAATGGTTGTTGGTAGGTCATAAATACAATAAACATGTTCTTATTTCATTTCTTTTCTTTTTTTAAAAATGGGGAGTTCAGTAGAGAATTGAATCTCTCCATCGATAAAGAAAGATTTCAAATTATAGTTCGAACCTCTTTCCATGAATACGAATTTGATCGTGCTCTAATATGATTGTCAAATATTTAGTGCAAAAATCAAAAAAAAAATAATGTTCCTCCTAAAAATAATTATAGAGTGTTGTTAATTTTAGTGTCAGTGTCTTTTGGGGAATTGAGCCCTTGAGTTTGAAGTGTAAGTGAAATAAGGTTAAGAGTTAATTATGGTTAACATTTGGAGTTTAGAAGCTTAGATCGGAATTCCGATGATTTCATTGGATTAAGGGATGAGTCTAGGACAAAGTGAGGCCTAGGTTGAATTTTTAGAGGTTCCGAGGGCGGTTTGGTATATTCAAATGAAAATTAGTTTATTGTGACTTTTATAAATTTCGGGTCAAAAATACTTCGAATCGGTGTTTCGATAGTTCATGGAGTTCGGAACGTCGAAATTAGTAGAGTAGCATACTTGATTTGTGTGATCAGGCTTTTCAATGAATCTGGAGGGTCGTTTTCATGTTTTTGAGTGAGTCTTGGTGTTGTTGTGTGTGATGATGTTTGTTGCCCATTACTTTGTTCATTGCGATCGCGGGACTCACTCTCGTGATCGCATAATGGTATTTTGTTTATCGTTATCATGTGGGTTATGTCGTGATCGCGTAGAGTTCGTGCTCTGACCATCGCGGTCGCATGGCTTGTGTGGTGATCGCAATTGTCAAATTAAATGAGTTGATCACTATACTCATTGTGATTGCGTAACCTTGGAGTCGCAATGGCAATGAATTGTTTTTACCATTGTTTTTTTTTTCAAAAGTCGGGGTCTCATCTCCATTTCATCATTTTTTTTAAAAAAAATGGGAGCTAGGTAAAGGCAATTTCAAAGAATATTTTTTGAGATAAATCATTTGGGTATGTGTTTGTGATCCTAAATCCTCATTTCCCAATTATAATTTGTGATTTGAACATCAAATTCTTTGTTTTGAACTTCAAAGTTTTTGAGGATTTTTTTTTTTCAATAACTTGAACTTAAAAAAAATGTCTAAAGTTGGGCCAAGCCAAGGACACAATTTCAGTCATAAAGTTTTCTTCAAACAGAAATTGTTTTATCTTTCATTTTATTTTTCTAATTTTGGCATGACCATAACACTAGATATAAATCTAGCCATACGAATTCATGATATTTTCTTATTTTTGCATGACCATAAGACCTCACCTGGACCATAAGCTTCTATTGTATTATATTTTTCTTTTTATTGAATTAAGCACAAACAAATATACTAGTTACCATAAGGTTGGGAACATTTAAATACCTATATATTATAAAGGGAAACTTTCATATAGCTAGTTAAAAATAATTAATTACTCTCCATTAGCTATAGTTTGATAATTACAATTTGTAGCTACATGTTATATGGAGTAGGGAGAAGAGCGAGACTGGCAGAGAGAGGGGGAAAAGAGTGGAGAAAGGTGAATTGTATATATATATTTGTTAGATAACTGTATACTATACACATATATTTGTATATATGGCAAGATAGATTGGGAGAAGGAGGAGAGAGGAGAGCGAGACTAGGAGAGACCCAAGCAAGACTGCGACAGAGAGGAGAGACGTAAGCGAGATCGAGAGAGGCAAGCGAGAGAGGACATAGAGTGGGAGAGAGGTGAATTGTATATGTATATAATTATATATAACTGTACATTATACATATACATTTGTATAAATGGCAAGCGAGATTGAGAGAGCGAGGAGAGAAGCGAGCGAGATTGAGAGAGGAGGAGAGAGGCGAGCGAGAGAGGGAAGAGAGTTGAATTGTATATGTATATAGGTTAAGAAATTGTATGTTATACATATTTAGTTGTATATCCTGGCAAATTATACATATACAAACTTAACTAACTATACAAACTCGAAATCAACCCACGTTATTAATGTATAATGTTAGTCGCGAATGGTAATTATAGCAAACTATAACTATGATGAATAATTAAATAGTATAAGTTTGCATAGCCGCGTAATTTTCCCTATTATAAATCAGATTGCAATGATAAAGGGATAAATTTTATTATTTTTCCTAATTTTACAGTGAATGGTAAATTCGTAGCATAAATGGTAAATGATTTAGTTAACATATATTTAGCGATGTGTTCATTTTTTTTAAAAAAAAAATATAAAATAATTAGAGCAACAAAAGGTATATTTCTTAATGTCCTTTATTATACTTGAGTATTTACAAATAAAGAATTTCATTTACAAATAAAATTTATATTGTATTTTTTAATCATTTAAGGCGTAACTATAAAAACTAATAGAGCTTAAATAAAAATTTCTTGCATTTGTAACAACATCTTCAAAAACTAAATGAACACATTAAAATCTAATTAAAAATAGATGAACATTATTTTCAAAACAAACTTAATTATTTGATATAGGAAATATTAGAGGTAAGACCACAAGTCTTCCCTCTTATAATATTTTTTCTAACAGCGAATAAAGTAGTAGAGATCTATCTAACCCTTACCATATAAGTAACTTCTTCAAACAAAACAAAAAAAATAAGCCCTCCATGGGCATAGACTCGATCAAGTCGTTTATAGAATGCTGACGACTATTTTCCACTTAATAAGTAAAGGAGAGAGAGAAGAAAGGCTTAGTGAGAGCTTTATAAGGTCAACCATTATATAAGTAACTTTAATTTTCTTTATCAATTGGCATTCTAAAGCGACATAATGGACAAACATGATTTATTTCAAGCCATTGAATAATGCAATCTCCATGAAAAACATGCTTGCAATGCATACGAGTTAGTTCAACAATGTCATTTGTAATCAACTTGCCAAGACATATCATACAAGTTTCACCAAAACTCATGTCACCATTCAATGTCTCTACTTTCACCTTCTCAAGCCCTTCAATAGCATCCTTTGATGTTGGAACTACAGGCATAAATACACGTGTTTCGTCCAAGGTCATCAAATCCATCGCGATTTGTTCTTCTATTAACCCTAGCTCGTCCTCATTAGCTTCCTCGTGGTCATGACCTTGATAAATATTTGCAATTGTCTGAGGAATACGATGGGCTATGTCAATGATGATTGACATATTCTTAGATGTATCATTTTCTTGAACAATCAACAAGGCCTTATCCTTAATGTCTTGAACCATTTCTTGTTGATACATGAGAGGAACATATAAAGATTCAACCATTTGACTGAACTTAGAGGACCATGTTTCATGTTCTTCTATGTCAAAACATAATCTTCTCGTGTTTTCATAGATGAAATATGTTCGATCATAAAACCTCCAATTACCATCCTGTGTGAAATAGTAATTAAGATACACTTTTCGAATCCCACATAGAATGAAAAGTTTGCCCTTTGACAAATTTTGATCATCATTCTCTGGGAGGTCCTTTTGATGTTCAATTGTCCAACAATAAGGATTCCTAACCATCGTATGATTCAAGTTAGAAGAGATAGACTTAGTGAATTGATGGGGGAAAGGAAGCAAAGAGTGAGCAATGTTTAGATGAAAAAGACATTATATAGATGTATATATTTATATAATGAATCAAGGAATCTAAAAATCTATAAATCAAATCTAATTATAAGGGAAACATGGAAATAACATTAATTTTCTAATTTTTGGTATGTTGACTGTAAAGTCATAGTATTATAAGTGGTAAATTGCATTAAATACAACTTTCATTTTTCTCTCAAAATTTAATCAAGGCAACAAAGAGGAAAAATGTATTAATTGTGGAAATATAGACAAAATCTGTCAAGATTTTACTTTGAATTTTTTTTTTGTGACGTTCAAACAAATTTAAATAGCTAAAACATGTTGTTGGAAACTCAATATATAAATGTATAACTTAAATGATCCCTTAAAATTTAGGAGTATGCATCTACGTTTTTATTCTTAAAAATATCATAGTTTGTTTTCTTACTAAACATTATGTATGCTACATGTCACTAAGTTCGTTAACATATAATGGAAGTTTTATTACAAAAAATTCGATTATCAGGGATAAATAATTTCGTCATTTATAAATTATATTTTGTCACTAAAAATCTTGTGAGATGAAAAATAATTCGTCAATTAGTCGTCACTAAATGTGTGTGTCTAAAAGTAAACAAAGACAATTTAGTGCTTTGTCACTAAAAGTATTATATTAACTACCAAAAGAAAAATCGTCCCCAAATGCTTAGACATTTGTGACAATTTTATTTGTCATATAATTATGTTTATTTTTAGTTAGTAGTATGTTTTGTCACTAAAACGTTATCACTACCGACAAAATTATATCGTCGCTAATTATTTTACTTCAATCAGTGACGACGTCAATTATCTCTAAAGTTATATGTATTTTGTAGTTGAACAAAATCTAGTTTTGTCAATAATGACTATATTTTATATATACAAAAAATTATATTTTCTTTAACCTCTCCTTAGTAGGGCCCACATTATGCTTTGTTGGGAAATCGAACTCATAACCTTCAGGTTGGAAGTGAGAAGTTCTTACCATCTGATCAACTTTCTCTTATGTAGAGCCGTCAATATGGGCTAGGACTGTTGGGTCGGCCTGGCCTAATTCGAAATTTAATTGGGCTGGGCTACGATTTTTTGAAACTCATATGAGAAAAGAGTTTTTTAGCTCGGCCTGAATAAGCCTGGTGATTTGTGGGGTTTGTAGGCCAATAAAAATTGATTAAAAAATATAATATAATATTAAAATTTAAAATTAAAGATAGTCCAAACTCAAAACAATTAGTTTAATGTTTCTATTTAGATAATTTATACGTGTACTTTAAAAAAAACTTGATAAATATTATAAAGATAATTTTATTTGTTAGTTTGATTAAAAATTAGTAAAATTAACATCATGCTATATTGTTTTGTCGATATTTATGATAGTATTTTTAAATTATAATTTTTAATTTAATTTAATAATTCTAAAAATAATATAATTTTTTTAAAAAAATGGGCTGGACCAGCAAGTCTATAGCCCACGTACTTGTGGGTTGGGCCGGTCATTTTCTTGTCCACACCAAAAATTAGCTAGCCCCGCCTGGCCCGCGAAATGTCGAAGTTTGTATTGGTCAGCCCGAATTGGGTGACCTAGCCAATACTGACAGCTCTACTCTTATGTCACATTTTTATTTTTATTGTAATTTCATTCACTTCTTTCACATTAAACTTCGGTATATAACATATTATATGATTATTAATACATTTAAGCAAATGCATAAAATTTACCGTCCACACTTATTTCAAATGTAGATTATATTTTAAATATATTATATATTTTATAAAATACTTTTCAATATATTCAGTATGATTCGTCATTATAAATTTTAAAAATTATTTAGTACAATTATAAATTTATATAAAATTAAACTTTTGACTTTATTTTAAATAATTGAATAATCAGTTCAACTCGAGTAGTAAATCAATTGTTGTAAAAAAACATCAATACTCATAACTATAATACTTCATCATAATATATTGGAAAAATGTACAAGTACCCCCTAAGCTATAACAAACATCCCAAAGACACATTAACTAAACTAAAGTCCTATTACTCCCCTGAACTTTTTTTTTTGTAATTTTATACACCTTTTGTCTTACGTGGCACACTCCGTGACTCCACACGATTGAGGAATGTGAGAGATATTTGAAGGTCACGTAAGCCAAGAAGTTGCACAAAATTACAAAAAAAAAAAAGTTCAGGAGGTAATAGGACCTTAGAATAGTTAAGGTGTGTCTTTGGGATTTCGGTCATAGTCTAGCGGGGTACTTGTGCATTTTTACTAATATATAATTCTGGTTGGTTCATTTCTTTCATTTGTGCTTTCATTATTTAGTTTATTTCAATTTTCACACTGATGGAAAAAAGTTAAAAGAAATTCATGAAAAATTTCGCACCTTTGTGAAGTCTTATCTCTGTATAGTTGCTCTACCTACGTATGTGGAATTACTATTAAATATGTAATTATTTTTAAATAGAAGCAAATAGATCGACTTAGTCTATGAAGTTCACCAATCAGAAATCAGTAGACACACACAAAAATTACACCAAGACTTGAGAAATTATCTTTTTCTATTGTCTTTATCGACAAATGTGTATGAAATTAAAAAAAAATGTTAAACCAACAAATAGTAGCAATCTAGTGGTAGAACTATACACTACTCACGGTACTTATAACCTAGATTGTAGTTTTCAAATGATGCATTTTATAATCGCATTATTTATGAAAATTGATGAATTTTTTCATTTTTACAGAATCCATTGAATTCATCGGATTTAATATTTTCCCTCACCAATGAATGAATGGTCTCTGTCTATTTTTTATGAAGTACTTGTATTATTCTTTTTGTAAGTTGTCACTTGTGATTATGAAAAGCTGTAGCCAAAAAAATTAAATTTAGCTATGAATTTTTTTCATAGCAAATAGTTGAAATATTCACTACAAATTTTAAGTCGTCACTATTTAACACCTTACATATTTTGTGATAATTTTTTTGTTACTACTAAATCACACATTGATTAGAGAAAATAAAATCTTTGTCACCAATTATTTATATTATTAGCAACGAAAATAAATGTAAAATTTATAATATTTAACTACGAACTATAATTTGCCGATACTGTAACAAAATATTTTTTTGAATAAAATTTTTTTGTGTCCAAAAATTAAATTTTATGACAAAAAATAATTTGTCATGAATTAGATACACTATTAGTGACGAAATAATGTGCCACCGGTAACTTTAAATTTGTGAATAACACTAGTTAACAAATGACGCCAATAAATTTTTTAGTGGGAAATTTTAGTTGACAAAAATTTGCTAAAAGTGGGAATTTTGATCTTTGATCACTAAAAGTATGTATCTCATAAATTTAAGTACGAAAAATAAATTTAGGCACTAAACCGAATAATTAGTGATGAGTTTTATGTTGGAGCTAATAATTTCGAATCTATACGTCATATTTTATGAACTTACCAGTATTCATGAGCTACACAAATATCCATATTTGGCATTTTTTTATAGTACTTATGTACCACGATATCCAAAATACACCTTAGACGTGACATAGAGAAAAGGATCTCATGAGGCCCTAAACAAACCACTTGACATAAGAATGACACTATGAATATCAAATAAATATTTCAATATAAGAATAAAATAAAATTCTAAGAACTCTTTCATCTCATAATTAATGAAATACCAAGAGAGTACATGACTAAAATAATGCAAAAATTAACTATGTCTATCAAAGCCTCTACTTAGGGTGTGCATCGGTCGGTTCGGTTCGGTCTTATGTATTATCGGTTCATTTTATCAGTTTTTGATTTTTAAATATGCTAACCCGATAACAACCCAGTAAGATATTCTTTATCGGTTTTTGATTTATCGATTTTTGGTAGTTATCGATTCGGTTTCCTGTTTATCCAATAAGAAAATATCCATAAAATATTATATGACTTCTTACTTATCTAATTATAATACAAAGGTTAGAATTACATTCACCACCAAAACATAGTATGAGATTTTTTACGTTAATTAAATTACGGACCTTTACAAACTTGCAAATGCTACAACCTAAAATTACAAACAAAAACTAAAATCAAATAGTCCTACAAGACTAAAACTTAAATCAAAAGCTACAATTGCAAACCCTTACATTAGTTTTAAGGTTTTTAGTAAACAATAAAAACTAGTCAAGCGTCCTAGTGTGAAGTGGATAGTGTACTAATAATTTGATATAATTATAGTGTCTAGTGATATATTATATTATTAATATTTAGTTATTGGGGAGGGTAAAATAGTAAATTATTACCATCTTATTGGGTTATCGATTTACTCAATAATCCAACAGTAAAACCTGATACCGAACCAATAACCCAATAACTATTTTTTATAAACCCATTGAAAAATTCAATAATGCAATTACCAATAATAACAACCCAATAACATTTTTCTCGGTTTGATTCACCGGTCAGTTCGGTTTTCGCACACCCCTAGCCTCCACTATAATACATATGGTTAGGACAAACCCCTAAAATGACCATGGTTGTCACGTCTCGAGCCTACACCCTAGGCGGGACCGACACTCGAAAACTATTGTTGGCCCCTAAGCGAACCCCTGACCTGACTACTTAAATCAGCGGAAGACAAAATCTCAACTTTGACACGAGTAAAACATAAGAAAAGGAAATATGCATGTCATAACTTTGGACAAAATGGTACTTGAGTCTTAATAACTGAAAACAACTCCAACTGAAATACTTTATTCCATGAAGCCTCTAAACTGTCTATAGAGAAATGTTGGGACAGACCCCACAACATCCTAAAATCTAAGCTAATATAGAAATGAAAAGGATGTCCTCCAGAATGCAAGGAGGCTCACCACAAACTCTGAAGCTCAATCTGGAATCAACGAAGTGTTGCGTGCTGATCCTGGATACCTGTGTCTGCATCATTAAACGATGCAAACCAACTGGCATCAGTACATTGAATGTATAAGTATGCGAGCTGGAAATCTAAACGACTTAAGCTTGAGGGGACTAGATGAACTTACCTTGGCTCTGCTCAACTCAAGAGTATACTTAACTCAAATGATATACATAGCAGTTTAAATCACATTCATGATGTGTATGTATGTATATGTGTGTGTGTATATATATATATATATATATATATATATATATATATATATATATATATATATATATATATAAAATAGTGAAGACAACTTAGTTTGTTAAAGAAATGCAATAAGAAATTTTACTTATATAAGAAAGTAATATCGCCTCTATGGGAGTTTCTCTAATTAACAATCATCACTATGAGCCTAAGTGATGATACAACGTCTTACCTCACGTTGCAAGAGGACCATTCTACACCTTGCCATCGGTATAGGACCTTACTCAACTTAGTGGATCCACTAGCTCTCCTTACGTGATCATCTCAAATGTATGACACGTCAATTCCCATGTTGGATACATGGTTTACATGGAGACTTGAGTTAATATGAACTCTCATCTCCACATTGGTGCTTAATACTACTCCCAAAAATGTACTTTAGCTCATACTTTTAATAAAACTTCCTTCCATTGGGGTGAGATAATGTACTGAACCCATTAGCTTTAAAAATCTCCTTTTTGGAATCAATGTTCCACTTTTAGTTCAAAACTGTTTTGGAACTTCTAGTTCCCCTCTTTACTCAAATGTGAAACATTTATAAAGCTCTATGGTATACTTAGTTACCTTATATATTTTTGAGAATTGAACTCAACTCTTGCTCTTTATTTAACTTGAAAGTTTAATTCTTAGGGAATACTTAGTTCCCTTATAGCTTTTGAGATATGAACTCAACTCTTTACTTGACTTAACTTCAAACTTTAACTCTTTGGGAATACTTAGTTCTCTTATAGCTTTTGAGATATGAACTCAACTCTTTACTTGACTTTATTTGAAACTTAAACTCTTAGGTAATACTTAGTTTTCTTATAGCTTTTCAGATAGGAACTCAATTCTTTACTTGACTTAACTTGAAACTCTAACTCTTAGGGAATACTTAGTTCCCTTATAGCTTTTGAGAAATGAACTCAAACTCTTTACTTGACTTGAATTTTAAGTCTTTAAAACAAAGTGAAAACATTTATGAAAGACTTTAAAAGAATTTACCTTTTCTTGCTTCTTAACTTCTAGACTTGGCTATTAACCTGTTTGACTTTGACCTTACTTTCCTTGAATTGAATTATGGATTCAAGGATCATGATATCATGTTTATGTATGATTTAATGATGTTTAGATGTACTTTAGAGTGTTGTAAACAACTAGAAATAAGGGTCACATCACTTAGGAACTAGTACGAAAAGATAGGGAAAGAATGTGTGTGTATATATATATATATATAAATTGCAATTAGTTTATTGCAATTTTCGTGAGTTTCCTGTCACGGACAACTCGGATCCATATTTTGATGGTTTCATTGTGTCCAAAAGTAAGGGTCTCATCCCCATTTCACCATTTTGAACTTCGGGAGCTCGATAAATGTGATTCCAAAGGGTTTTTTCGAGATTAACTACTTGACTATGTATTCACATCTGTAATTTATGGTTTTAAACATCAAATTCTTGGTTTTGAACTTCAAAATTTGAAGATTTTTCAAGAACTTGGACTTTAAGGGAAAAGGTGATTAAAGGTTGGTTTCAACTTATTTTTCGATGTGGTTTTCCCTATTGGGTTGCAAAATATTTGGTCAAAATGTCTAAAGTTGGGCCAAGCCATGGACACAATTTCAGTCATATAGCTTTCATGGAACATAAATTATGTATCTTTCATTTAATTTTCCTTATCTTTGCATAACCATAATATTTGATATAAATCCAGACACAAAAATTCGTGATATTATGTCCTCGTTTATCATCACCCCAAGTAATATTTGCAAGAGAGAATTTTACCCTTTAATATGAAACTTCTTGCACAAATTAAATATGAATTTAACCTTAATTTGAGTGTCAAACACGAAGTATATAGAAAACCATAAAAAAGAAGTTTAATATTGACCTACTTTATATATATGTACGTCTGTGTTGGAAGATTAGCTCCTGCCTTGGCTCACTCTTTATTTCGTTCAAAACTAGATATCTTGGCTTGTTCAAAAAATAAAAATGGAACAGAAAGTGATCAAATAACTATAATACAGTTCATTCATAAAATTAAAGACCGTAATAGATCATTTTTCATTGACACATGCATCAAGTTGATACAAGACTCCAAAAGGATTAATAAGTGTTAAAACTTATTTAATGTATCAACTGGCTACTAAAGGCCAATAACACAGCATTATTAATGTTGCTTTTGACACTCAAATGTTAGTGCATAGGCACTTTCTTTAGAGTTTGCTACAATGTCCACCTTCAAAATCCTGTTTGATACATGCTTTTCTACATGACAAGTCGGTAAAACTCACAAATTGATAACACAAATGTATTAAAATGTGAAATGGTTCGCCTAGCAAGTTAGATCTGGTGTCATTTCGACTTAAGAAATGATAGATCATAACATTTTTTAAATTGTAAAATACCCTTTTGAATGAATTGGTTTTCTCTCTATATAAAGAATTTTAAAAATTTTGCTTTTTTTCTTAACAAATTTAAGAAAAACATGCAAAACAAAATGAAGGTATAATAACAAGATAGAATTAAAATAACAATTATTATGAAGAGTAAAACAAAATAAAAATAGATGAACATTATATTCAAAACAAACTTACTTATTCAATATAGGACATATTAGAGGTAAGACCACAACTCTTCCCTCTTACAATATTCTTTCTAACATCATATAAAGTAGTAGAGATCTATCTAACCCTTACCATGTAAGTAACTTCTTCAAAAAAAATATAACAACTAAAAAACAATTAAAAAAACTAAGTCCTCCATGGGCGTAGACTCGATCAAGTCGTTTATAGAATGCTGACGACTATTTTCCACTTAATAAGGAAAGGGAGGAGGGAAGAAAGGCTTAGTGAGATCTTTATAAGGTCAACCATTATATAAGTCGCTTTAATTTTATTTATCAATTGGCATTTTAAAGCGACATAATGGACAAACATGATTTATTTCAAGCCATTGAATAATGCAATCTCCATGAAAAACATGCTTGCAAGGCATACGAGTTAGTTCAACAATGTCCTTTGTAATCAACTTGCCAAGACATATCATACAAGTTTCACCAAAACTCTTGTCACCATTCAATGTCTCTACTTTCACCTTCTCAAGCCCTTCAATAGCATCCTTTGATGTTGGAACTACAGGCATAAACACACGTGGTTCTCCCAAGGTCATCAAATCCATCGCGACTTGTTCTTCTATTAACCCTAGCTCATCCTCATTAGCTTCCTCGTGGTCATGACCTTGATAAATATTTGCAATTGTTTGGGGAATACGATGGGCTATGTCAATGATGATTGAGATGTTCTTAGATGTATCATTTTCTTGAACAATCAACAAGGCCTTATCCTTAATGTCTTGAACCATTTCTTGTTGATACATGAGAGGAACATATAAAGATTCAACCATTTGACTGAACTTAGAGGACCATGTTTCATGTTCTTCTATGTCAAAACATAATCTTCTTGTGTTTTCATAGATGAAATATGTTCGATCATAAAACCTCCAATTACCATCCTGTGTGAAATAGTAATTAAGATACACTTTTCGAATTCCACATAGAATGAAAAGTTTGCCCTTTGACAAATTTTGATCATCATTCTCTGGGAGGTCCTTTTGATGTTCAATTGTCCAACAATAAGGATTGCTAACCATCGTATGATTCAAGTTAGAAGATCTAGACTTAGTGAATTTATGGGGGAAAGGAAGCAAAGAGTGAGCAATGTTTAGATGAAAAAGACATTATATAGATGTATGTATTTATATAATGAATCAAGGAATCTAAAAATCTATAAATCAAATCTAATTATAAGGGGAACATGGAAATAACATTAATTTTCTAATTTTTGGTATGTTGACTGTAAAGTCATAGTATTATAAGTGGTAAATTGCATTAAATAAAAATTTCATTTTTCTCTCAAAATTTAATCAAGGCAACAAAGAGGGAAAATGTATTAATTGTGGAAATATAGACAAAATCTGTCAAGATTTTACTTTGATTTTTTTTGTGACGTGCAAACAAATTTAAATAGCTAAAACATGTTGTTGGAAACTCAATATATAAATGTATAACTTAAATGATCCCTTAAAATTTAGGAGTATGCATCTACGTTTTTATTCATAAAAATATCATAATTTGTTTTCTTACTAAACATTAATGCTTGTGATAAATAATGGAAGTATTATTACAACTAATTCAATTATCAGGGATAAATAATTTCGTCATTTATAAATCATATTTTATTACTAAAAATCCTGTGAGACGAAAAAAATTCGTCAATTAGTCGTCACTAAATGAGTGTGTCTAAAAGTAAACAAAGACAATTTAGTGCTTTATTGTTAAAAGTATTATATTAACTATTAAAAGAAAAATCGTCCCCAAATGCTTAAACATTTGTGACAATTTTATTTGTCATATAATTATGTTTATTTTTAGTAGTAGTATGTTTTGTCATTAAAATGTTATCACTACCGACAAAATTATATCGTCGCTAATTATTTTACTTCAATCAGTAACGACGTCAATTATCTCTAAAGTTATATGTATTTCATAGTTGAACAAAATCTAATTTTCCCACTAATGACTATATTTTATATATACAAAAAATTATCTTTTTTAACCCGTCCTTAGTAGGGCCCACATTATGCTTTGTTGGGGACTCGAACTCTCAACCTTCAGGTTGGAAGTGAGAAGTTCTTACCATCTGATCAACTCTCTCTTATGTAGAGCCGTCAATATGGGCTAGGAGTGTTGGGTCGGCCTGGTCTAATCCTGAATTTAATTGGGCTGGGCTATGATTTTTGAAACTCATATGAGAAAAAAGTTTTTTAGCCCGACCTGAATAAGCTTGCTGATTTGTGGGACTTGAGAAATATCGGTAGAACCAGCGCGTAGGCCAATAAAAATTGATTAAAAAATATAATATAATATTAAAATTTAAAATTAAAGATAATACAAACTCAAAACAATTAGGTTAATATTTCTATTTAGATAATCTATACGTTTACTTTAAAATAAAACTTAATAAATATTATAAAGATAATTTTATATGTGGATTTGATTAAAAATTAGTAAAATTGACATCATACTATATTGTTTTGTCAATATTTATGATAATATTTTTAAATTATAATTTATGATAATATTTTTAAATTATAATTTAAAAAAAGTGAACTGGACCAGAAAGCCAGTAGCCCACGCACTTTGGGTTGGGACGGTCATTTTCTGGTCCACACCAAAAATGGGCTAGCCCCACCTGGACCGTGAAATTTTGAAGTTTGTATTGGTCAGCCTGGATGGGGTGGCCTAGCCCATATTGACAGCTCTACTCTTATGTCACATTTTTATTTTATTTTTAACTTCATTCACTTCTTTCACATTAAACTTCGATATATTTAACATAGTATATGATTATTAATACATTTAAGCAAATGCATGAAATTTACCGCCTACAATTATTTCAAATGTAGATTATATTTTAAATTATATTATATATTTTATAAAATACCTTTTAATATATTCAGTATGATTCGTCACTATAAATTTCAAAAACTATTTAGTACAATTATAAATTCATATAAAATTAAACTTTTGACTTTATTTTAAATAATTGAATAATCAGTTCAACTCGATCAGTAAATCAATTGTTTTAAAAAAAAAACATCAATACTCATAACTATAGTACTTATTCATAATATATTGGGAAAATGTACAAGTACCCCCTAAGCTATAACCAACATCCCAAAGACACATTAACTAAACTAAAGTCCTAACAGCCCCCTTAACTTCTTTTTTTTTTTATAATTTTGTACACCTTTTGTCTTACGTGGCACACTCCGTGACACCACACGATTGAGGCACCGAGAGATATTTTGAGGCCACATAAGCCAAAAAGTTGCACAAAATTATTTTTTTAAAAAAAGTTCAGGAGGTAATAGGACCTTAGAATAGTTAAGGTGTGTCGCTGGAATTTCGGTCATAGTCTAGCGGGGTACTTGTGCATTTTTACTAATATATAATTCTGGTTGGTTCATTTCTTTCATTTGTGCTTTCATTATTTAGCTTATTTCAATTTTCACACTGATGGAAAAAAGTTTAAAAAAATTCATGAAAAATTTCGCACCTTTGTGAAGTCTTAGTTTGTAGATCGAGCTTATCTCTATATAGTTGCTCTACCTACTTCTGTAGAATTACTATTAAATATGTAATTATTTTTAAATAGAAGCAAATAGATCGACTTAGTCTATGAAGTTCACCAATCAGAAATCAGTAGATACACACAAAAATTACACCAAAACATGAAAAATTGTTTTTTCTATCGTCTTTATTGAGAAATGTGTATGAAATTAAAAAAAGTGTTAAACCAACAAATAGTAGCAATCTAGTGGTAGAACCATACACTACTCACGGTACGTATAACCTAGATTGTAATTTTCAAATGATGCATTTTATAATTACATTATTTAAGAAAATTGATTAATTGAATTTTTTTCATTTTTACAGAATCCATTGAATTCGTTGGATTTAATATTTTTCCTTGCCAAAGAACGAATGGTCTCTTTCTATTTTTTATGAAGTGCTTGTATTATTCTTTTTTTAAGTTGTCACTTGTGATTATGAACAACAGTAGCCAAAAAAATTGAATTTAGCTATGAATTTTTTCGTAGCAAATAGTTGAAATATTCACTACAAATTTTAAGTCGTCGTTATTTAACACCTTACATGTTTTGTGATAATTTTTTTGTTATCACTAAATCACACATTGATTAGAGACAATAAAATCTTCGTCACCAATTATTTATATTATTAGTGACGAAAATAAATGTCATAATCAAATGTAAACTTATAATATTTTACAACGAACTATAATTTGTAAATACTATAATAAAATATTTTTTAAAATGAATTTTTTTTGTGTCCAAAAATTAAATTTTGTGACGAAAAATAATCTGGCATGAATTAGATACACTATTAGTGACGAAATAATGTTTCACCGATAACTTTAAATTTGTAACTAACACTACTTAACAAATGACGCCACTAAATATTTTAGTGGGAAATTTTAATTGACAAAACATTGCTACAAATTTTGATGTTTGATCACTAAAAGTATGTGTCTCATATATTTAAGTACGAAAAATAAATTTAGTCCCTAAAGCGAATAATTAGCAACGAGTTTTATGTTGTAGCTAATAATTTCAAATCTATATGTCATATTTTTATGAACTTACCGGTATTCATGAGCTACACAAATATCCATATTTAGCATTTGTTTTATAGTACTTATTTGCCACGATATCCAAAATACACCTAACACGTGACATAGAGAAAAGGATCTCATGAGGCCCTAAACGAACCACTTGACATAAGAATGACACAATGAATATCAAATAAAGAGATTTCAATATAAGAATGAAATAAAATTCTAAGAACTCTTTCATCTCATACTTAAGGAAATACCAAGAGAGTACATCACTAAAATAATGCCAAAATCAACTATCTCTATCAAAGCCTCTACTTAGGGTGTGCATCAGTCGGTTCGGTTCGGTCTTATGTATTATCGGTTCGATATATTGGTTTTCGATTTTTAAATATATTAACCCGATAAAAAACCAATAAGATATTCTTTATCGGTTTTTGATTTATCGATTTCGTTTCCAATTTATCCAATAAGAAAATATCCATAAAAATATTATATGACTTCTTACTTAGCTAATTATGATACGAAGGTTAGAATTACATCTCACCGCCAAAACATAGTATGAGATTTTTTATGTTAATTAAATTACGGACCTTTACAAACTTGCAAATGCTACAACCTACAATTACAAATTAAAACTAAAATCAAATAGTCCAACAAGACCAAAACTAAAATCAAAAGCTACAATTCCAAACCCTTACATTAGTTTTAAGGTTTTTAGTAAACAATAAAAACTAGTCAAACGGCCTAGTGTGAAGTGGTAGTGTACTAATAATTGGATATAATTATAGTGTCTAGTGATATATTATATTATTAATATTTAATTATTAGGGAGGCTAAAATAGTAAATTATTACCATCTTATTGGATTAACGATTTACCCAATAATCCAATAGTAAAACCCGATACCGAACCAATAACCCAATAACTTTTTTTATAAACCCCTTAAAAATCAAATAACGCAATTACCCAATAATAACAACCCAACAACATTTTTTTCGATTCGGTTTATCGGTCGATCCAGTTTTTGTACACCCCTAGCCTCCACTATAATACATATGGTTAGGACAAACCCCTGAAATGACCATGGTTGTCATGCCCCGATCCTACACCCTAGGGGGACCGACACTCGAAGACCATTGCAGGCCCCCAAGCGAACCCCTGGCCTGACTACTTAAATCAGTATAAAACAAAATCTCAACTTTGACACGAGTAAAACATAAAAATAGGAAATACGCATATCATAACTTTGGCCAAAATGACACTTGAGTCTTAATAACTGAAAACAACTCCAACTAAATACTTTATTCTATGAAGCCTCTAAACTGTCTAGAGATAAATGTTGGGACAGACCCCACAACATCATAAAATCTAAGCTAATATAGAAATGAAAAGGATGTCCTCCAGAACGCAAGGAGGCTCACCACAAACACTAAAGATCAATCTGGAATCAACAAAGCGTTGCGTGTTGATCCTGGGTACCTGCGTCTGCATCATGAAACAATGAAAACCAACTGGCATCAGTACATTGAATATACAAGTATGCGAGTTGGAAAGCTAAACAATGACTTAAGCTTGAGAGGATTAGATGAACTTACCTTGGCTCTGCTTAACTCAAGAGTATACTTAACACAAATGATATACATAGCAGTTAAAATCACATGCAAGATGTGTGTGTGTGTGTGTGTGTGTGTGTGTGTGTGTGTGTGTGTGTGTGTGTGTATATATATATATGAACCAATAAAACAGTGAAGACAACTTAGTTTGTTAAAGAAATGCAATAAGAAACTCAAATTTACTTATATAAGAAAGTAATATTGCCTCTATGGGAGTTTCTCTAACCGACACCATCACTATGAGCCTAAGTGATGATACAACATCTTACCTCACGTTGTAAGAGGACCATCCTACACCTTTCCATCGATGTAGGACCTTACTAAACTTAGTGGACCCACTAGCTCTCCTTAAGTAATCATCTCAAAAGTATGACACGTCAATTCCCATGTTGGCTACATGGTTTACATGGACACTTAAGTTAATATGAACTCTCATCTCCACATCGGTGCTCAATACTACTCCAAAAAATGTACTTAAGCTCATACTTTTAATAGAACTTCCTTCCTTTGGGATGAGATAATTTACTGAACCCATTAGCTTTAAGAAGCTCCTTTTTGGAATCAATGTTCCACTTTTAGTTCAAAACTCTTTTGGAACTTCTAGTTCCCCTCTTTACTCAAATGTGAAACATTTATAGAGCTCTATGTGATACTTAGTTACCTTATATCTTTTTGAGAATTGAACTCAACTCTTGCTCTTTATTTAACTTGAAAGTTTAACTCTTAGGGAATGCTTAGTTCCCTTATAGCCTTTGAGATATGAACTCAACTCTTTACTTGACTTAACTGGAAACTTTAACTCTTTGGTAATACTTAGTTCCCTTATAGGTTTTGAGATATGAACTCAACTCTTTACTTAACTTAATTTGAAAGTTTAACTCTTAGGTAATACTTAGTTCCCTTATAGGTTTTGAGATATCAACTCAATTCTTTACTTGACTTAACTTGAAACATTAACTCTTAGGAATACTTAGTTCCCTTATAGCTTTTGAGAAATGAACTCAAACTCTTTACTTGACTTGAACTTTATGTCTTTAAAACAAAATGAAAACATTTATGAAAGAGTTTAGAAGACTTTATCTTTTCTTGCTTCTTAACTTCTAGACTTGGATCTTAACCTCTTTGACTTTGACCTTACTTTCCTTGAATTGAATTATGGATTCAAGTATCATGATATCATGTTTATGGATGATTTCATGATGTTTAGATGTACCTTAGAGTGTTGTAAATAACTAGGAATGAGGGGTACATCACTTAGGAACTAGTACGAAAATATAGGGAAAAAACAGGGTCTCCAGGGGGTCCTGATGCTCTGAAAGGCACGGAGAGCCATAGCCTGACGGACAGAGGCTGTCCTCAGGCGCTTTGAGAGGCGCTCCAGAGCCTGACGGATAGACTTTGTCCTGAGGGGCTTTGGAGGCGCGGTGCCCCAGCGTTCCTCCAACGGGTTTTCGACTTTCTTCTTTGTTTTTTCATCTCTAAACCTTTCCAAACTCCCTTAGATACCACAAATAAAACTTAGGATCTCTAATTAACTTATTACCCAATGATTTAGACCCGAAAACAGTTCTAAAACATGGATTACCTCTAACAGCGAACAACAACAATCCAATTAACAAGAACCTCAATTTTTCTTTCAAGATTTCAACCTCTAACATGAGTTAATTCATGAACTTGACTGATTTGAATGAAATTGGTGTGTGGGTGAAGTAACCCAACACAAAAGAGCCCGCATACCTTGTTGGGGATCACCCCAACGAAAATCCACGAATCTAAACTTGGTGTTCTTGCGTCTTCTTCTTCATTCTCCTCTTTTCTTATTGCTTTCAAAATCCTAGTCTATTTTTCTAAGTGCGTAAACTGAATGGGATCACTTTATACCCCAACATATTACTCCAAAAAGAAATAAATTGGCTTAAGAAAAAGACCAAAACACCCTTACTAAATCCAGTTTTGGAACTTTCTCTGCTCAACAATCCATCTTCCGAATGTCATGTATCACTCATACGACCTCAGAAATTCACAAACTTAGTGTCGTTGGAAAGATCTTCCAACAATTTTTCTGTCCATGTAAAGAAGTCACCCAACCTCCTTCTGATCTGGAAGTTATGATCATTTGAAAATGGCCAAAACCCACTTTTAAAATATGAAAATTTTCCAGATTTTCCCATTTGTTTTCAAATTTGTTTCTCCTTGTTTTTTTTATCAGCTAATTTTTGTCTGTCTAGAATAAAAGATGTTACAATGGTCCCATGAGAAATCACCAATCCAAGTGCTAAGTGGAGAAATCCAACTAGCCACGAATAGCTAGAGGAGCGTCAGATCCTATATTATAAAATAATATAAGCACAATATGCATAAACATATTGAATATGCAAAACATGCATAAAGGTAAACGTGATAATATAGTGAGTTCAAAATATGATAATACATTACCAAGTAAAGCTAGTCAAGCCAAAATCATGAATGATGGAACAAGGTCAATGCAACAATTGAGAAGTCATAATAAAGCTTATTTATCACTAACCGACATAAACAGTGTGAGATACAAAATATATATATATATATATATATATATATATATATATATATATATGCTCGCCCGCGCGCCTCTACGTTTAAAGGCTAACTTGCTTCAGATCACTCCTTATTTCGTTCAAGAAGGAGATATCTTGACTTGTTCAAAAAGTGAATCGGAACAGAAAGCGATCAAATAAACATAGTACATAGTTTATACATGAATTAAAACAAATATAAAGTTGATAGAAGATTCTTAAAGTATTAAACAATGTGTTACAACATATTTGATGTGTCAACTTGGCTACTAAAGGCCAATAACACAACATTATTAATTTTGTTTTTGACACTCAAATCCTTAATCAATCTCACTTAATTACTCAATCATAATGTCATCTTCAAGCATAGTTTCACTTAGAGTTTTTGCTTCCCCACCCAAAGTTGGTTTAACTTCATTTGGATTTTTCTCAAATACACAAATCTTAGTGCATAGGCACTTACTTTGGAGTTTGCTACAATATAATATCCACCTTCAAACTCCTCTTTGAGACAAGCTTTTCTACATGATGAGTCGGTAAAACATAATCCTTTGAAGATTTGGCTTGTTGATTTGCACGTGTTGAACTTGCACCTCTACAATCATTCAAATATAGTAAAATATATTATAATAAGAGACATAATCGAAATAAATATTGCTCGCATCATGTTTAGAGGAATATATAAAAACAAACAAATTGTTTCAAGAGTTCTTCATAGTTGTCAAACGTATAGCAAATAACTTTAAAGCATGTACGAATTCACAATTCTTTAGGCTTTATTTGAACGGGTCGTAGCCTGCTTAGTCACATTCTTTTTATTTATGATTTCATAAAAAAATTAGAGATCCTACCACTGTTTTAAGGTCAAACTAACTCATATAAATTTGAATAGAGGGAGCAGTTAATATTTTGAAGGAAAAAATAGAGTGATTTTGCACATTATTTTATTTTGAGGCTTAAGAGGAATAATGAGGAAAGACAAACCATAGGAAACAAAGAGCATCATTGCCAAGACAACAATTGCCATGAAGCAAATGGAACGAGCCATAGTTTCTTTTGATGAGTAAAAAAGATTGGAAAACTTTCTTTTTAATTAATGAAAGAAAGCAATTTAGAGTTGTGAACAAACAAGTAACACAATGTGGAGGTAATTTATAGGCAGTGAAATTATAAGAGTAAGCCAATAACATGTGGAGCAATGGTTGTTGGTAGGTCATAAACACAATAAACATGTTCTTGTTTCTTTTACATTTTTTTTTTAAAAAAAAAGAGGTAGATCAGTAAAGAATTGAATCTGTCCATCGATAAAGAAAGATTGCAATTTATAGTTCGAACCTCTTTCCATGAATACGAATTTGATCATATTCTAATATGATTGTCAAATATTTAGTGCGAAATTAAAAAAAATATGTTCCTCCTAAAAAAAAATTATAGGAGTGCTGTCAATTTTAGTGTAAGGATCTATTTGTGGAATTAAGCCGTTGAGTTTAAAGTATAAGTGAAATTAGGGCAAGAGTTAATTATGGTTAACATTCGTAGTTTGGAAGCTTAGATTGGAATTCGACGATTTCATTGGATTAAGGGATGAGTCTAGGCCTATGTGAGGACTTGGTTAAATTTTCAAGAGGTTTCGAGGACAGTTTGGTATGTTCCGGTGAACGTTAGTTCATTGTGATATTCACAGATTTGGGGTCAAGAATACCTCGAATCCGTATTTCAATGGTTCCACTGATTTCGGAATATCGAATTTAGTAGAGTAGCATACTTGATTTGTGTGATCGGGCTTTTGAAGGAATCTGGAGGTTCCTTTCCGTGTTTTTGGTTGAGTCTAGGTGTTTTTGTGTGTGATGATGTTTGTTGCCCATTACTTTGTTCATTTCTATCGCGGGATTCACTCTTGTGATCGCATAAGGGTATTTTGTGTGTTGTTATCATGTGAGGTCGATCATGATCGCGTAGAATTTGAGCTCTAATAATACGATCGTATGGATAGTATCGCGATTGCGATGGCCAATATAAGTGAGTTGACCACAATATTCATTGTGATCCGGTGGCCTTGGAGTCGTCGCAGTCAGGATGAGTAGTCTCATCTCCATTTCATCATTATTTTTTAATTTTCGGAGCTCGGTAGAGGCAATTTCAAAGAAATTTTTTCAAGATAAATCATTTGGATATTTGTTTGTGATCCTAAATCCTCATTTCCCATTAGTAATTTATCTTTTTTGAACTTTAAAGTCTGAGGATTTTTCAACTACTTGAACTATAAAAAATGATACTTTAAGATAGATTTCAACTTGTTTTTTCGATGTGATTTTCACTATTGGGTTCTAAAATATTTGGTCAAAATGTCTAAAGTTGGGAAGAATTTCAGTCTTAAAGTTTTCATCGAAAGGACATTATTTATCTTTCATTTTGTTTTTCTAAATTGTGCATGACCATAAGATTAGATATAAATCCAGCCATAAGAATTCATGATATTTTCTAATTTTTACATCACCATAAGCTTAATTGGCTTCAAGGAAAATGCAAATAAGTATACTAGTTACTATAAGGTTGGGAACATTTAAAAACCTATATGTTATAAATCAGATTGCAATAATAAAGGGATGAATTTTATTATTTTTCCTAATTTTACAGTGAATGGTAAATTTGTAGCATAAATGGTAAAGAATTTAGTGAACATACATTTAGCGATGTGTTAGTTTTTTTCACAAATAAAAAATAATTAGAGCAACAAAAGGTATATTTCTTAATGTCCTTTATTAAACTTGAGTAATTACAAATACAAAATTTCATTTATTTATTCAAATGTATGAACGTATAATAATCTTAGTTTCAGTGTGTGGATAAAATTTATATTGTGTTTTTTAGTCAATCACACATAACAATACAAATTAATAGAGCTTAAATAAAAATAATTCTTTTCTCAGTTGATATTACAACTTATTTACTCTAAATTTAGAGATGTTAATGTCAAAATTAAATTATAAAATTTCTTGGATTGTAACAAAATCTTCAATTATTAAATGCACACATCAAAAGTTCAAAAAAAATCATGCATTTGACCAAATTTAATAATATTGACATTTTGCAATAAGAATCTCATTTATCAAATCAAATATAATATTATGATTATTAAATAAACCACATATACTATATAACTCACATATTAATAATACAAATGTATTAAAATGTGAAATGGTTCACATATCAAATTAGATACGGTGTCATTACGATTTAGGAAATTATAGATTGTAACATTTTTTAAATTGTAAAATACACTTTTCAATGATTGATTTTCTTTCTATATAAATGATATTCTATACAATCTAGTAATTTATTGAGTTTCTCTTTTCGCCTAAGTGTGAAACAGGTTGCCTAATGTATTCCAACAAAGTTGTAAGGATAATAGGTATACACTACTAGAAATTTTACTTACTGCCACAATTCACGAACCGTTGCAATAGACATTCCTATCGTAGCCACAGGTCTAAGGCTACGTTACGTCAACCGCTACAACAGATCGCGTAGCAGTAGATCTATTTCAGTGGTTTGGTACGACGGTTCATATAATTGTAGTCATATATGGACCTATTGCCACGGTTCTCGCTTGAATTACTTGCCGATGGTTAGTGTCGTATTGGTACGGTTATGAACCGTGGGAATGAGGTTTATGCATCAGTTCTATTGAGTCTATGACTACTATTTTTCTTTCGATTCAACATACAATTTCATTATATTGCGACAGTTTTTATAGGGTAATGCAACAGTTTTCAACAATTATAAAATTGTCGCTCAATGGCTATTGCTACAAATAATACATGGTATTGCAACAATTCTTACATTCAGCAACAATTATAATTAAGCTATTGATTCCTATATATATTATTGGTCCACTTCCACAACATTTTGTTATATTGAGCTATTGCAGTAATTTATAACATAAAAATACCCATAAATCGTTCACGAGAATAAATGTTCATTACCAAAATTAGAATTCAAGATCTGTAATTCTAATATCAATAAAAGCAAAATATACAAATATTTTTATAGCATTCATAAAAAGGTGAAACACATGCACCACACAGTTTTCAATCTTCAAATATAACATTTCTAGAACATCAAGAATTCAGCTCCTATGCAAAGTCTTCACTACTGCTTTCATCGCCTTCTTTGATTTCATTACCTACATACAATTAAAAATATATATAAATAATTTAGCAAATCTTTTGCAAGATCTTAATGGATCCACAATAGCCATATATTACAAAATTACTACTCTATATATAAGACATACATATATAAACTCAATTAACTCAAATAACATTAAACTATTTGGAGTATGGACTAATCTAATCATGATTATTTCATGTTTCACTGTGATGACTTTCATTAGATGGGAGGATTTGAGATTTAAGTATAGTAACCTCCTTGGGAAGGCAGCCCAGAGAAGTGATTAATCTAGAAGGTTACACATTCAAACTAGATTTAGTATTGACTACACATAATGTGATTATGATAGAAGTGATTAAGCCTTAAGATCTTTTCAAGCTCGCATTCAATATCTACGATTTCTACTTTCATCTTATCAAGATCGCCTTTTCTTATAACATTGCTAAATATGGATCTAAATGCATTATGAAATGAGCATCATGACTTTTTTATCCTGATACTTTCATCTCTTCAATTTGTACACGACTTGATATATTAGACTCACACCCTTTTGGTAATTTGGCATCTTTTAGGACGGTGCAAAATTAATTTTTCTCATCTGGTGTCATAGAGAAACAAGTTTTAGCTAGATGGATATTTCTTGTATCACAATCTTTTAGAGGTTGAAGCTTATCCCCATTTCATACAAGTCATAGAGAGAATTTATATGATCTTTGGACTTTTCAAGTATATCCAATAAAGACTCAAGCACACTGTAATAAATATTCTTCTCTATGTGCATCACATCAAGATTGTGCCTCAATTTATTTGTTGCCCAAAACGGCAACTCAAAAAATATGAATTTTTCCATACACCATCATTCTTCCGTTTTCTTTTCTTTTTGTTCTTTTCAAATACGTTATTGAATACACAAAGCTCTTCAAGAATTTGTGCACCTGATAATGGAGTAGGTGCAACTTTATGCTCCTTTTTACCATTAAATGATTTTTTATCTCTTCTGAATGGATGATCAGGAGGTAAAATGTCCGATGACCTAAGTAATACATCTTACGACTATGTTTGAGATATTGGGATATTATGATTACAGGTGGTGCATGACCATCTCCCCTTGGTGCTCCATCCAAAAAGCATTGCTAGAGCTAAAAAATCACTAATTGTCCACAATAAAGCTGCACACATTAGAAATGTTTGATTAGTTAGAGCATCATATGTTTCAACTCCTACTTTCCATAGTTCCTTCAACTCCGCAATCAGTGGTTGCAAGTATACATCTATATCATTTTCTGGAGAAGATGGACCTGGAGTAATCATTGAGAATATAATATCTCACACTTCATGCAAGTCCATGGTAATAAATTATAGTTCATCAACATAATTGGCCATGTGCTATGGAAAATGCTCATAGTTCAGAACTTAACCTTTTGAACTTTTAGATTCATCGAATCTCAAACCTTCACACCAATTCAACACCAAAAAATGACAGCATTAATAGTATAACCCAATTGATAAGTTACTAGAAGATTCCACCATTTAAGAAACTTTATACACATAAAAGACTAAAGGCACGCTAAAACATATTTCGAAGCAATAAGGGCAGATTTCTCACCTTTGAAATTCCAGCTGCAGAAAGTGTACAATCTGATTGGTCGTGCTCTTGAACAAAACTTAAGTAGTGACACCACAATGCAACAGACTGCATCAAGCAAATCAAATAACTATCAATACATTTATTTTGATTCTAGCAAACAATTACATGTATTCTAAAATAGTAACAGAGTTGATTGTTCACATGAACAATGTGATTAGGACAAACAGTAACAACTGCTATCTCATTATAAAAAAAACACACAAGGGTGTTTGCTAATCAGTTTAACAACTACTATACATATAAAAGTATTCAATGTATTACTGATTCTAGAGCTAATGAGCAACAGTAGAATAAATCTAGTGACTTATCTATTGAGTGGTTTTTAACAATTAGAGTCTTATATTTTATCATCTTTTAAATAATATATTTATTATATGTTATGTTACCTTTTCAAAAATATATATATTCTTTCAAGTAAACACCCAATTCTAGATAATATATGAAATGTGAAGTGCCTTATTTTCGTGAAACAAATTTGTGAACAAGGATCTTGTATATATATTCTTAGCTTTTGACTTATAAATTACTTTTACAAGCCTATCTAAAAAATAATCTTCCCAATGAATGAATAACACCGAGAAAAAATTCTATTCTACTAACAAACTCTTGTTAGTATCAAAAACAAGGTTTCAGTTGCACTTGCACAGAGACTACAAGAACAATTTAAGCAATGAGTTGCACATCTTTTTTATGTATTATCTTTTTGTTTAGGATAAGAGTTACCCCATCTTAGTTTATGTTAAAGGATTGCAAAGTGTTTAACTAATGTAATTTTAGTAATATTTTACATTTTTACTAGCTTAGTATCAAAAACAAGGTTTGTTGTGACTAGATTCGACATGCAGTGTCCATGTGGTGACAGTGAGACAGAGAAGCATGAACAAGGCCCACTACTACACCAATAGATTTTGGACCAGACCAGTTCAGATTCTTTCTAGTTGAAATCCATATATGACAAGAAACCAACACAAAAATATTCAAAAAGCCTTATCTTCAGACACTAGAGATCATAGATACACAACAATATAAAAGATGATTGTAATATACACATTCTTAAGTCCTGAGTCACTTAATCTCCAGCTATAAATTAAGATAGCAGAAGTTGTATCGTGGGCTTCCTTTATGCTGGATTCTACTTAATTTTGTCTAAACATAAAAAAAAATTCTAAGTTAGCCAATCAAACATGAAAAATATATGCATCCTGAATAATAATACTTCCCTACACAAGAATGAAAAACTTATATTATACTTTTTTAAGTGAAAAATTATAACTTTCGACATACAATCACAATAGAGAATAGCTACTAAACAGTCTTGTTGGTTGCCTCAGATCCTCCCTACCCATCTTTCACTTCTTCAACTATCACTTATTTCTTATCCTCGTCCACCTTTAAACTAAAACAACAACCCATGACTATGATAAGTCAAGTTCTCCCATTGTAATGTAGAAGAAAATAAAATAACAACCTCAAATTCTAACATCAGGAAACAAACCAACAAATAAAAACAGGTACCTACCTAATTGAAGTATGCAGTGTTGTAGGTTTAATAAGAAATTGTTGTTGCTGCAGAGTATGGATATGTGATCCCTAAGAAAATTGGGCTAAGCATTCAATTGTTCTCCAAAAACAAAAAAACACAAATAAAACTACTGGAAGATCAAGACAAATAATTTCCGGTATGTAAAAGGAAGCAAGCACACAAGTTAAACTATATGAATAGTAAAGCAACTAGAAAACTAGAAACCATGCTAAGCAAACTTAAATAAAATTGATAGATAACTCCTAAAATATAATTGGCTAGACAATTCGACGGAACCAGTAATTAAAGCCATATCACTCACGAACAAAACAACAACAAACACAAGAGCATAACTTATACCTCCATCAACTCAGACACACTCAATTTGAAATCAAACAGTCCATTATTAGACATTAACAGTAAATCAAAGAAGAAAAGAAGCATTGGAGCAAAGGAGAATAAGCTTCATATTATCAAAACAAAATGTTAGCTTAAACAAGTAGAGGTCAAAAAGATTACCTTTTTGGGGCAGCGACATTGAGACAAGAACACAGAGAGGTTTCTAACCGATTCTTCTACAGTTATACTTTACCAAGAGTTGACTTCTTATATCTTTGTGTCTTCTGCAATACAAATAAATATTATATAACCATACCACAAAGATTTTCCATCAAATTCATCTCAATAAAGACAAGGAAACTCTTAAACAATAAAGAGGGCATATTCAATAGTAATCTAGCTTATCTTAAAGTCATTAGGCATAGTGAGTCAGCTTACATATAGCACAGACAATCAAAAAGCATTAATGTTTTGAATCTAGAGCATTACTCAATCTCAAAGTCTCTTCAAGTTTAACCCTAAATCCACTTCATGTTTAACCCTAAATACTCAACTCTAACTTCAAATTCGGAGTGTTTTCTTTTCTAATTTCACTATACATCATAGAGTAAAACAGGGGAAGTCTATACACTACCTATATTAGAGCAAATAACATTGATTTAAGGATAACTCATATATTATTTTTTAATATTCTTCAAAAATAATTCAATGGGGACTTAGAAATCATGAACTAGCACAGAAACCTTAAACATTATTCACCTTTAAGACGAATTCGTGGTCGAACCTCAAAAACTTCACCAAGAAGAACGAGCTTGTTGTTCGTTATTGTTTATCTCAACGAGCTTCACCAACAGCTTCTTTATCCAAGAGATTCGTAGTCCTAGAGATTTTGTTTTCCTCAGTAAAAGCTTCGCTGAAATTTCTTGAATCGCTCTCTGTTCTTAGTTGCTCAACAAAAGTTCCATAGCTCACATCGCTGAATGAAGTTTCTGAAAATAAGGTTTTGTTCTTTTTCTTTTAGATTTTTTAATAAGGGATTAATATATCTTGCCAAATTATTGGAGGGAAATATATTTTTAGGATGGAAATATATTTAGGGATAAAAATCAGAATTATTTTCTAAAAAGGGAAAAGGGTCTGATATACCCCTCAACTTTGTCATTTGGAGCTGATATACCCCTCGTTATAAAAGTGGCTCATATATGCCCTTACAGTTATACAAACGGCACACATATACCCCTGCCGTTACAAAACGGCTCACATATACCCTTCATTTAACGGAAGTTAAAAAATTAGTTTTAAATTTATATTTATTACTCTTTTTTTAAAAAAAATTATTTAGGGGTATATATGATTCTTCTATCAAAGTTTAAGGTATATTTTAATTTTTTTTCATACATAAACTATTTTTTGACTTCTTTTATTAATTTGAATTTCTTATTCTTATTTTGTTGTTTTCTTTCATTCCTTAGTTTAAAGAATAAAAAATTAAACTATTTTTTTTGTGTGTATTGTAATTTAATTTCGTATTCGAAGAAAAAAATTGGTCATCTACAATAAGTTTTACAAGAATATTAGTGAAACATAAATAAATTTGATTATCAAAATAATAATTATAAATTAGTCATTGAAACAAAAAAAAAGTCAAAAAAAATATGTTTGACAAAGATTAAATTTACTCATATGAGACTATATTTTTTAGAAAAAATAATAAAAATTTAGATTAAAATTATTATTTTTTTCATTTCCGTTAGGGGAAAAGGGTATATGTGAGCCATTTGTTTACAAGTAGGGGTATATATGAGTCACTTTCATAACAAGGGGTATATCAGCTCTAAATGACAAAGTTGAGGGGTATATCAGACCATTTTCCCTTCTAAAAATAACCGTTACCATAGAGTTATCTATCGCGATAAATCTAAAACTTGTTGCTATAGATTCTCTATAGGGACGGTTATAGGGATGATGCAACAGTTTATTTTAAGAATTATTCTATTAGATTCAAGGATATTTGGCCACAATTATAACCGTTGTAATAGGTGAGCTATTGCTACGATAGTATAACCATTGCTACATAAGCGTTTAAGTCAAATTTGTACTAGTGGTAAAAATACAATATTTTTATGTGGAAACACACGGCTCAAAATGTGTAAGAACCACGACCTGTATCTTTATAAGATTTAACTCCAACTTCACTAAATCAACTCAAGCCTCCACAATAGATAGATTACAAACTGTGCAACCTACCTTAACTTCACGTTATGGATTCGGACTACAACTCTTGTAATTGTAGGAACTAACTCTAATTCCTAAGCTTCAAGACAAACCTCCCAAGGTATGTGTTCCAAACTCTTCAAGTTATCACAACCTGAAGACAACGCTTCTAATTCAGTTTATAGCTCACTGAACTACGATTACATCAAGACTCATTCACAAATAAAAAAAAACACATAAACCCTGTAAAAGGATCAGTTTTTCGATGTGTTCCTTTAGTTCGCTGGTAGCACTTGCTTAGTGAATTTCTCAATTGCTCTTTTGCTCTGCAAGTGCACCAGTATTCTGAACGACTTCACTTCTATTTAAGCACAATTCCTCATAGAGTTATTTTTCACTTCAAACTCCTTATTGACTTGAACTCTCTTAACTCAAAGTTCTACTTCAAGTAAGACTCCTTCTTTAATTCAAACTTCTAGCTTCTTTGGACTTCTTCTTGAAATGATATTCATTGATTCTTTTGTATTGTAGTTGAACTCCAACACTTCAATTCAACAGTAACTTTTAGAGTTCTACTTTAAGTGAGACTCCTTCAATTAAAACTACTTGCCTCTTTAGACTCCTTCAAATCAAACTCATTGATTCTTTCTCTTCAATTCATCACATGTTTATTTTCTTAGGGTTTCTCACGAAATTAACATTATCCATCCCTTAATTTCTGCATTCTTGTCTTTATTCATTTTAGAAGCTTTCTCGAATTCTACTGCTCGTGACAATGCACCTTTGGACAATGTTGACTGACTTGTTTCATCTTTCTTTGTCAATCATCAAAACTGCATAAATCACAACAATAAAGAATTTTCAAAATTTTGTTTTTTTTTCTTTACAAAGTTGATAAATTGATCATGAAAAAAAATGATGATAAAAATGATAAATTATGAGAACTACACATGAGAGGCATTTAAATACATTTTCTTGAACAATCAACAACGCCTTATGTTTAATGTCTTGAACCATTTCAGGTTGATACATCAGTGGATCATATAAACACTCAACCATTTGATTGAACTTAGAGGACCATGTTTCATGTTCTTCTACTTCAAAACACAATCTTATTGTGTTTTCATAGATGACATATGTTCGATCATAAAACCTCCAATTACCATCCTGTGTGAAATAGTAATTAAGATTCACTTTTCGAATTCCACATAGAATGAAAAGTTTGCCCTTTGACAAATTTTGATCATCACTCTCTAGGAGGTCCTTTTGATGTTCAATTGTCCAACAATAAGGATTCCTAACCATCGTATGATTCAAGTTAGAAGAGCTAGACTTAGTGAATTTATGGGGGAAAGGAAGCAAAGAGTGAGCAATGTTTAGATGAAAAAGACATGTGAAGACATTATATAGATGTATACATTTATATATCATGAATGAACCAATCTAAAATATATCAAATTTAATTATAAGGGAAACATGGAAATAACATTAATTTTCTAATTTTTGGTATGTTAATTGTAAAGTCATAGTATCATAAGTGGTAAATTGTATTAAATAAAACTTTCATTTTTCTCTCAAAATTTAATCAAAGACAACAAAGAGGAAAAATGTATAAACTGTGGAGATATAGACAAAATCTGTCAAGATTTTACTTTGAAATTACTTTTGTGATGTGCAAACAAATTTAAATAGCTAAAACAAGTTGTTGGAAACTCAATATAGAAATGTATAACTTAAATGATCCCTTAAAATTTAGGAGTATTCATCTACGTTTTTATTCTTAAATATATCATACTTAGTTTTCTTACAAATATTCATTATGTATGCTACACGTCACTAAGTTCGTTAACATATAGTGAAGTATATTGAGGTTTGATAAATTATTGAAGATAGTTTTTCAGGGATGTTTTGGTGTTTTCGCACTCTTTTAACTCCTAGACTGTGTAGTTTTAGTCTATCCTAAGTGGTACTAAGTGGAAGTTAGTTGACTAAAACCCCTACCATCACACCAAACACATAGAATCATTAGACAATGTAATCAAACTTCTCTAAAGCAAGCACTTGGGTTATTTATCTTCAAGTTTCAGTTTAAGGAGTCAAGCTAGGATTTCCATTTCAGGTGCGTTATTTCATCAATGAGTATTCGTTAATCCATGGAGTCTCAAAGTAAACCTATTATTTGTTGGGGTTTAGCAAGTGTAAATAGAAAAAGAAAAGAGAGAATATTAAAAGTGAGGGAACTATTTTGGAGGGAAAATGAATAGTCATTTGCAAAGCATAAATGAAAAGTCATTTATCCCATATCGGCAAAAGAAAGGGAAATTGTTGTCCTTATATAAGGAAACACTTCCATTACTTCTTAAAGAGCTAAGAAGAAGATGTCCCCTCGCGTTTTCGTCGTCGTCGCTCGGCTTCGGCCTTGGCTTTGGCTTCGGCAAATGATTTGATTGATAAATTTTTTGGACAAAATTTATTTAATCAACTTTTGTTAAATCAAATAAAACCTGTTAATATTATCTCCTACAAATTTGCGGGTAACGGTAACATTCCGAAAAATAGTTACTCTTTTCGAAAAGTCCTTACTTTCCAAAAAGCCGTTATTTTCCTAACAGACATATTTTTTTCAAAAAGTTGTTATTTTTTCCAAAAGACATAACTTTCTGGATAAAATGGGTCTGAACAGATTTCTTTGAACAGACACGTTTCTTGCTGAAAATGGCTATAAAAGGAAGTCAATTTTCGATTTTCAAACACTGAAATTTTCCTTCTCTGCATATATATTTTTCTCTCAAATAAATCAAAGTGTCGATCGACTGAGTCTGTGTGACTTGTTGCTGTTCTGAACTTCGCTGAAGTTAAAGAAATTTGAGGTACCGCTATTTCTTTAACAGGTTTAATCCGTTTTATCTTAGGAGAAATTAATCCATAACCTTGGGTACACTGAGGGGATTAAATTTCTTAAGGACACACAATAGTTTCTGTGGACTCGGATTACTTCTTGTATTTTATGTATTTTCTGTTCGTCTTATTTCTGTTTCTGTTTATTTGTTAACCTTATAAATACAGGTTAATATAACATTATTTAAATTCATGATTTCCATAGAAGTTGGAGTTCTTATATAAAGCATGATTTTTCATTATTTTGCTCATTCTTCTTCATGGATAGTTTGAGCTTGCATTTTCATCTATAAAATCAGTATTTACAGATAGTATTTTCATGAGCTACTCAAATATCCATATTTCTCATTCTTTTTGTAATACTTATTTGACAATATATCAAATGTACACCTTAGACGTGACATGGAGAAAAGGAATTTATGAGACTCTAAACAAGCCACTTGACATAAGAATGACAATATGAATATCAAATAAAGAGATTTCAAAATTAGAATGAAATATAAGTCTCAGAACACATTCATCAAGAGAGTACAAGACTAAAATAATGCAGAAATCAACTATGTCTATCAAAGCCTCTACTACAGCACATATGGTTAGGACAAACCCCTAAACCACGTACAAAGTTTTAAAATTGAAAAGACATCAAAAGTAATAAAATGACCATGGTCTTGTCTTCGAACCATGAGGACTCACCGATCCAAGTGCTAAGCAGAGCAATCCAATAGCCACGACTAGCTAGAGAAGCGTCAGATCCTATATTATAAAATAATATAAGAACAATGTGCATCAATACTTTGAATATATTGAATATGTGAAACATGCATAAACGCGTAAACGTGATAATTCATAATATGATAATACATTACCAAGTAAAGTGTAGTAAAGCTTGTCAAGCCAAAATTATGAATCATGGAACAAGGTCAATGCAACATTTGAAGTCATAAAAAAGCTTAAATCAAATCAATGAGGAAGTTATACACCTCTGTGTTTGAAGGTTAGTTGTTGCTTCATATCACTCATTTCATTCAGGAAGGAGATATCTTGGCTTGTTCAGAAAATGAATAGTAACAGAAAGTGATCAAATAAACATAATACATAAACTAAATCAAAATAAAGTTGATAGAAGATTCTAAAAGGATTAAGTGATGTGTTAAAACTTATTTAATGTGTCAACTTGGCTACTAAAGGCCAATTATACAAGATAATTAATTTTGTTTTTGACACTCAAATCCTTAATTAATCTCACTTAATTACTCCATCATAATCTCATCTCCAAGCGCAGTTTCACTTGGAGTTTTTGCTTCCCCACCCAAATTAAAGTTGGTTTAACTTCATTTGAAATTTTGTCAAATACACAAATCTTAGTGCATAGGCACTTCCTTTGGAGTTTGCCACAATATAATGTCCACCTTCAAACTTCTCTTTGAGACAACCTTTTCTACATGAAGAATAGGTAAAACATAATCCTTTGAAGGTTTGGCTTGTTGATTTGCACATGTGTTGAGCTTGCACCTCTACAATCATTCAGAAATAGTTACAAATATTATAATAAGAGAGATGTAATCGAAAGAAATATTGCTCATATAATGTTTAGAGGAATATATATAAACAAACAAATTAATTCAAGAGTTTTTCATAGTTGTCAAAAGAATAGCAAAAGATTTTAAAGCATGTATCAATTCACAATTCATTAGGCTTTGTTTGAACGGTTCGCAGCCTACTTTTTTACCATTTTTTTATCATGTTTCATAACAAATTAAAGATTCTAACTTCGTGTCAAGTCAAACTGACTCATATATATAAATTGGAATAGAGGGACTAGTTAATATTTTAAAGGAAAAAATAGAGTAATTTTGCACATTATTTTATTTTATGAGGTTTAAGAGGAATAAATGATGAAAGACAAACCATAGGAAACAAAGATCATCATTGCCAAGACCACAAATGTCATGAAGCAAATGGAACGAGCCATAGTTTCTTTTAATGAGTGAAAAAGATTGGAAATCTTCTTTTTTTTAATTAATAATAAGAAAGAATGCAATTTAGAGTTGTGAATAAACACGTAACACAATAATGGAACGAGCCATAGTTTCTTGTTTGAACTTTCAGAGGTTCCAAGGGCAGTTTGGTAAATTCATATGAAAGTTAGTTTATTGTGACATTCTCGGATTTCGGGTCAAGAGTACCTCGAATCCATGTTTCGATGGCTCCATTGAGTTCGGAACGTTGAATTTAGTAGAGTAGCATACTTGATATGTGTGATCGGGCTTTCAAATGAATCTGGAGGGTCCTCTCCATGTTTTTGGTTGAGTCTTGGTGTTGTAGTGTGTGATGATGCTTGTTGCCCATTACTTTGTTAATGGCGTTCGAGGGACACACTCTCATGATCAGATAAGGGTATTTCTGTGTCTCGTTATCAAGTGGGTCTTTCGTGATCGAGTAGAGTTTGTGCTATGATCATCACAATCGCAATGGTCAACTAATTAAATGAGTTGACCACTATATTCATTGTGATGGCCTGGTCTTGTAGTCACGATTGCAATGAATAAATTTTCCAGTTTCTTATCCAAAAGTCAGGGTTTCATCTCTATTTCATCGTATTTTTAAAATATAAAAATTAGGAGCTCGATAAAAGTGATTTCAAAGAAGTTTTGGAGATAAATCATTTGGGTATTTGTTTGTGATCCTAAATCCTCATTTCCCAGTTGTAATTTATGATTTGAACATCAAATTCTTTGTTTTGAACTTAGAAGTCTTGAGGATTTTTCAAGAACTTGAACTTTTAAAAAAAAACTTTAAAGTTGTTTAAAATATATGGTCAAAAATGTCTAAAGTTGGCTCAACCCAAGGACACAATTTCAGTCATAATGTTTTCATCAAAAGGACATTATTTATCTTTCATTTTGTTTTTCTAAATTTTGCATGACCATAAGATTAGATATAAATCCAGCCATAAGAATTCATGATATTTTCTAATTTTTACATGACCATATGCTTTTATTGTATTATATTGTTTTTTTTACTTGATTAAGCGTAAACAAGTATACTAGTTACTATAAGGTTGGGAACATTTAAAAACCTATATATTATAAACAGATTGCGATGATAAAGGGATAAATTTTATTATTATTCCTAATTTTATAGTGAATGGTAAATTTGTTGCATTAACGGTAGAGAATTTAGTGAACATACATTTAGCGATGTGTTCATTTAAAAAAATAATAATAATAATTAGAGCAACAAAAGGTATATTTCTTAATGTCCTTTATTATACTTGTGTAATTACAAATACAGAATTTCATTTATTTATTCAAATGTATGAATGTATAGTAATCTTAGTTTCAGAATGTGAATAAAATTTATATTGTGTTTTTTAGTCATTCATACGTAACAATACAAATTAATAAAGCTTAAATAAAAATAATTCTTTTCTCAGTTAATATTACATACTTACTTACACTAAATTTAGACATGTCAATGTCAAAATTAAATTATAAAATTTCTTGCATTGTAATAAAATCTTCAAAAATTAAATGCACACATCAAAGGTTCTTTGACCAAATTTAATAATATTGACATTTTGCAATAAGAATCTCATTTATCAAATCAAATATAATATTATGATTATTAAATAAACCACATATACTATATGACTCACATATTAATAACACAAATGTATTAAAATGTGAAATGGTTCACCTATCAAGATAATACAGTGTCATCACGATTCAAGTATTCTAAATCGTAATATTTTTTAAATTATAAAATACTCTTTTCAATGAATTGGTTTTCTCTCTATATAAAGAATTTTCAAATTTTTGTTTTTTTTTCTTTACAAAGCAGAAACTGGCATGCAAAATAAAATGAAGATAAATATGATAAAAGTATGAGAACTATGCCATCAAATAATAACTAGATGGAATTAAAATAATAATAGTTATGAAGAGTAAAACAAAATAAAAATAGATGAATATTACTTTCAAAACAAACTTAATTATTTAATATAGGAAATATTAGAGGTAAGACCTCAAGCCTTCCCTCTTACAATATTTTGTCTACTATCCAATAAAATAGTAGAGATCTATTTAACCCTTACAATATAAATAACTTCTTCAAAAAAAATATAACAACTAAACAACAATTAAAAATACTAAGCCCTCCATGGGGCATAGACTCAGTCAAGACGCTTATAGAACATTGATGACTACTTTTTACATAATAAGTGAAGTGAAGAGGAAAGCAAGGCTTAGCGAGAGCTTAATAGTCCCAAATTAAATTTTTTTATCAATTGGAATTCTAAAGCGACATAATGGACAAACGTGATTTTTTTCAAGCCATTGAATAATGCAATATCCATGAAAAACATGCTTGGAAGGCATACAAGTTAGTTCAACAATGTCCTTTGTAAGCGACTTGCCAAGACATACCATACAAGTTTCACCAAAACTCTTGTCACCATTCAATGTCTCTACTTTCACCTTCTCAAGCCCTTCAATAGCATCCTTTGATGTTGGAACTACATGCATAAACACACGTGTTTCTTCCAAGGTCATCAAATCCATCACGACTTGTTCTTCTATTAACCCTAGCTCATCCTCATTAGCTTCCTCGTGGTCATGACCATGATAAATATTTGCAATTGTCTGAGGAATACGATGGGCTATGTCAATGATGATTGAGATATTCTTAGATGTATCATTTTCTTGAACAATCAACAAGGCCTTATCCTTAATGTCTTGAACCATTTCTTGTTGATACATGAGAGGAACATATAAAGATTCAACCATTTGATTGAACTTAGAGGACCATGTTTCATGTTCTTCTATGTCAAAACACAATCTTCTCATGTTTTCATAGATGAAATATGTTCGATCATAAAACCTCCAAATACCATCCTATGTGAAATAGTAATTAAGATACACTTCTCGAATTCCACATAGAATGAAAAGTTTGCCCTTTGACAAATTTTGACCATCAATCTCTGGGAGGTCCTTTTGATGTTCAATCGTCCAACAATAAGGATTCCTAACCATCGTATGATTCAAGTTAGAAGAGCTAGACTTAGTGAATTTATGGGGGAAAGGAAGCAAAGAGTGAGCAATATTTAGATAAAAAAGACATTATATAGATGTATATATTTATATAATGAATAAAGGAATCTAAAAATCTATAAATCAAATCTAATTATAAGGGAAACATGGAAATAACATTAATTTTCTGATTTTTGGTATGTTGACTGTAAAGTCATAGTATTATAACTGGTAAATTGTATTAAATAAAACATTCATTTTTCTCTCAAAATTTAATCTAAGGCAAAAAAGAGGGAAAATGTATTAATTGTTGAAATATAGACAAAATCTGTCAAGATTTAACTTTGAATTTTTTTTTTGACGTGCAAACAAATTTAAATAGCTAAAACATGTTGTTAGAAACTCAATATATAAATGTATAACTTAAATGATCCCTTAAAATTTAGGAGTATGCATCTACATATTTATTCTTAAAAATATCATAGTTTGTTTTCTTACTAAACATTATGTATGCTACATGTCACTAAGTTCGTTAACATATAATGGAAGTATTACTACAACAAATTCGATTATTAGGGATAAATAATTTCGTCATTTATAAACCATATTTTGTTACTAAAAATCTTGTGAGACGAAAAATAATTCGTCAATTAGTCATCACTAAATATGTGTGTCTAAAAGTAAACAAAGACGATTTTGTGCTTTGTCGCTAAAAGTATTATATTAACGACAAAAAAAAAATCGTCCCCTAATGCTTAAACATTTGTGACAATTTTATTTGTCATATAATTATATTTATTTTTAGTTAGAAGTATGTTTTGTCATTAAAATGTTATCACTACCGACAAAATTATATCGTCGCTAATTATTTTACTTCAATTAGTGACGACTTCAATTATCTCTAAAGGTATATGTATTTCGTAGTTGAACAAAATCAAATTTTGTCACTAATGACTACATTTTATATATACAAAAAATTATCTTTTTTTAACCCCTCCTTAGTAGCGCTCAATTATGCTTTGTTGGGGACACGAACTCACAACCTTCAGGTTGGAAGTGAGAAGTTCTTACCGTTTGATCAATTCTCTCTTATGTAGAGTCGTCAATATGCGCTAGGACTGTTGGGTCGGCCTGGCCTAATCCGGAATTTAATTGGGCTGGGCTACGATTTTTGAAACTCATATGAGAAAAAAGTTTTTTAGCCCGACCTGAATAAGCTTGCTGATTTGTGGGGCTTGTATCGGTAGGACCGGCGCGTAGGCCAATAAAAATTGATCAAAAAATATCATACCTATTAAAATTTAAAATTAAAGATAGTCCAAACTCAAAACAATTAGGTTAATATTTCTATTTAGATAATTTATACGTTTACTTACAAAAAATTAAATAAATATTATAAAGATAATTTTATATGTGGATTTGATTAAAAAGTAGTAAAATTAACATCATACTATATTGTTTTGTCGATATTTATGATAATATTTTTAAATTATAATTTATAATTTAATTTAATAATTTTAAAAATAATATAATTTAAAAAAATAGACTGGACCGGCAAGTCAGTACCGCGTACTTGTGGGTTGGGCCGGCCATTTTCTGGTCCACACCAAAAATGGGCTAGCCCCACCTGGCCCGTGAAATTCTGAAGTTTGTATTGATCAGCCCGGATGGGTGACCCAGCCCATATTGACAGTTCTACTCTCATGTCACATTTTTATTTTATTTTTAACTTCATTCACTTCTTTCACATAAAACTTTGATATATTTAACATATTATATGATTAATAATACATTTAAGCAAATGCATGAAATTTGGCCGCCCACAATTATTTCAAATGTAAATTAGATTATATATTTTATAAAATACCTTTCAATATATTCAGTATGATTCGTCACTATAAATTTTAAAAATAATTTAGTAAAATTATAAATTTATATAAAATTAAACTTTTGACTTTATTTTAAATAATTGAATAATCAGTTCAACTCAATCAGTAAATCAATTGTTTTAAAAAAAACATCAATACTCAAAACTATAGTACTTCATCATAATATATTGGGAAAATGCACAAGTATTCCCTAAGCTATAACCAACATCCCAGAGACACATTAACTAAACTAAAGTCCTATTACCCCCCCCCCCTAACTTTTTTTTTGTAATTTTGTACACCTTTTGTCTTACGTGGCACACTCCATGACTCCACACGATTGAGGCATGTGAGAGATATTTGGAGGCCACGTAAGACAAAAAGCTGCACAAAATTACCAAAAAAAAAAGTTCAGAAGGTAATAGGACCTTAGAATAGTTAAGGTGTGTCCTTGGAATTTAGGTCATAATCTAGCGGGGTACTTGTGCATTTTTACTAATATATAATTCTGGTTGGTTCATTTCTTTCATTTGTGCTTTCATTATTTAGTTTATTTCAATTTTCACACTGATGGAAAAAAGTTAAAAGAAATTCATGAAAAATTTTGCACCTTTGTGAAGTCTAAGTTTGCAAATCGATCTTATCTCTGTATAGTTGCTCTACCTACGTCTGTGGAATTACTATTAAATATGTAATTATTTTTAAATAGAAGCAAATTGATCTACTTAGTCTATGAAGTTCACCAATCAGAAATCAGTAGACACACACAAAAATTACACCAAGACTTGAAAAATTATTTTTTCTATCGTCTTTATTGACAAATGTGTATGAAATTAAAAAAAGTGTTAAACCAACAAATAGTAGCAATCAAGTGGTAGAACCATACACTACTCACGGTACGTATAACCTAGATTGTAGTTTTCAAATGATGCATTTTATAATTACATTATTTAAGAAAATTGATGAATTGATTTTTTTCATTTTTACAGAATCCATTGAATTCGTTGGATTTAATATTTTCCTTCGCCAAGGAACGAATGGTCTCTTTCTATTTTTTATGAAGTGCTTGTATTATTCTTTTTGTAAGTTGTCACTTGTGATTATGAACAACTGTAGCAAAAAAATTGAATTTATCTATGAATTTTTTCGTAACAAATAGTTGAAATATTCACTACAAATTTTAAGTCGTCATTATTTAACACCTTACATATTTTGTGAAAATTTTTTTGTTATCACTAAATCACACATTGATTAGAGACAGTAAAATCTTTGTCATTAATTATTTATATAATTAGCAACGAAAATAAATGTCATAATTAAATGTAAAACTTATAATATTTAACTACGAACTATAATTTGTCGATACTGTAATAAAACATTTTTTTAAATGAAATTTTTTTTGTCAAAAACTTAAATTTTATGACGAAAAATAATCTGGCATGAATTAGATACACTATTAGTGACGAAATAATGTGTCACCGATAACTTTAAATTTGTGACTAACACTACTTAACAAATGACGCCAATAAATTTTTTAGTGGGAAATTTTAATTGACAAAACTTTGCTACGAATTTTGATCTTTGTCACTAAAATTATGTGTCTCATATATTTAAGTACGAAAAATAAATTTAGTCACTAAAGCAAATAATTAGCGACGAGTTTATGTTGTAGCTAATAATTTCGAATCTATATGTCATATTTTTATGAACATACTAATATTCATGAGCTACACAAAAATCCATATTTATCATTTGTTTTATAGTACTTATTTGCCACGATATCTAAAATACACCTTACACGTGACATAGAGAAAAGGATCTGATGAGGCCTTAAACAAACCACTTGACATAAGAATGACACAATGAATATCAAACAAAGAGATTTGAATATAAGAATGAAATAAAATTCTAAGAACTCTTTCATCTCATAATAAGGAAATACCAAGAGAGTACATGACTAAAATAATGTGAAAATCAACTATGTCTATCAAAGCCTCTACTTAGGGTGTGCATCGGTCGGTTCGATTCGGTCTTACGTATTATCGGTTCGATTTATCGGTGTTCAATTTTTAAATATATTAACCCGATAACAAACCAATAAGATAGTCTTTATCGGTTTTTGGTTTATCGATTTTTGATAGTTATCAATTCGGTTTTCGGTTTATCCAATAAGAAAATATCCATAAAAATATTATATGACTTCTTACTTATCTAATTATAATACGTAGGTTAGAATTATATTTCACCGCCAAAACATAATATGAGATTAACCTTTACAAACTTGCAAATGCTACAACCTACAATTACAAACTAAAACTAAAATCAAATAGTCCAACAAGACTAAAACTAAAATCAAAAGCTACAATTGCAAACCCTTACATTAGTTTTAAGGTTTTTAGTAAACAATAAAAACTATTCAAGCGGCCTAGTGTGAAGTGGTAGTGTACTAATAATTTGATATAATTATAGCGTCTAGTGATATATTATATTATTAATATTTAATTATTAGGGAGGGTAAAATAGTAAATTATTACCATCTTATTTGATTACCGATTTACCCAATAATCCAACAGTAAAGTCTGATACTGAACCAATAACCCAATAACTTTTTTTATAAACCCATTAAAAATCCAATAACGCAATTACCCAATAATAACAACCCAATAACATTTTTCTCGGTTCGATTTATCGGTCGGTCCAATTTTTGCACCCCCTAGCCTCCACTATAATACATATGGTTAGGACAAATCCCTAAAATGACCATGGTTGTCATGCCCCGATCCTACAACCTAGGGCGACCGACACTCGAAGACCATTGCTGGGCCCTAAGTGAACCCCTGGCCTGACTACTTAAATCAGTAGAAGACAAAATACCAACTTTGACACGAGTAAAACATAAAAATAGGAAATACGCATGTCATAAATTTGGTCAAAATGACACTTGAGTCTTAATAACTGTAAACAACTCCAACTGAAATACTTTGTTCTATGAAGCCTCTAAACCGTCTAGAAACAAATGTTGGGACAGACCCCACAACATCCTAAAATCTAAGCTAATATATAAATGAAAAGGATGTCCTCCAGAACGCAAGGAGGCTCACCACAAACTCTGAAGCTCAATCTGGAATCAACAAAGCAATGTGTGCTGATCCTGGGTACTTGCGTCTGCATCATGAAACGATGTACACCAACTGGCATCAGTACATTGAATATACAAGTATGCGAGTTGGAAAGCTAAACAATGACTTAAGCTTGAGAGGATTACATTAACTTACATTGGCTCTGCTCAACTCAAGAGTACACTTAACCCAAATGATATACATAGCAGTTTAAATCACATGCAAGATGTGTGTGTATATATATATACATATATATATGTGTGTATATATATATATATATATATATATATATATATATATATATATGTATATATATATTTATATATATGTGTATATATATATATATATATACATATATATATATATATATAACTAATAAAACAGTGAAGAAAACTTAGTTTGTTAAAGAAATGCAATAAGAAACTCAAATTTACTTATACAAGAAAGTAATATCGCCTCTATGGGAGTTTCTCTAACCGACACCATCACTATGAGCCTAAGTTATGATACACTGTCTTACCTCACGTTGTAAGAGGACTATTCTACACCTTTCCATCGATATAGGACCTTACTCAACTTAGTGGATCCACTAGCTCTCCTTAAGTGATCATCTTAAAAGTATGACACGTCAATTCCCATGTTGGCTACATGGTTTACATGGAGACTTAAGTTAATATGAACTCTCATCTCCACATCGGTGCTCAATACTACTCCTAAAAATGTACTTTAGCTCATACTTTTGATAAAACTTATTTCCTTTGGGTTGAGATAATTTACTGAACCCATTAGCTTTAAAAGCTCCTTTTTGGAATCAATGTTCCCCTTTTAGTTCAAAATTCTTTTGGAACTTCTAGTTCCCCTCTTTACTCAAATGTGAAACATTTGTAAAGCTCTATGGGACACTTAGTTACCTTATATCTTTTTGAGAATTGAACTCGACTCTTGCTCTTTATTTAACTTGAAAGTTTAACTCTTAGGAAATACTTAGTTCCCTTATAACTTTTGAGATATGAACTCAACTCTTTACTTGACTTAACTTGAAACTTTAACTCTTTGGGAATACTTAGTTCCCTTATAGATTTTGAGATATGAACTCAACTCTTTACTTGACTTAATTTGAAAGTTTAACTCTTAGGGAATACTTAGTTCCCTTATAGCTTTTGAGATATGAACTCATTTGTTTACTTGACTTAACTTGAAACTTTAACTCTTAGGAAATACTTAGTTCTCTTATAGATTTTGAGAAATGAACTCAAACTCTTTACTTGACTTGAACTTTAAGTCTTTAAAACAAAGTGAAAACATTTATGAAAGACTTTAGAAGACTTTATCTTTTCTTGCTTCTTAACTTCTAGACTTGGCTCTTAACCTCTTTGACTTTGACCTTACTTTCCTTGAATTGAATTATGGATTCAAGTATCATGATAGCATGTTTATGGATGATTTCATGATGTTTAGATATACCTTAGAGTGTTGTAAAAAACTAGGAATGAGGGGTACATCACTTAGGAACTAGTACGAAAAGATAGGGAAAGAACGGGGTCTCCAGGGGGTCCCGATGCTCTGAAAGTCACGGAGAGCCATATCCTGACAGACAGAGGCTGTCCTCAGGCGCTCTGAGAGGCGCACCAGAGCCTGACGGACAGAATTTGTCCTGAGGGGCTTTGGAGGCGTTGTGCCCCAGCATTCCTTCGACGGGTTTTTCGACTTTCATCTTTGTTTTTTCATCTCTAAACCTTTCCAAACTCCCATAGATACCACCACTAAAACTTAGGATCTCTAATTAAATTATTACCCAATGATTTAGACCCAAAAACACTCCTAAAACATGGATTACAACTAACAACGATCAACAACAATCCAAACAACAATAACGTCAAACATAACATGAGTTAATTCATGAACTTGACTGACTTGAATGAAATTGGTGTTGGGTGAATTAACTTAACACAAAAGAGCCCACATACCTTGTTAGGAATTAGCCTCGATGAAAATCCACAAAGCTAAACTTGGTGTTCTCGCGTCTTCTTCATCCTTCTCCTCTAATCTTCTTGCTTTCAAAACCCTAGTCTATTTTTCAAAGTGTGTATATTGAATGCGATCAGTTTAGACCCCAACATATTAAGCCAAAACAAAATAATTAATTGACTTTAGGAAAATACCAAAATACCCTTACTAAATCCGGTATTGGAATTTTCCCTGCTCAATAGCCCATCTTCTGCGGTCATATCTCACTCATACGACCTTGGAAACTCGTACACAACGTCGTTGGAAATATCTTTCAACGAGCTTTCCATCCATATAAATAACTCACCCAAACTTCTCTTGAGATGGAAGTTATGATCGTTTGGAAATGGACAAAACCTACTTGGAAATCTGGAAAATTTCCAAATTTTCCCATTTTTTGTCCAAATTTATTTCTCCTTGCTTTTCTTAGCTTAATTTTTGTTTTTCTAGAATACGCAATGTTACAATATCTCCCCTTTGGAAACATTCGTCCTTGAATGAGAATTGTCTCTCTAAGCTACAGGATAGAAATTTCATTTCGGCACTCAACGACTCAAAGCAACTAATACATAACCTCATAAAGTGTTAAGAAGCGAGTCTATTACCTTGATTTGCATCCTCTCCATATTCAAAGAGATGTGTATATCTCTTCTTCATATCGTCCTCTGCTTACCAAGTCGCTTCTTCAACAAATTAGTTCCTCCAAAGGACCTTGACTGAAACAACTTCTTTTTTTTCAACTTGTGAACCTGCCGATCCAAAATATGAACTGGAACTTCTTCATAGGTTAAGTTATTCTTAGTCCTAACATTCTCTGTTAGTACTACCAATGAAGGATCACCCAAGCACTTCTTCAACATTGAAATATGGAATATCGGATGAATCACTTCTAACTTTTAGGGTAGCTCCAACTCATAAGCCACATTTCCCACTCTTTTAAAGATTCTATAAGGTCCAATATACCGGGAACTAAGTTTCCCCTTTCTAAAAAATCTCATAACTCCTTTCATAGGTGAAACCTTTAGCTACACCCAATCATCAACTTCAAACTCTAATGGCCTTCTTCTAACGTCGGTGTAGGACTTTTGGAAACTCTGTGTTGTCTTCAACCTTTATTAAATCACTTTCACCTTATCCATAGATTGGTGAACTAACTGGTCCTATCAACTAAATTTGTACCTTCTCCCATAGAGAGCTTCATTGTAGTCATTTGGATGCTCGAATGATAACATTTGTTGTAAGCGAGCTCGATGAGAGGTAGGTGATCATCCTAATTTTCCTTGAAGTCGATCACACAAGCTCTAAGCATATCTTACAAGGTATGTACAGGATGATCCTATTTTCCATCTTTCTGAGGATGAAAAGCAGTACTCAAATTCACCTTTGAACCCAAACCTTTCTTAAAAGATTTCCAGAATTGTGCAGTAAATTCTGCACCCGTGTCTGAAATAATGGTGATCGGAACTCCATGAAGTATTATCACTTCCTGAAGGTACAACTTAGCATAATCATCAGCCGAATAGGTAGTCTTGACCGGCAAGAAATGGGCTGATTTTGTCATTCTGTCGACAATCATCCAAATGGAATCATGTTGCCTTCGCGATATGGGCAAGCCTGTGATGAAGTTCATATTAATCATCTCCCACTTTCATTTCGGAATTTCTATATTCTGAGCTAAACCTCCTAGTATTTGGTGTTCAACCTTCACTTGCTGACAATTTGAACACTTGAAAACAAATTCAAAAATATTTTTGTTCATGACTTCCCACCAATACACCTCTCTCAAATCACGGTACATTTTGGTGGAACCTGGATGAATGGAATATCTGGAGCTATTAGCCTCCTCCAAGATCCTCTCTTGAAGTCCATCCACCTTAAGTACACATAATCTGCCTTGGTATTTCAGCACCCCATATCCCCCTTGTTCAAAAGCCAATACTCTTTGGCTATGGACACTTGCATTCAAATCAACCAGAATGGGGTCTTGGTCTTGCTTCTCTTTCACTTCTGACACCAAGGATGATTCAGCCCCATTGGTTACCACTATGCCTCCTTCTATGAGTCCAAAAGTCTAACTCCCAAACGTGCAAGTACGTGCACATCTTTTGCTAACTCTCTTTTTTCTTCTTTGACATGAGAAGTACTTCACATGGACAACCTGCTTAAGGCATCAACAACCACATTAGCCTTACATGAGTGGTAAGAATACTCATGTCATAATCCTTGAGTAATTCCAACCACCTTCTCTATTTGAGGTTAAGCTCTTTCTGAGTAAACACATATTGGAGGATCTTGTGATCAGTGAATATATCAACATGAACACCATATAAATAATGACGTCATATCTTCAATGCAAATACTACAACCAATTCTAAGTCATGAGTTGGATAATTCTTCTCATGTACTTTCAACATTATGGAAGCATAAGCTATGACCTTGCCATTCTACATTAACACACAGCCCAAGCCAACTCTTGATGCATCGCAATATATCACAAAGCCTTTAGTACCCTTTGGTAAGGTCAAAACAAGAGCAGTAGTCATTCTCTTTTTCAACTCTTGTAAGCTTTTCTCACAAACTTCAGACCATTGAAACTTGACTTTCTTCTGAGTTAACTTGATCAAAGGAGAAGAGATAGATGAGAATCCTTCATGAAATCTCCTATAATAACCAACCAAACTCAAGAAACTCCTTATATCTGTTGGAGATGTGGGTCTAGGCCAACTCTGAACTATTTCTATCTTCTGAGTGTCAACTTTAATACCTTCACCAGAAATACTATGGCCTAGGAACGCTAGAGACTTAATACAAAACTCACACTTGGAGAACTTGACATATAACTTCTTACCTCTCAAGGTCTGAAGAACAACCCTTAGATGACTAGCATAATCTTCTTCATTTCTTAAATAAATCAATGTGTCATCAATGAAGATGATGACACAATCTAAATAAGGTTTGAAGACTCTGTTCATAAGATCCATGAACGCTGCAGGTACATTAGTCAAACCAAAAGACATCACCAGAAATTCATAATACCCATACCTTGAAAGTTGTCTTGGGAATATCACTTTCCTTAACCTTCAACTGATGATAGCCTGATCTGAGGTCAATTTTGGAAAATCAAAAATACACCCTAAAGTTGATCGAAAAGGTCATCAATCCGTGGAAGAGGATATTTATTCTTGATGGTCACCTTATTTAACTGACGCTAATCTATACACATCCGAAGGGATCCATCCTTCTTTCTAACGAAAAATATCGGAGCGCCCCAAGGTAAGACACTTGTTCGAATAAAGCCTTTATCTAATAGATCTTTCAACTGCTCCTTTAACTCTTTTAACTCTGTTGGTGCCATTATGTATGAAGGAATAAAGATAGGATGAGTATCTGGGATGACATTATGCAAAAGTCTGCCTCTCTTACTCTTGAGTTGAGGAGAGCCAAGGTAAGTTCATCTAATCCCCTCAAGCTTAAGTTGTTGTTTAGCTCTCCAACTCGCATACTCGTACATTTAATGAACTGATTCCAGTTGGCCTGCATCGTTTCATGATGCTGACGCAGGTACCCAGGATCAGCACGCAGCGCTTCGTTGATTCCAGATTGAGCTTCAGAGTTTGTGGTGAGCCTCCTTGCATTCTAGAGGACATCCTTTTCATTTCTATATTAGCATAGCTTTTAGGATGTTGTGGGGTATGTCCCAACATCCCTCTCTAGACAGTTTAGAGGCTTCGAAGACTAAAGTATTTCAGTTGGAGTTGTTTTCAGTTATTGAGACTTAAATGCCATTTTGTCCAAAGTTATGACATGATGTATTTTCATTTTATTATGTTTTACTTGTGTCAAAGTTGAGGTTTTGTCTTCCGTTGATTTAAGTAGTCAGTCCAGGGGTTCATTTGAGGGTCAGTAATGGTCTTCGAGTGCCGATCCCGCCTAGTATGTACGCTCGGGGCTTGATAAAATTGTTATCAGAGCACAGAGTTCAAGAGTCCTAGGGAGTCAATGAAGCCGTATCAATAGAGTCTTAGTCATCGGTGTGAAGCACGCCGTATCTATGATTAGGAGGCTGTGATATTTAGGATTGTTTCAATCCTTTCATCTTATTTCATGCGAAGAGTTTAGCTCTAAAAGTATCTCTCTAATTCGTGCTAACACATATTTTCAAAGCATCATGCATCCTAGAAGAGCATTCAGAGGTCGACCACAAAGAAATATTGAGGAACAAGAGGTTCCAAATGCACCAGAGGTACAACCCCAAGGAGAGGTTATCAATGTCAAATTGCGGGAAGCAATTCGAATGCTAAATCAGGTTGTGACCAACCAGGTTGGGCAACAGATAGAAGCTCGACAAGAAGGAGTTGATACCTTAAGAGTTCGTGAGTTTTGAGAATGAATACCCCTAGTTTCACTGGATCAAACATTGTTGAAGATCCGAAGAACATCATAGAGGAGTTGAAGAAGGTGTATGAGGTAATGCATGTGTTCGATGCTTAGAGGTTTGAATTGGCTGCATATCCACTGAAGAGTGTGGCCAGAATATGGTTCGATTAATGGAAGGATGGTAGGGCTGAGGATGCACCACATCCAAGTTGGGCTTGCTTCAAGGAAGCCTTCTTGAGGAAGTTCTTTCCTCGTGAACTGAAGGAATCCAAGGTGAGGGAGTTCTTTACTCTGAAACAGGACTCCATGAGTGTTCATGAATATGGGTTGAAGTTCACCTATATATCTCGCTATGCTCTTGAGATGGTGAAAGACATGAGGAGCAGAATGAGTCTATTTGTTGCAAGGTTGGGTCGTGCTTCAAGAAAGGAAGGTAGGGCTGCCATGTTGATAGGTGACAAGGATATATCTATGTTGATAGTATACGTTCAAAAATTTGAAGAAGAGAAGGTAAAGGATAGAGAGGAGTACCGAAACAAGAAGGCTAAGAATGGGAATGAGTCTGGCCAACAGAAAGGTGGTTCGAGCCGACCACAATTCAAGAAATCAAAGGGGCATGCACCATCATCTACTAGTGCACATGCGCCCAGAAACAGAGGTGAGTATAGTGGTCATAACTCACAACACTCTAATGCTAGACTGGCCCAATCTCAAGGTAATGTGGCACAAAGGGGTATGGGAGTTTTTGTATGTGTTACATGTGGTAGAATCCATCCTGGCAAGTGTCGTGATGGCCAGACAGGTTGTTTTAAGTGTGGTAAAGAGGGTCACTTCATGAGAGAATGTCCTAATAATAAGCAAGGTGATTAAAATCCGGGAAATAAAGACCAATCTTCATTTGTTGCTCCACCACACAGGTTTGCACCCAGAGGAGCTACTTCTGGTATCGGCGGAGGGGTAAATCGCCTCTATGCATTCACTAGCCGCCAAGATCAAGAGAACTCTCTAGATGTAGTCACGAGTATGATCAAAGTCTTTACTTTTGATGTTCATGCTTTATTAGACCCAGGAGGAAATTTATCCTTTGTAACTCCTTATGTTGCAAATCAGTTTGAAATTCTCCCTTAAAAAGTTTGTGAAACTTTTTGTGTTTCTACACCTGTTGGGGAGTTATTCTAGTAGAAAGAGTCTATCGTGATTGTCGTTTCTTCATCAATAACAAAAGTACCATGATTGATTTAAAATAGTTAGACATTGTGGAATTTGATTTCATTCTAGGTATAGACTGTCTCCATGCCTGTTATGCATCAATAGATTGCAGTTTTTGAGTTGTCTAATTCCAGAGTCTAAATGAGCCAGTCATAGAGTGGGCTAAAAGTTCCACAATATCTAGGTCGCTTCATTTCGTACCTTAAGGAGAGGAAGTTAGTTTCTAAGGGATGTATCTATCACTTAGTCCGAGTTAATGACTCAATTGTTCATAAAATAGTGGAAACAACTTAGTTCGTTAAAGGAAATGCAATAACAAACTCAAAACTGTACTTATATAAGAAGTTAATATTGCCTCTATTGAATTTCTTGAACCGACAACCATCACTATGAGCCTAAGTAATGATACAACGTCTTACCTCACGTTGCAAGAGGACCATCCTACACCTAGCCATCGGTATAGGACCTTACTCAACTTAGTGGATCCACTATCTCTCTATATGTGATCATTTAAAAAGTATGACATGTCAATTACCATGTTGGCTACATGGTTTACATGGAGACTTGAGTTAATATGAACTATTATCTCCATATCGGTGCTCAATACTACTCCCAAAATGTACTTTCGCTCATACTTTTAATAAGACTTCCTTCCTTTGGGTTGAGATAATGTCATGAACCCATTAGCTTTATAAAGCTCCTTCTGGAATTAATGTTCCCCTTTAGTTCAAAACTCTTTTAAAACTTCTAGGTTCCCCTCTTCAATCAAATGTGAAACATTTGTAAACATCTAGGGAATACTTAGTTACCTTGTATCTTTCTGAGAAATGAGAATTGAACTTTTGCTCTTTACTTAACTTGAAACTTTAACTCTTAGGGAATACTTAGCTAACTTATAGCTTTTGAGAAATGAACTCAACTCTTTCTCATTGCTTAACTTGAAACTTTAACTCTTAGGGAATACTTAACTCCTTATAGCTTTTGAGAAATGAACTCACTTGAAATAAAGTGAAAACATTTGTGAAATACTTTAGAAGACTTGACCTTGTCTTGTTTGTTAACTTCTAAACTTCGCTCTAAACATCTTTGACTTTGACCTTACTTTTCTTGAATTTAATTATGGATTCAAGGATCATGATCTCATGTTTATGGATGATTTCCTGATGTTTAAATGTACCTTGGAGTGTTGGAAACAACTAGGAATGAGAAGTACATCACTTAGGAGCTAGTACGAAAAGATAGGGAAAGAACGGGGTCTCGAGGGGGTCCTGGCGCTCTGAGAGGCGCGGAAAGCCATAGCCTAATGGAAAGAGTCTGTCCTCAGGTGCTCTGAGAGGCGCGGCGAGCCAGAGCCTGACGGACAGACTCTGTCCAAAGAGGCTTTGGAGGTGCAGCGGCCCAGCATTCCCCCAACGGGTTTTCCAACTTTTCTCTCTGTTTTTCATCTCTAAACCTTCCCAAACTCCCATGGATCCCACCTCGAACACTTAGGATCCACAGTTAACTTATTACCCAATGATTTTGACCTAAAAACAGTCCTAAAACATGGATTACCACTAACAGCGATCAACAACAATCCAATCAACAAGAACGTCAAACTTTCTTTCAAGATTCCAACCTCTAACATGAGTTAATTCATGAACTTGAATGATTTGAATGAAATTGGTGTGTGGGTGAAGTAACCCAACACAAAAATAGCCCACATACCTAGTTGGGGATCACCCCAATGAAAATCCACGAATCTAAACTTGGTGTTCTTGCGTCTTCTTCTTCCTTCTCCTCTTTTCTTATTGCTTTCAAAATCCTAGTCTATTTTTCTAAGTGTGTGAACTGAATGGGATCACTTTTTACACCAACATATTACTCCAAAAAGAAATAAGTTGGCTTAAGGAAAAGACCAAAACACCCTTACTAAATCCAGTTTTGGAACTTTCTCTGCTCAACAATCCATCTTCCGAATGTCATGTATCACTCATACGACCTCGGAAATTCACAAACTTAGTGTCGTTGGAACAAGGTCAATGCAACAATTGAAAAGTCATAAGAAAGCTTATTTATCACTAACCGACATAAACAGTGTGAGATACAATATATATATGTGTGTGTGTGTGTGTGTGTGTGTGTGTTCGCCCGCGCGCCGCTACATTTAAAGGCTAACTCTTGCTTTAGATCACTCCTTATTTCGTTCAAGAAGGAGATATCAATCGGAACAGAAAACGATCAAATAAACATAGTACGTAGTTTATACATAAATTAAAACTAACATAAAGTTGATAGAAGATTCTTAAAGAATTAAATAATGTGTTACAACTTATTTAATGTGTCAACTTGGCTACTAAAGGCCAATAACACAACATTATTAATTTTGTTTTTGACACTCAAATCCTTAATCAATCTCACTTAATTACTCAATCATAATACCATCTTCAAGCATAGTTTCACTTAGAGTTTTGGCTTCCCCACCCAAAGTTGGTGTAACTTCATTTGGATTTTTCTCAAATACACAAATCTTAGTGCATAATTATGAAAAGTAAAACAAAATAAAAATAGATGAAAATTATTTTCAAAACAAACTTAATTATTTGATATAGGAAATATTAAAGGTAAGACCACAAGTCTTCCCTATTACAATATTCTTTCTACATCGAATAAAATAGTAGAGATCAATATAACCCTTACCATATAAGTAACTTCTTCAAAAAAAAACAACTAAACAGCAATTAAAAAACACTAAGCCCTCCATGGGCATAGACTCGATCAAGTCGTTTATAGAATGCTGATGACTATTTTCCACTTAATAAGTAAAGGGGAGAGAGAAGAAAGGCTTAGTGAGAGATTTATAAGGTCAACCATTATATAAGTCGCTTTAATCTTCTTTATCAATTGGCATTCTAAAGCGACATAATGGACAAACATGATTTATTTCAAGCCATTGAATAATGCAATCTCCATGAAAAACATGCTTGCAAGGCATACGAGTTAGTTCAACAATGTCCTTTGTAATCAACTTGCCAAGACATATCATACAAGTTTCACCAAAACTCTTGACACCATTCAATGTCTCTACTTTCACCTTCTCAAGCCCTTCAATAGCATCCTTTGATGTTGGAACTACAGGCATAAACACACGTGTTTCTTCCAAGGTCATCAAATCCATCACGACTTGTTCTTCTATTAACCCTAGCTCATCCTCATTAGCTTCCTCGTGGTCATGACCATGATAAATATTTGCAATTGTCAGAGGAATACGATGGGCTATGTCAATGATGATTGAGATATTCTTAGATGTATCATTTTCTTGAACAATCAACAAGGCCTTATCCTTAATGTCTTGAACCATTTCTTGTTGATACATGAGAGGAACATATAAAGATTCAACCATTTGACTGAACTTAGAGGACCATGTTTCATGTTCTTCTATGTCAAAACACAATCTTCTCGTATTTTCATAGATGAAATATGTTCGATCATAAAACCTCCAATTAACATCCTGTGTGAAATAGTAATTAAGATACACTTTTCGAATTCCACATAGAATGAAAAGTTTACCCTTTGACAAATTTTGATCATCATTCTCTGGGAGGTTGTTTTGATGTTCAATCGTCCAACAATAAGGATTCCTAACCATCGTATGATTCAAGTTAGAAGAGCTAGACTTAGTGAATTTATGGAGGAAAGGAAGGAAAGAGTGAGCAATATTAAGATGAAAAAGACATTATATAGATGTATATATTTATATAATGAATCAAGGAATCTAAAAATCTATAAATCAAATCTAATTATAAGGGAAACATGGAAATAACATTAATTTTCTAATTTTTGGTATGTTGACTATTAAGTCATAGTATTATAACTGGTAAATTGTATTAAATAAAACTTTCATTTTTCTCTCAAAATTTAATCTAAGGCAAAAAAAAGGGAAAATGTATTAATTGTTGAAATATAGACAAAATCTATCAAGATTTAACTTTGAAATTTTTTTTTGACGTGCAAACAAATTTAAATAGCTAAAACATGTTGTTAGAAACTAATATATAAATGTATAACTTAAATGATCCTTTAAAATTTAGGAGTATGCATCTACATATTAATTCTTAAAAATATCATAGTTTGTTTCTTACTAAACATTATGTATGCTACATGTCACTAAGTTCGTTAACATATAATGGAAGTATTACTACAACAAATTTCGATTATCAGGGATAAATAATTTCTTCATTTATAAATCATATTTTGTCACTAAAAATCTTGTGAGACGAAAAATAATTCGTCAATTAGTCGTCACTAAATATGTGTGTCTTAAAGTAAACAAAGACGATTTTGTGCTTTGTCGCTAAAAGTATTATACTAACGACAAAAAAAATCGTCCCCAAATGCTTATACATTTGTGACAATTTTATTTGTCATATAATTATGTTTATTCTTAGTTAGTAGTATGTTTTGTTATTAAAATATTATCACTACCGACAAAATTATATCGTCGCTAATTATTTTACTTTAATTAGTGACGACGTTAATTATCTCTAAAGGTATATGTATTTCGTAGTTGAACAAAATCAAATTCTGTCACTAATGACTACATTTTATATATACGAAAAATTATCTTTTTTTTAACCCCTCCTTAGTAGGGCACAATTATGCTTTGTTGGGACTCGAATTCACAACTTTCAGGTTGGAAGTGAGAAGTTCTACCATCTGATCAACTCTCTCTTATGTAGAGCCGTCAATATGGGCTAAGAATGTTGGGTCGCCTAGCCTAATCCGCAATTTAATTGGGCTGGGCTACGATTTTTGAAACTCATATGAGAAAAGGGTTTTTTAGCCCGACCTGAATAAGTCTGCTGATTTGTGGGGCTTGAGAAATATCGGTAGGGCCGGCGCGTAGGCCAATAAAAATTGATTAAAAAATATAATATAATATTAAAATTTAAAATTAAAGATAGTCCAAACTCAAAACAATTAGGTTAATATTTCTATTTAGATAATTTATACGTTTACTTAAAAATAAAACTTAATAAATATTATAAAGATAATTTTATTTGTGGATTTGATTAGAAGTACTAAAATTAACATCATGCTATATTGTTTTGTCGATATTTATGATAATATTTTTAAATTATAATTTATAATTTAATATAATAAGTCAAAAAATAATATAATTTTAAAAAAAGTGGACTGGACCGGCAAGCCAGTAACCCACGTACTAGTGGGTTGGGCCGGTCATTTTTTGGTTCACACCAAAACTGCACTAGCCTCGCCTGGCCGGTGAAATGTCGAATTTTGTATTGGTCAGCCCAGATGGGGTGGCCTAGACCATATTGACAAATCTACTCTTATGTCACATTTTTATTTTATTTTTAACTTCGTTCACTTCTTTCACATTAAACTTCGATATATACAACATATTATATGGTTATTAATACATTTAAGCAAATGCATGAAATTTACCGCTCACATTATTTCAAATGTAGATTATATTTTAAATTATATTATATATTTTATAAAATACCTTTCAATATATTCAGTATGATTCATCATTATAAATTTTAAAAATTATTTAGTACAATTATAAATTTATATAAAATTAAACTTTTGACTTTATTTTAAATAATTGAATAATCAGTTCAATTCGATCAGTAAATCAATTATTTAAAAAAAACATCAATACTCATAACTATAGTACTTCATCATAATATATTGGGAAAATGTACAAGTACCCCCAAAGCTATAACCAACATCCAAGAGACACATTAACTAAACTAAAGTCATATTACCCCCCTTAACTTTTTTTTCCGTAATTTTGTACACCTTTTGTCTTACGTGGCACACTCCGTGAATCAACACGATTGAGGCATGTGAGGATATTTGGAGGCCACGTAAGTCAAAAATTTGCACAAAATTACAAAAAAAAAAGTTCAGGAGGTAATAGGACCTTAGAATAGTTAAGGTGTGTCTCTGGGATTTCGGTCATAGTCTAGCGGGATACTTGTGCATTTTTACTAATATATAATTCTGGTTGGTTCATTTCTTTCATTTGTGCTTTCATTATTTACTTTTTTTCAATTCTCACACTGATGGAAAAAAAGTTAAAAGAAATTTATGAAAAATTCCGCACCGTTGTGAAGTCTAAGTTTGTAATCGATCTTATCTCTATATAGTTGCTCTACCTACGTCTGTGGAATTACTATTAAATATGTAATTATTTGTAAATAGAAGCAAGTATAGTCTATGAAGTTCACCAATCAGAAATCAGTATACACACACAAAAATTACACCAAGACTTGAGAAATTATTTTTGTATCGTCTTTATCGACAAATGTTTATGAAATTTAAAAAAAAAGTGTTAAACCAACAAACAGTAGAAATCTAGTGGTAGAACCATACACTACTCACGGTACTTATAACCTAGATTGTACTTTTCAAATGATGCATTTTATAATTGCATTATTTAAGAAAATTGATGAATTGAATTTTTTTATTTTTAAAGAATCCATTGAATTCGTTGGATTTAATATTTTTCCTCGCCAATGAACTAATGGTCTCTTTCTATTTTTTATGAAGTGCTTGTATTATTCTTTTTGTAAGTTGTCACTTGTGATTATAAATAAATGTAGCCAAAAAAATTGAATTTAGCTATGAATATTTTTCGTAGCAAATAGTTCAAATAGTCACTACAAATTTTAAGTCGTCGCTATTTAACACCTTACATATTTTGTGACAATTTTTTTGTTATCACTAAATCACACATCAATTAGAGACAATAAAATTTTTGTCATCAATTATTTATATTATTAGCGACAAAAATAAATGTCATAATCAAATGTAAAACTTATAATATTTGACTACGAACTGTAATTTGTCAATACTGTAACAAAATATTTTTTACATGAAATTTTTTTGTGTCCAAAAATTAAATTTTATGAAAAAAAATAATCTGGCATGAATTAGATACACTATTAGTGACGAAATAATGTGCCACCGATAACTTTAAATTTGTGACCAACACTACTTAACAAATGACGCCAATAAAATTTTTAGTGGAAAATTTTAATTGACAAAAGTTTGCTACGAATTTTGATGTTTGATCACTAAAAGTATGTGTCTCATATATTTATGTACGAAAATAAATTTAGTCACTACAACAGATCGCGTAGTAATAGATCTGTTGTGACGGTTTGGTACGACAGTTCATATAATTGTAGTCATAGATGGACCTATTGCCACGGTTCTCGCTTGAATTACTTGCCGACGGTTAGTGTCGTATTGGTATGGTTATGAACCGGTGCGAAAGAGGTTTATGAATCAGTTTTATTGAGGCTATGGCTACAATTTTTCTTTCAATTCAACATACAATTTCATTATATTGCGACGGTTTTATAAGGTAATGCAACAGTTTTCAACAATTATAAAATTGTCGCTCAATGGATATTGCTACGGTTAATACATGGTATTGCAACAATTCTTACATTATACAACAGTTATAATTAAGCTATTGATTCCTATATATATTATTGGTCCACTTCCACAACATTTTGTTATATTGAGCTATTGCAATAATTTTATAACATAAAAATACACATAAATCATTCACAAGAATAAATGTTCATTACCAAAATTAGAATTCAAGATCTGTAATTCTAATATCAATAAAAGCAAAATATACAAATATTTTTATAGTATTCAAAAAAAGGTGAAACATACAGTTTTCAATCTTAAAAAATATAACATTTCTATAACATCAATAAAGTTAACATCACTAATTCAGCTCCTATGCAAAGTCCTCACTACTGCTTTCATCGCCTTCTTTGATTTCATTACCTACATACAATTAAAAAATATATAAATAATTTAGCAAATTTTTCGCAAAATCTTAATAGATCCACAGTAGTCATATATTACAAAGTTATTACTCTATATATAAGACATACATATATAAACTCAAATAACATTAAACTATTTGGAGTATGGACTAATCTAATCATGATTATTTCAAGGGCAAACCCATTTCCTAGTCACCGGGCTGGGAGGCTTTGGAATTTAAGTACAGTAACCTCCTTGGGAAGGCAGCCCAGAGAAGTGATTAAGCTAAAAGGTTACACATTCAAACTAGATATAGTATTGACTACACATAATGTGATTAAGATAGAAGTGATTAAGACTTAAGATCTTTTCAAGCTCGCATTCAATATCTACGATTTCTGCTTTCATCTTATCAAGATCGCTTTTTCTTATAACATTGCTAAATATGGATCTTAAAAAGTTCCCCAACCTAATCAAAACCATAACTACATTCTTGGGTAACACTTTTCTGACTGCAACCTTGAGCAAGTAATGCATTATGAAATGAGCATCATGACTTTTTTATCCTTATACTTTCATCTCTTTAATTTGCACACGACTTGATATATTAGAAGCACACCCTTTTGGTAATTTGGCATCTTTTAGGACGGAGCAAAAAAACTTTTTCTCATCTCGTGTCATAGAAAAAAGTTTTAGCTAGATGGATATTTCTTGTATCATAATCTTTTATAGGTTGAAGCTCTTTATGTATCCCCATTTCATACAAGTCATAGAGAGAATTTATATGATCTTTGGACTTTCCAAGTATATCCACTAAAGTCCCAAGCACACTGTAATAAATATTCTTCTCTATTTGCATCACATCAAGATTGTGCCTCAATTTATTTGTTGCCCAATATGGCAACTCAAAAAATATGAATTTTTTTCCATAGACCATCATTCTTTCGTTCTCTTTTCTTTTTGTTCTTTTCAAATACATTATTAAATTCACGAAGCTCTTCAAGAATTTGTGCACATGATAATGGAATAGGTGCAACTTTATGATCCTCTTTACCATTAAATGATTTTTTATCTCTTCTGAATGGATGATCAGGAGGTAAAATGTCCGATGACCTAAGCAACACATCTTACGACGATGTTTGAGATATTGGGATATTATGATTACAGGTGGTGCATGCCCATCTCCCCTTGGTGCTCCATCCAAAAAGCATTGCTAGAGCTGAAAAATCACTAATTGTCCACAATAAAGCTGCACACATTAGAAATGTTTAATTAGTTAGAGCATCATATGTTTCAACTCCCACTTTCCATAGTTCCTTCAACTCCCCAATCAGTGGTTGCAAGTATACATCTATATCATTTTCCGGAGACGATGGACCTGGAATAATCATTGACAACATAATATCTCCCACTTCATGCAAGTCCATGGTGATAAATTATAGTTCATCAACATAATTGGCCATGTGATATGGGAAATGCTCATAGTTCTAAGTAGATTGAAACCATCACTTGAAAGACCCAATCTAACATTACAAGTATCATTAGTAAAGTCAGAATGCAATGAATCAAAATCCTTCCAAGCTTCACCATCTGTGGGATGTCTTAAATTTTCATCTTTAAGTCGTTCAGTATCATGTCATCTCATAGCTATAGATGTATCAGAATGCAATGAATCAAAATCCTTCCAAGCTTCACCATCTGTGGGATGTCTTAAATTTTCATCTTTAAGTCGTTCAGTATCATGTAATCTCATAGCTATAGATGTTTCAGAACACATGAATATCCTCTAAATCCTAGGCTTTAAAGGAAAGTACCTTGAAACCTTTACTGGGATTTTAGTAATCTTATTAATTAAGTCATTACGAACAGTCTTCCATCTTGAAGCTTCACACACAGAGCAATTATCTAACTTTGCATTGTCATTCCAAAATAACATGCAATCGTTAGTGCAAGCATGGATTTTCTCATAATAAAGACCCAAATCTTTTATGACCTTTTTTGCCTTGTAGAACGACTCGGGTATCTAAGCAAATGGAAATGCCTCTCTTATCAAGTCCAACAAATTTGAAAAGGTCACATCAGTTGACTTGTGAATGCATTTAACAAGTATAGCCAGATGGTAAAACTCAACTTAGAAAAATTTGTACACCCCGTATACAACTCTCAACTCTTATTTCCCTTCCTCCACTAATTTAAAAAATCTCTTTGCATCTTCACGTGGCCCCTCTCTCACTCCTTCATGTCTCTGATCATCTAGTGCATTTTAAAAGTATCATGAAATAATCTATCAATGTCGTCATACATGTTAGAAGTTTCTTCTTCATTGGTTGGATGTGGCGTATTTGTTCAGGAAAATCCTTCTCCATGAAAAACCCATTTGGTGTATCCATGAACAAATCCATGACAAATCAAATAATCCTCTACCATATGTTGACAGCGTCAATTACGATTGAAGAACTTCTTACAAGGACACAATAACTTTGGGAAGCTCGTTCAAATGATTTATCAAGAAAATCATTAACTCCATGAATATATTCATTGGCGGATCTTCGGAGATTCATCCAACTTTTATCTCCAAAATCCATTCAATATATATCCTGCATGACCTGAGAAAAACATTAAAGCCAATAAATTCATGAGTACAAGCAATATCGGCAGAACTTAACCTTTTGAACTTTTAGACTCATCAAATCTCAAACCTTCACACAAATTCAACACCAAAAAATGACAGCATTAATAGTATAACCCAATTGATAAGTTACTAGAATATTTCACCATTTAAGAAACTTTATACACATAAATGACTAAAGACACGCTAAGACATATTTCGAAGCAATAAGGGTAGATTTCTCACCTTTGAAATTCCAGCTGCAGAAAGTGTACAATATGATTGGCCGTGCTCTTGAACAAAACTTAAGTAGTGACACCACAATGCAAAAGACTGCATCAAGCAAATCAAATAACTATCCATGCATTTATTTTGATTCTAGCAAACAATTACATGTATTCTAAAATGGTAACATAGTTGATTGTTCACATGGACAATGTGATTAGGACAAACAGTAAAAATTGCTATCTCATTATTAAAAACACACAAGGGTGTTGGATGATCAGTTTAACAACTACCATACATATAAAAGTATTCAATGTATTACTGATTCTAGAGCTAATAAGAAACAGTAGAATAAATCTAGTGACTTATCTATTGAGTGGTTTTTAACAAGTAGAGTCTTATCTTTTATCATCTTTTAAAAGATATATTTATCATATGTTATGTTACCTTTTCAAAAGTATATATATTCTTTCAAGTAAGCACCCAATTCTAGATAATATATGAAATGTAAAGTGCCTTATTTTCGTGAAACAAATTTGTGAACAAGGATCTTGTATATATATTCTTAGCTTTTGACTTATAAATTATTTTTACAAGCCTATCTAAAAAATAATCTTCCCAATAAATGAATAACACCGAGAAAAAGTTCTACTCTACTGACAAACTCATGTTAGTATCAAAAACAAGGTTTCAGTTGCACTTGCACAGAGACTACAAGAACAATTTAAGCAATGAGTTGCACATCTTTTTTATGTATTCTCTTTTTGTTTTAAGAGTTACCCCATCTTAGTTTATGTTAAAGGATTGCAAAGTGTTTAACTAATGTAATTTTAGTGATATTTTACATTTTACTAGCTTAGTATCAAAAATAAGATTTCTTGTAACTAGATTCGACATGCAGTGTCCATGTGGTGACAGTGATACAGAGAAGCATGAACAAGGCTCATACTACACCAATAGTTTTTGGACCAGTCCAGTTCAAATTCTTTCTTGTTGAAATCCATATATGACAAGAAACCAACACAAAAATATTCAAAAAGCCTTATCTTCAGACACTAGAGATCATAGATACACAATAATATAAAAGATGATTGTAATCTACACATTCTTAAGTCCTGAGTCACTTAATCTCCAGCTATAAATTAAGATAGCAGAAGTTGTATCATGGGCTTCCTTTATGCTAGATTCTACTTAATTTTGTCTAAACATAAAAAATTTCCTACGTTAGACAATGAAACATGAAAAATATATGCATCATGAAGAATAATACTTCCCTACACAAGAATGAAAAACTTATATTATACTTTTATAGGTGAAAAATTATAACTTTCGACATAAAATCACAATAGAAAATAGCTACTAAACAGTCTTGTTGGTTGCCTCGGATCCTCCCTACCCATCTTTCACTTCTTCAACTATCACTTAATTCTTATCATCGTCCACCTTTCAACTATAACAACAACCCATGACTACGATAAGTCAAAGTTCTCCCATTGTAATGTCGAAGAAAATAAAATAACAACCTCAAACTCTAACATCAGGAAACAAACCAACAAATAAAAACAAGTACCTACCTAATTGAAGTATGCAGTGTGGTAGGTTTAATAAGAAATTGTTGTTGCTGCAGAGTATGGATATGTGATCCCTAAGAAAATTGGGCTAAGCATTCAACTGTTCTCCAGAAACAAAGAAGCACAAATAAAATTGCTGGAAGATCAAGACAAATAATTTTCGGTATGTAAAAGGAAGCAAGCACACAAGTTGAACTATAGGAATAGTAAAGCAACAAGAAAACTAGAAACCATGCTAAGCAAACTTAAATAAAATTGATAGATAACTCCTAAAATATAATTGGCTAAACAATTCGACGGAACCAGTAATTAAAGCCATATCACTCATGAACAAAACAACAACAAACACAAGAGCATAACTTATACCTCCATCAACTCAGACGCACTTAATTTGAAATCAAACAGTCCATCAGTAGACATTAACAGTAAATCAAAGAAGAAAAGAAACATTGGAGCAAAGGAGAATAAGCTTCATATTATCAAAACAAAATGTTAGCTTAAACAAGTAGAAGTCAAAAGGATTACCTTTTTGGGGCAGCGACATAGAGACAAGAACACAGAAAGGTTTCTAACTGATTCTTCTACAGTTCTACTTTACCAAGAGTTGACTTCTTATATCTTTGTGTCTTCTGCAATACAAATAAATATTATATAACCATACTAGATTTTCCATCAAATTCATTTCAATAAAGACAAGGCAACTTTTAAACAATAAAGAGGGCATATTCAATAGCAATCTAGCTTATCTTAAAGTCATTAGGCATAGTGAGTCAGCTTGCATATAGCACAGACAATCAAAAAGCATTAATGTTTTGAATCTAGAGCATTACTCAATCTCAAATCCTCTTCAGATTTAACCCTAAATCCACTTCGTGTTTAACCCTAAATACTCAATTGTAACTTCAAATTCGGAGTGTTTTCTTTTCTAGTTTCACTATACATCACAGAGTCAAACAGGAGAAGTCTACACACAACCTATATTAGAGCAAATAACATTTATTTAAGGCTAACCCATATATTATTCTTTAATATTCTTCAATATAATTCAATGGGGACTTAGAAATCATGAACTAGCATAGAAACCTTAAACATTATTCACCTTTCAGACGAATTCATAGTCGAACCTCAAAAACTTCACCAAGAAGAACGAGCTTGTTGTTTGTTGTTGTTTTCCTCAACGAGCTTCACAAAAAGCTTCACCAACAGCTTTTTTATCCAAGAGATTCGTAGTCCTAGAGATTTGTTTTCCTCAATAAAAGCTTCGCTGAAATTTCTTGAATCGCTCTCTATTCTTAATTGCTCAACAAAAGTTCCATAGCTCACATCGCTGAATGAAGTTTCTGAAAATAAGGTTTTGTTCTTTTTCTTTTAGATTTTTTAATAAGGGATTAATATATCTTGCCAAATTATTGGAGGGAAATATATTTTTTAGGATGGAAATATATTTAGGGATAAAAATCAAAATTATTTTTCTAAAAATAATCGTTGCCATAGAGTTATCTATTGCGATAGTTCTAAAACTTGTTCCTATAGATTCTCTATAGGGACGGTTATAGGGATGATGCAACAGTTTATTTTAAGAACTATTCTATTAGATTCAAGGATATCTGGTCACAGTTATAACCGTTGTAATACGTGAGCTATTGCTACGATAGTATAACCATTGCTACATAAGCGTTTAAGTCAAATTTGTACTAGTGGTAAAAATACACTATTTTTACGTGGAAACACACGGCTTAAAAGGTCTAATAACCACAACCTATATCCTTACAGGATTTAACTCCAACTTCACTAAATCAAATACAAGCCTCCACAATAGATAGATTACAAACTTTGCAACCTACCTTAACTTCAAGTTATGGATTTGGACTACAACTCTTGTAATCGTAGGAACGAACTTTTTTTCCTAATCTTCAACACAAACCTCCCAAGGTATGTGTTCCAAACTCTTTGAGTTATAACAACCTGAAGACAACGCTCCTAATTCAGTTTATAGCTCATTGAACTACGATTACATCAAGACTCATTCACAAAGAAAAAGTCCTAACACATAAACGTTGTAAAAGGATCAGTTTTTCGATGTGTTCCTTCAGTTCGCTGGTAGCACTTGCGTGGTGAATTTCTCAATTGCTATTTTGCTTTGTAAGTGCACTAGTATTCTAAATGACTTCACTTCTATTTAATCACAATTCCTCATAGAGTTATTGTTCACTTCAAACTCCTTATTGACTTGAAATCTCTTGACTCAAAGTTCTACTTCAAGTAAGACTCCTTCTTTAATTCAAACTCCTAGCTTCTTTGGACTTCTTCTTCAAATGATACTCATTGATTCATTTGTATTGTAGTCGAACTCTAACATTTCAATTCAACAATAACTTTTAGAGTTCTACTTTAAGTGAGACTCCTTCAATTAAAACTACTTGCCTCTTTAGACTCCTTCTTCAAATCAAACTCACTGATTCTTTCTTTTCAATTCATCAGATGTTTATTTTCTTGGGGTTTCTCACGAAATTAACATTATACATCCCTTTATTTCTGCACTCTTGTCTTTATTCATTTTAGAAGCTTTCTCGAATTCTACTGCTCGTGGCAATGCACCTGTAGACAATGTTGACTGACGTGTTTCATTTTTCTTTGTCAATCATCAAAACTGCATAAATCCCAACAATAAAGAATTTTCAAAAATTTGTTTTTTTTCTTTACATAGTTGAGAAATTGAACATGCAAAACAAAATGATGATAAATATGATAAACTATGAGAACTATACATTAGAGGTATTTAATACATTTTCTTGAACAATCAACAAGGCCTTATCTTTAATGTCTTGAACCATTTCAGGTTGATACATGAGTGGAACATATAAAGACTCAACCATTTGATTGAACTTAGAGGACCATGTTTCATGTTCTTCTATGTCAAAACACAATCTTCTCGTGTTTTCATAGATGAAATATGTTTGATTATAAAACCTCCAATTACCATCCTGTGTGAAATAGTAATTAAGATTCACTTTTCGAATTCCACATAGAATGAAAAGTTTTCCCTTTGACAAATTTTGATCATCATTCTCTAGGAAGTCCTTTTGATGTTCAATTTTCCAACAATAAGGATTCCTAACCATCCTATGATTCAAGTTAGAAGAGCTAGATTTATTGAATTTATGGGGGAAAGGAAGCAAAGAGTGAGCAATGTTTAAATGAAAAAGACATGTGAAGACATTATATAGACGTATATATTATATATCATGAATGAACGAATCTAAAATATCTATAAATCAAATCTAATTATAGCGGAAACATGGAAATAACATTAATTTTTTAATTTTTGGTGTGTTAATTGTAAAGTCATAGTATCATAAGTAGTAAACTATTTTATTTTAAACTTTCACTTTTCTCTCAAAATTTAATCAAAGACAACAAAGAGGGAAAATGTATTAATTGTGGAGATATAGACAAAATCTGTCAAGATTTTACTTTGAAATTACTTTTGTGATGTGCATACAAATTTAAATAGCTAAAACATGTTATTGGAAACTCAATATAGAAATGTATAACTTAAATGATCCCTTAAAATTTAGGAGTATGCGTCTACGTTTTTATTCTTAAATTATCATACTTAGTTTTCTTACAAATATTCATTACGTATGCTACATGTCACTAAGTTAGTTAACATATAGTGAAGTATATTGAGGTTTGATTGATCAAATACTGAAGATAGTTTTCCAGGGATGTTTTGGTGTTTTCGCACTCTTTTAACTCCTGGACTATGTAGTTTTGGTGCATTCTAAGTGGTACTAAGTGGAAGTTAGTTGACTAAAACCCCTACCATCACACCAAACACTTAGAATCATTAGACAATGTAATCAAACTTCTCTAAAGCAAGCACTAGGGTTATTTATCTTCAAGTCTCAGTTTAAGGAGTCAAGCTAGGATTTCCATTTCAGGTGTGTTATTTCACCTATGAGTATCCTTTCACCCATGGAACCTCAAAGTAAATATATTTTTCTAATTCATGATTTCTCCAGAAGTAAGGGTTCTTATATAAAGCATGATTTTTCATTATTTGCTCATTCTTCTTCATGTATAGTTTGAGCTTGCAGTTTCATCTATAATATTAGTATTTACCAATAGTATTTTTATGAACTTATCGGTTCTCATGAGCAACACAAATATCCATATTTCGCATTTGTTTTACAGTATTTATTTGTCACGATCCAAAGTACACCTTAGATATGACATGAAAAAAAGGATCTCAGAAGGCACTAAACAGTCCACTTGACATAAGAATGACACTAAAAATATCAAATAAAGAGATTTCAACATAAGAATGAGATATAAGTATCAAAACTCTTTCAACTCATAAGGAAATATAAGAGAGAGTACATGACTAAAATAACGTGGAAATCAACTATATATGTCAAAGCCTCTACTACAATACATATGGTTAGGACAAACCCCTAAACCACGTATAAAGTTTGAAAATTGAAAAGACATCAAAAGTAATAAAATGACCATGGTCTTGCCTTCGAACAATGAGGACTCACCAATCCAAGTGCTAAGCGGAGCAATCCAACAAGCCACGACTTACTAGAGAAGCGTCAGGTCTTATATTATAAAATAATATAAGTACAATAGGCATCAATACTTTGTATGTATTGAATATGTGAAACATCCATAAACGTAAGCGTGATAATATAGTGAGTTAAAAAAATGACAATACATCACCAAGTAAAGCGTAGTAAAGCTTATCAAGCCAAAATCATGAATCACGGAACAAGGTCAATGCAATATTTAAAAAGTCATAAGAAAGCTTAAAACCAAATCAATGAGGAAGTTATAGAAACCCTTGAAGAAAAAAATAGTTCTTTTGTGAGATATTTTATCACTAACCGACATAAATCATGTGAAAGAGTTAGTTTTGGTTCTTGTGGAATCAAACTAAATGGAAGATGAATTAATATGAATATTTGGTAGGAAGATAATTAGTAGGAAATACAAGTCAAAGATTGTATCTTGGTAGGTGAAAGTTAGGCAAACCATATAATGGTTTGCTATCTTAACCTTGACAATTTTGACACATAGCGATGTCATGGATGACATCAATAGGATGAATTTATTCCTATAAATAGGTAGCTCTTAATTCATTTTCAAATCATCCTTTCACTTGCCTTCTCACCTTCTAAGGCATTGTGTTCTCTCTCTTGTAGTATTTCACTTATATTCTTTGTATAGTGAAATAAATATTGGTGCAGTTGTTCTTTGGTGGATTTAGGATCATTTTTATCCGAACCATGTTAAATATTGTTGTTCTTCCTTGTTCTTTAGTTTCACGTTTCCGCTAACAATCAGAGCAAGGTTCTGTCTGAGTATGCTCTGTGGTTGCAGCACAGTCTGAACTTCCACATCAGAAAAGGATTACTTTGGTTTTCTGTAGTTCCAAATACATTGTAGTAGAAAAGGAAGAACAAGTAAAAAAAAATGAGTTCCATGAAGTTTGAAATTGATAGATTTAGTGGGCGCAACAACTTCAATATCTGGAAAATCCAGATGATAGCGTTACTGCGGAGGGAAGGTTCAATCCATGCTATTGACGGAAAGTACCCCGATAAGATATCGGAATCCGACAAGGAAAAGATTGAAGGAGATGCATTGAGTGCAATCCAACTGTCCCTTGCACCTAACGTACTTTGTGAAGTGAGTACAAGTACCGAAGAGACGGCCAAAGAGTTATGGGAAAAGCTGGAAGGGCTTTACCAGGACCAGTCAGTGACAACAAGGATGTTGTTACAACGGCGTCTTCATACATTTAAGATGGATTCAGGTACTTTGTTGCAAGACCATCTAGATGCGTTCAATAAACTTGTGATGGACTTACAAACTGGTGGAATTAAAAAGGACGAGGAGAAACTTGCATGTTCTTTACTATTTTCATTGACTTCAAAATATCGTGATATTGAGAATTCAATGATGTATAGCAAACAACCTATTAAACTTGAGCAAGTGCGGCAAGCACTAAACTCTTGTGATGTGCGGATGCATTTTGAAGGAGACAAAAGTGACGAAGCTAGTGGACTCTTTGTAAGAGGTCGTACTATCCAAAAGGGAAGGAGCAAATGAAAGTATAGATCAAAGTCTCGTGTGAACAAAAAGAATGCGGAGTGTTGGGGCTGTCACAAGAAAGGGCACTTTGAACGAGATTGCCCTATGTCGAAGTCCAAAGAAAAGGCGAGTGCATCCATTGTTGAGAAAGTACATGATAATGATGATGATTATGTACTAACAACATCATGCAATAATGGAGTCTATAACAACAAATGGATCTTAGACTCTGGTTGTACTCTGCATATGACATTCCGAAAAGATTGGTTCAGCAGCTATGAAACAAGCAGAGGAACTGTATTAATGGGCAATAATGCAACTTGTAAAATAGTTTTCATTGGTTCAGTTCATGTTCGCTGCCATGATGGAATCATGAGGACTATTACAGAAGTCCGTCATGTTCCTGATCTAAAGAAGAATTTGATCTCCCTGGGTACTTTAGATAAACAAGGCTATAAGTACATGAATGAAGGAGGAACTATGAAAGTGATTAAAGGGTCTTTAGTCATGTTAAAGGCCAAGCTGGAGGATGGCCTCTACACACTTGCGGGAAGCACCATTATTGGCTCTGTAAATGTATCTACAGTGCAGTTATCTAATGATGACAAGGCAAAATTATGGCACATAAGACTAGGCCATATGAGCGCACGAGGATTGGAGACGTTGAGCAACTGCAACCTTTTGAATGGTGAGAAGATCAGCACACTTGAATTTTGTGAGCACTGCGTCTTAGGGAAGCAGAAAAAGGTCAGCTTCAACACTGGCAAGCACAAGACGGGAGGGGTGCTAGACTACATCCATTCAGATTTATGGGGTCCCTCTAAGCTTCCATCAAAGGGAGGAAAGAGGTATCTTCTCATATTCATTGATGATTTTTCACGAAAGGTTTGGGTGCGTTTCCTGAAGACAAAAGGTTATGCTTTTGAAGCATTTAAAGAGTGGAAGATTTTGGTTGAAGATCAAATTGAGAGGAAAATCAAGTATCTTCGCACGGACAATGGCTTGGAGTTTTGCAGTGAAGAGTTCAATGATTTCTGCAAGGTTCATGGGATCGCAAGGCATAAGACGGTCAGGCACACACCACAGCAGAATGGAGTTGCCGAGAGAATGAACAGAACTCTTCTTGAGAAGGCTCATTGTATGCTCTTACAAGCTAAGATGTCCAAAGTATTTTGGGCTGAAGCAGTTCATACTGCTTCTCATATTGTCAATCGGTCTCCAGCATCAGCGATTGACTTTAAGACTCCGAATGAGGTTTGGTCAGGTGAACCCTCTAACTATTCATACTTGCGAATATTTGGGTGTCCAACTTATTATCATGTTAATGAAGGTAAGCTTGAACCAAGGGCTAAAAAGGCCATATTCGTAGGGTATGTTGATGGAGTAAAAGGGTACAAACTATGGTGTTTGTCTTTACTCAAATTTGTAGTTAGTAGAGATGTTACCTTTGATGAATCCTCTATACTTGATCCTCGCAAAGTTTCTATGGAGTCATCTAGAAACGAGAACAATAAGCAGGTGGAGCTACCAGTGGAGCTTACCAAGAAACGGGATCAAGAGACTCAAAGTGATGAGTCAAAAGATGCAGAAGAACTTGCTTCCAATAAACCATACACAATTGCGAAGGGAAGGGACAAAAGGCAGATACGGAAACTGGAACGTCTTATAGAGCAAGAAAATCTGATTGCACAAGCGTTCGTAGCTGCAGAAGAAGAGATTAAGGATCTCGAGCCCTCTTCGTATATTGAAGCAACTTCTTGCAAAGATGCTGCACAATGGCAGTTGGCCATGATGGAAGAGATGGAGTCTCTTCACATAAATGAGACATGGGTCTTAGTTAAAAGGCCAAAGGGGATAAGGACAGTTGGATGCAAATGGGTCTACAGAAAGAAAGAAGGTATTCCAGAAGTGGAAGCTGCTAGGTTCAAGGCGAGATTGGTTGCAAAGGGTTTCAGTCAGAAGGAGGGAATTGACTACAATGAGATCTTTTCTCCAGTCGTGAAACATAGCTCAATTCTCGTGCTGCTAGCATTGGTTGCACAATTTGATTTAGAGCTTCAACAGTTTGATGTCAAAACTGCTTTTTCACATGGTGATCTAGAAGAGACAATCTATATGAATCAGCCTGAAGGTTTCCTAGCTGAAGGAAAAGAAGACCATGTATGCCAACTGAAGAAGTCTTTGTATGGTTTGAAGCAATCCCCTAGACAGTGGTACAAGAGGTTTGATGCATTCATGACTACACATGGATTTTCGAGGAGTGCATTTGATAGTTGTGTGTATCACAAGAAGATGTCTGGTAACTCTATGATTTATCTTTTGTTGTATGTTGATGATATGCTTATTGCTGCTAACAACATCACAGAGATAAATATTTTGAAGAAACTGTTGAGCAAGGAATTTGACATGAAGGATCTAGGAGTTGCAAAGAAAATCCTTGGAATGGAAATTTCAAGAGAAAATGGTGTTGTACATCTTTCTCAGAAGAGGTACATTCGAAAAGTTCTTGAAAGATTCAATATGGATACGAGCAAGCCTGTAAGTACACCTTTAGCTTCTCATTTCAAGCTTTCAGAGTTACAAATGCCTCAATCTATGGATGAGGTGGAGCATATGTCAAAGGTTCCTTATGCGAGTGCAGTTGGTAGCATTATGTATGCTATGGTATGCACACGTCCAGATATTGCCCAATCTGTAAGTGTAGTAAGCAAGTACATGGCAAATCCAGGAAAAAGGCATTGGGAAGCTGTCAAGTGGATATTGAGATATCTCAAAGGAGCTCCTGATGTTGGCCTAACCTTTCGGAAAAGTAAAGGTATTTCAATTCTCGGTTATGTTGATTCTGACTATGCAGGGGATCTTGATCAAAGGAGGTCCACAACTGGATACATCTCTACTCTCGTTGGCAGTGCCGTTAGTTGGAAATCGACTTTACAGTCGATTGTCGCTTTGTCTACAATAGAGGCAGAATATATGGCAGCAACGGAGGCAGTGAAAGAAGCTATATGGTTGAAAGGTTTGGTGGCAGAATTGAGTTCAGCTCAGCTTAAATCAATTCTAAAATGTGATAGTCAAAGTGCTATTCATTTGATTAAAAATCAAAGATTTCATGAGCGCACCAAACACATTGATGTCAGATTTCATTTTATTCGAGATGTCGTAGAAAAGGGAGCTATCAAGGTTGAGAAGGTTATCACAGACGAGAATGTTGCAGACATGTTGACCAAAATAGTCCCGCTTGTCAAGTTTGCACTGCAAGGACTTGGCGGGAGTATGCATCAATTGATGCAACTCTAAGAGAACAACTGCTAGGTGGAGCTGGTATGTTCAACAAAGGTTTGATTCTTCTTATTTCTTACAATGGGATTGCCCAGTAAGCTTAGATGTTTTGGCCGGAGTTGTTTATACGCATGCTTGGAACACAAACCAAGGTGGAGATTGAAAGAGTTGGTTTTGGTTCTTGTGGAATCAAACTAAATGGAAGATGAATTAATATGAATATTTGGTAGGAAGATAATTAGTAGGAAATACAAGTCAAAGATTGTATCTTGGTAGGTGAAAGTTAGGCAAACCATATAATGGTTTGCTATCTTAACCTTGACAATTTTGACACATAGTGATGTCATGGATGACATCAATAGGATGAATTTATTCCTATAAATAGGTAGCTCTTAATTCATTTTCAAATCATCCTTTCACTTGCCTTCTCACCTTCTAAGGCATTGTGTTCTCTCTCTTGTAGTATTTCACTTATATTCTTCGTATAGTGAGATAAATATTGGTGCAGTTGTTCTTTGGTGGACGTAGGATCATTTTTATCCGAACCACATTAAATATTGTTGTTCTTCCTTGTTCTTTAGTTTCACGTTTCCACTAACATCATGTGAGCGATAATATGAAGTTTGATGTCTTTTATACACCGAAAAGAGATTGTCCTACTTGTCAAGATAAGGACCATACATTTTAACTTATTTGGATCCACAAGTTATGTATTTCTAAGATCAGTCCTATGAACTCACATAGTTAGATACAAGAAATTGCTTCTAAACACCAAACTTGTACTAACAATAGGGCCTTTATTCCAAAGTCCTCGCAATGCTAAATAAAATTTCAACGAAAATAAGAACAATTATAATCATATCATAATACTTATAAAAGTAGGGATTTAGCCATCCATTCCAATCATAACTTCATATCATAGAAAAACTTCTTTCAAAATCATGTTTTTATAACATATTCATAAGACACTTATCTAAGCATCAAATTCATGATTATCTTTCATAGTGAGAAAATATTTCACAAATCATTTCGATACTTTATCTAAAGCATCATTTATTCATAAATTCCTCAATTCGATGATGCATGCATAATTTTATAATTATAGTTCATTATCATACTAGCTAGCATGAGTTCGAATGAAATTCATTGAAAATATATATGTAATTGAATCAAATCATACATAAATAGATCAATTATAGACAACTAAATTATAAACCAATGAACCCATGAAGAATCACATGAAGTCCTAGAAAATTAGGTTGAAATCATAATAGAAATTGAGTTTCTTTTGGAACTCAATGGATAAAAGGAATTCATTGGTGAAGTTCCCACATATGAATAACCAAGGCCCTAAAATGCAAGAGGAATAGACCTTAAAGCTTGAAACCCTTCCTTGGAGTCTTGAGAGAGAATTCACTACTAAAAAACAACTGATAAAAGACACCTACAAAAAGAGACCTCAAAAATAGGTGCTTAAAAGAGACTTCATAAGGTCACTATTTGCATCTATAGTTTTTATTTATTTATTTTTTAAATAAGAGACCTCATGAGGTTGATTATATATATATAATTTAATATAGATCGATTGTTTTAAAAGTTATTTTTGCTGCTACTTTGCCTAAATTATATCATCTCAAAAGGTCTCTATTTGTGAAAATAAAAAATAAAAAATACATGTTAGAGACTTCTTAAGGTCTCCTTTTTTTTAGTCAAATTTGGTCAATAATATTTTAAAAATTATTGACCAAATTTGACTAGAAAAAGGAAAAAAAATAAAATAAGAGGCATTATTTATTTTTTAACTTAGCGCTCCACAATTTTATATCACCTAAAGAGCCATTACTTGTCTCTATATCTATTTTTTCACGGACGATTGTGTAGCTTCAGAGACGACAGTGCGTCTCCGTTGAGCCTCCGATCGACCACTCATTCACTCAGTTTGAAGCCCTAGTTTCCGTCGTCATCGATTCGTGAGAACTTCATCTGTCGATTTTGAACAGGTAATTTTGGAGCATTTTTCAGTTTTTAATTTGAAAAGTTGTAAGCATGTGTATAGCTAGTTAAGAAGTAATGTTTTTTGATATTTAATCAAACCTTAGGAATTAGCATTAATAGTTGAATGTGATATAAGAAATTAACAATAAGATTTTTTTTTGTTTTTGAAAAAGATGCAGTAGAGACGTCATATGTTATTGTTGTGTATTAAACATGACCAAATCAATTCCATGTATGATTCTGCCTCTTTTCCTCCTTGTGTTAATGCATTTTGTTTTAGTATATGATTCCTCTCTTTGGAATAGGAAAATAATATTAAAGACCATATTGAATTAAAAGATGAATTTTAAGGAATATCATAGCATAATTATCTATTTTATCAACTCGAGCAACTAAAGGATTAACTAAAAATCAAGAGATTTTTCCATCGATGATGTTTTGATTTGTACTCGTATGATGTGATTCAAAACAGAAAAGGCAGGGCATAGCGGATCATGTTGTGTATATAACGTTTGTTAAAACTCAAATCTTCTTTATATTGTTGATTTTGTTTGTGATGATAGGATACGAATTGTCTTATAGATCTCTGCTTTTGTATGGTGAATGAGATTCTATATAATTTCTTATAGGCATAAAGAATTATTGTTTTACATTGTTTGTTGTTTTACATATTTTATTAGATCTAAAATTAGTCAGATGAGCCTTAAATCTGAATTGACTGTTTGATATTGTGTATCATTGCAACTCAATTTATAGTCCGTCTCTTTTTTATAAATTGCTAAAGATAAAGATTTAAATAGATAAGTAAATAAGTTCAAGAAAAGAAACAAAACGTTTTCCCTTTGGCTTGGTAATAAGTGAACAACTAATTTGTATAACACTCAAAATATAGAGGTTATGACTTTCTAGTGATGCAAAGTAGGATGACTTTAAGATTGTAAATGTTTAGGTAGAATGATATAATTTGATTTCTAGGATTGTAAATTACTACTTACTTTAATGTTTAACAAAGTCAAATTTTAAAATATTTGTGTAGATGGATTGTAGTTGTATGTATAATATGACTAATTTTGGTCGAGTGGGGCTAAGACCTGAATTTGTAGAAGGTGTCACTGGTTTTATGGAGTATTCAAAGACACTAGAACCTTTTCAACGTAATGGTGTGGTTAAGTGTCCTTGTAATATGGTGTGATTTAGTGTCCTTTTCAACGTATCAGTCGATTGTTGGAAGCTCTTTGAGCTTGATTTAGCTATAAGAGAGGTATTGAATTAATATGACAAGTGATGAGCAGCTGCAAAAACAGTTACAAGCTGCTAGTTTTTTTTCAGAAAAGAGATCTCATGCATTTTATTTTTCAGAAATTTCATAAAAGAGACCCCATGAGGTCTCTTTTCTACATTTTAGTTTTTTAGAAACACATAAAGAGACCTCATGAGGTCTGTTTTCTTCAGTTTATTTTTTAGAAATGAGGTAAAGACTAAAGAGACTTCACGAGGATTCTTTCTTGCAATTTTATTTTTAGACTATGAGATAAAGCGGCCTCGTGATGTCTCTTTACATATTTGTTTTTTATTTCTTTCATAAAAGAGACTCATGAGGTCGCCGTTTTTTTTATAATTAAAGCAACCTCATAAGGTCTTTATTCAGAAATTTAAATAAATTTAATAAACTGCATGAACCTCACGAGGTTTCTTTTTTAAAATAAAAAATAATAATAATAATATAATAGTGGCCTCACCTTTATTAAAAATAAAACAAAAGTAAATTATGAAATTGCGACCTAATGAGGTCTCTGTTTTATGTGTCTTACTGTCTTACAAGATTTAGGTAGGTCCAGAAATATTCACTTACATCTTGATACATGTATTTTAAAATATATGGGGTCAAAAATATAAATTTAATTGTTGTAGATACATTGTACGCAAGTGAATTTGCATGTATTCCGGATGCATAACAAATTTTGCACATGTGAATCACGCTAGATACATATAGATACATGTATTTGGCATGTATCTAGTGTGATTCGCATGTATCTGGGATACTTAACGAATCTCGCTCGTCTCCTACTCCATCTTGCTCGCCTCCCTTCTTATTCTAGCGTATCTTGTAGCCAAAAAAATATAATCAAGTATATCTTCCTCAACATATAGTAGATAACTTTTAATAATGTATATGATAGTGAAGTATGTCTAGTTACTAATATTTCGTCGGCGAACTTACAGAAATTCCATACGTTTAGGGGTTAATTAACATCTTATATCTTAAAGTTTCCCAATAATAAAAATTCTAAGTTTTTCATTGCTTGGATATATTCTTTGATTGTTCTATACATTGCAAATTATACATAACTTAATGAGAGGGACACATCTGGGAGGGAATAGAGATGTATCCGACATGTGATTTTTGTAATTTCTTAAAAGAGAAATTAGCAAACTAGTCAAAAAATCTAAGTTAATTAGTAAAACATTCATACTTTATAAATAAAAATTGGTATCTTACTTTCATAGTGAAAACTAAAGATTATATCATAGTGATCAAAATTGTATTATATATCTGCCAAATGTAGTTTCCTTTTATCCATATTACAAAAATATTATTCATTGTATCACAATATACTCTAATCATTAAATATAAATACGATTAAAGAAAGATACAAGATTTTGAAAAAAATAATTAGCATACATAATGAAAATAATACAATTTGTTGAGGAATGCTATAATATTCTTAAAAAAAATATAAATTGACTGTGAAGAAATAGATACATTTATGTTTAATAAATACAAATCAATTTTGCATACTTACTGGAATGACTACAAACTAAAAAAAAGTTTACAATGTTTTTAATAAAAATATAAATGTTGAGTAAAAGAAAAACCATTGACAAACAAAAATTAATATAAATACAATTTTTGCAACATTCCTCTCCATTCTCTCTTTCTTTGCAACCCTTCTTCAATTCTCTTTTCTTTTTTACTCTAAAATCTGATCCATTAAAGTTGTGATTGGATATAAAAAAAATGATTTAATCGAATTCATTCTAACAAAAATAGAGTATTATCAATGAAAATTTAAAATTCGATACTATAAATTTGATGAACAAGTGGGATGAGTTCTCTATGTTTTTTTTAAAACAAGTGGGATGAGTTCTCTATGTTTTTTTTTAAAAAAAAATTGTAACTGGTGAGACTTTAAAGCAATTGTTTCTTTTTCAAAAATTTCTCTCCCCTAAATTTCTCCCTTTCTGTTATTTAAATTAACAATTGTATTTTTTAAATTAAAACAAATAAAAAAAACTTAAATAAGATACACTATAAACTATAATTTTGATATTTTTACTAAATATTAAAAGTGTTAACAATGAATCTTATTAAATGTTAAAATATTAGTATTTTGAAAAAAATTATGATATATTTCCTTTACTCCATATTTTTTACCAACATAATTTTAATTTTAAAAGTGTAAATTAGGTATATAGCATTTTCTATAGTAACATTCTCAAGTTATAGCATTAGAGTTTGTATTTCAATATGTAACATTTAATATCTCAAGCTATAGCATATTATTAAAAAATATAATGCTAATTATAAAAAATTTAAAAAATTTGTTTAAAAAATATTAAAGAAAAAAAACAAACAAATATAAATGGAAAATGTAATCCTATATTATTTAAATTAAATAAAATTATTAATTGGTGTTAATTGATTAGCACGTTTTAAGGAATTTTAAGAAAATTTCAGATTAGTTCGTTCCCTTAAATCTCTCAAAATGAGATTAAATTTTGATTTAATTCCTTAAAAAGCTTTAACAAATTGACATTAACATACAACTTGTTTTGTTTTTTCTAAATTTTCGCGATTCTTTGAGATTTGCAGCAGATATCATTTTGTTTTTTTTAGTTATTGAAGAAATTTTGGCGTTGAAAAAAAATTGATTTGCTGTGATGAAGAACATTGTGTCGATATTAATTAAACATGGTGAAAAGTGGAATTCATCAGGTTGGTTTTAATAATGATTTGTTGATTTTTAACATGGAGAACATTGTGTCAATTTTATTGGTTATTTTAAGATCTGAAATATAGAATATAGCTTGTTTTTTTTGGATGAAATAGAGTTTTGTTATATATTTTGTGTATATGAAAAACAACACGTAAATGTGTATGCGTTTGAGTTTTAGTAAAATTGAAGATCCGCATCATACTTGATTTATTAACAAAATAGAAAAAAATAAATATGATGATATAATGTATTTAGTCACTAGTAAAAAAATAAGTAGATTTAATTATTTGAACCGTTGTAATGTTAAAGTTGTATTAATTGTGTATGAAACTTGTATAAAACTTGTATTAATTGTGTTTGAAAGCTCGATTTTGTTGAACTTGATTTATGATCAAAATAGAAAAATTGAATTTGATGGTACAGTGTGTTTAGTCAATATTAAAAAAAAATTAAGTAAATATAATTTTGTGGACTATTGAAGTATTAACATTGTATTAATCGTGTAGGAAATTTATATAAATCTTATATTAATTGTATTTGAATGTTCGATTTTCTTGAAAATAGAATATATGTTGCTGTTTGGAATGTGAAGGTGACTGGTGATATATTTTGTATGAATTTTGTATGAAAACTGCAATTTTTTTGTTTTTTTTTCTTGTTTTTTTTTAGTTAATTTTTTTGTGATGATGAAAGTTATAATAATTGTGTGTAAAATGATTATCAATTTTTTGTTTTTATGGATGGATAATATTTTAAAAGTTAACTTATGTAGTTTATAGGTTATTGAAATGTATATTAAATGTGTATGAAGTGTGTATGATTTGTTTTTTAATTATATTTATAATAATGCACTAAATGTTATTTTAATGTTGTGAAAACGGTAAATATGTCTATTTTCATATGGAGGGCATCATATATGATGCTTTTATTCTTTATAGTGGTTTAGTTAATTCTATAATATCTCAACTAAATATAGAACAAAATATGAATGCAATTGAGATAAAATATATTGTTAGCGATATGTGTCCACCTATTAATATTCATAATAATGTTGGGGTAAGGGTTTTTCTAGATCAGAAAAAGGTGAATTTGGATTTTTTTACAAAATATTAATTGTGCATCTCGTTGAAAGATTGTAAGATGTATAATCAAGGTCCTGGAGTTGTTACTAATAGAATAAATTCTGAGGTTAGTTTGACACAGACTAACGTTGATTTATACTCCAATAATATTATCCGTTTGGTCGGAATGAATTTAGACGGGGTTGTCGATGAGAATAATGAAGGAGATACTGATGTAATATGTGACCATTCCAATCTGTTTGTAGCTGAGAATCAAATTCACAATAATAGGGAAACACTTAAGGAGGTTATGAGGCATGTTGGACTTATCGAAAAATTCAATTTTCGTGTAGCGCGTTGCAATGCATCTAAGTAAGTGCACATCATTGTTTTAAGTTATATTTTTTTTATTAATTTGTTTTACTGTATAAAATTTAAATGTATGTTTTCTTATTTTTGAAACAGTTATCACCTGAAATGTATTTCTGATACTTGTTCTTGGGTGATGAGAACATCTAGTTTGAATAAATCAAAATTATTCAAAGTTAGGAAGTATAATGCTCAACACAGTTGTTCTGTTAGAGATAGAGTGTATGCAAGGCGTCAGGGGATAACTGAAGTTGTAGCTGTCTTGATAATGGAGAAGTATATTTATCCATCTACAGTATACACTCTAAAGGATAGCTGATGATATGTTGAAATTGCATGGTATTTCGCTAACATACATACATGCATGGAGAATTAGAGAAAAAGCAATAAAATTGAAGCGTGGAGATTCGGCCAAATCATACGCCGAACTATCAGGTAATTTCGAAGTAAAGTATGAATTAGAATTTTTTTTGATTGTGAAAATGATAAAAATTAACATACAGTTTGTTTTCAGATTTCATGCAATTTTCTATGTAAGCGCACATTACACAGAAAATTGCATGAAATCTGAAAACAAATTGTATGTTAATTTTGATCATTTCCACAATCAAAAAAAATTCTGTAACGACCTGTTTAGTCGTTTTGAGCAGCAGATTTTATTTCTGGAAAAACAGGCTGAGACGATGGAACCCACGATGGAACGTCATGGGCACGACGGACCGTCGAGGGTGTCTCGTCCCAAAACACTTGGAAATTCTGAAATTTGGGTGCTGAAATCGACTCTCTGAACTCTGTGACGGACCTGCAGGACAGACCATCACACGCACGACGAACCGTCGTATCCACCGTTTCAAAACACTTCAACTCTTGAGAATTTGATACAGGGAACGATTCTCTGAACGTCGTGACGGAAGTGCAGGACGGACCGTCGTAGGTACGACGGGCCGTCACAGACTCCTTAAGGAAATCGAGTCTCTGACGAACCTGCATGACGGACCGTCGCAGGCGCGACGGGCCGTCACAGGTTGCGTAATCCCAGTTGAAGTCGGAATTCTGGTTAAGTTTTAAAGGGGCGTTTTGGACTATTCCTGCTATAATTATATATTTCGTGGGTCTATATTAATAACTCAATTTCTTGGGGGATAAAAGAGGTAACCTTAAGTTAATTAGTGGGCTATTATTGTCATCTTTTATTCTTAATTATATACTAATTAGGGTAAAAGAAAGAGGGTTTGAATAAAGAAAATAGAAAGAACAAGAGAGACGATCGAGAAGGGGAAAAACACAAAGCTTTGGGAAAATTTGCTTGCTTGATCAAGAATCTTCGGTGGAGGTAGGTTATGGGTTCTCTTACGATATTCGTAGTAAACTCTTAAAAGAGAATGATATGTATTGATAATATTGTAAACCCTGCTATGTGCTTAATTGTATGCTTGCATGAAGGTAATTATATAATTGTGATTATATAAGCATGATGAAGTTATTGAATCCCAAATCTTGCAAAATCCTAATCTCTTTGTTAATAATGAGGCCTTGGTATAAAAGAAGGCGTGATGAACTAAAATAATGGGATTGATGATGCCTTGGTAAGAAAGAAGGCTTGATGAATTGATGGAAGGAGATTAGGGGATCGGGTGTCACGAACCGACACGTAGAATTAGGGGATCGGGTGTCACGAACCGACACGTAGTATTAGGGGATCGGGTGTCATGAACCGACACGTAGAATTAGGGGATCGGGTGTCACGAACCGACACGTAGTATTAGGGGATCGGGTGTCACGAACCGACACATAGATTTAGGGGATCGGGTGTCACGAACCGACACGTAGTATTAGGGGATCGGGTGTCATGAACCGACACGTAGAATTAGGGGATCGGGTGTCACAAACCGACACGTAGTATTAGGGGATCGGGTGTCACGAACCGACACGTAGATTTAGGGGATCGGGTGTCACGAACCGACACATAAATTTAGGGGATCGGGTGTCACGAACCGACACATAGATTTAGGAGATCGGAGTGTCACGTACCGACACAAGAGGATTAATGAATATTGAGGGAGCGGAGTGTCACGTACCGACACAAGAGAAATAAAGATAATGAATCTTGAAAGATGTTAATATACTCAATCTAATGAACATGATTCCCAAATGAGTATGGTATTGAGGCTTGAGTCCTCATGTGTGAACTTGACGGTAATTGTTAATGATATAGTATTTGTTGTTGCTACATGTTGAGTATCATAGTTGATTTTATGATATTACTTGGTATATATTGATTTCTATTTTGAGTTGGCCGATGATATCTACTCAGTACCCGTGTTTTGTACTGACCCCTACTTTTATGTTTTCTTCTTGTTTATTTGTGGAGTGCAGCAAACGTGCCGTCGTCTTCGACTCAACAGTAATTCTAGCCAGTCTTCGTCACACCGGATCTTCAGGGTGAGCTAACGCTTCTAGCTTGGACTGGATCTTCTCCTTCATGTCTTGATGCCTTGAACTTCTGGCATGGACTAGCCTTATTTGTTTTAACTTTTTAGAATACTCTTAGTTTAGTACTTTGATCATAGATGTTCTTGTGGTGATGACTTCCAGATTTTGGGGATAATAATAGTTATTGATTTTATTAATGAGTTTAAGTCTTCCGCATTACTTTATGTTAATATTACATTGAAATGTTAAGGTTTAGATTGGTTGGTTCGCTCACATAGGAGGGTAAGTGTGGGTGCCAGTCGCGGCCCGGATTTGGGTCGTGACAAATTCTTTCATAATTTACTTCGAAATTACCTGATAGTTCGGCGTATGATTTGGCCGAATCTCCACGCACCAATTTTATTGCTTTTTCTCTAGCTCTCCATGCATGTATGTATGTTAGCGAAACACCATGCAATTTCAACATATTATCACCTATATCCTTTGGAGTGTATACTGTAGATGGATCAATATACTTCTCCATTATCAAGACAGCTACAACGTCAGTTATCCCCTGACGCCTTGCATACATTCTATCTCTAACAGAACAAGTGTGTTGAGCATTACACTTCCTAAATTTGAATAATTTTGATTTATTCAAACTAGATGCCCTCATCACCCAAGAACAAGTATCAGAAATACATTTCAAGTGATAACTGCTTCAAAAATAAGAAAATATATATTTAAATTTTATACAGTAAAACAAATTAAATAAAAAATATAACTTAAAACAATGATGTGCACTTACTTAGATGCATTACAACGCACTACACGAAAATTGAATTTTTCGATAAGTCCAACATGCCTCATAACCTCCTTAAGTGTTTCCCTACTATTGTAAATCTGATTCTCAGCTACAAACAGATTGGAATGGTCACATATTACATCAATATCTCCTTCATTATTCTCATCGACAACCCCATCTAAATTCATTCCGACCAAACAGATAGCATTTTTGGAATATAAATTAACATTAGTCTGTGTTAAACTAACCTCAGAATTTATTCTATTAGTAACAACTCCAATACCTTGATTATACATCTCACAATCTTTCAACGAGATGCACAATGGATATTTTGTAAAAAAATTCAAATTCGCCTTCTTTTGATCTAGAAAAATTCTTACCCTAACATCATTATGAATACTAATAGGTGGACACATATCGCTAACAATATATTTTATCTCAATAGCATTCATATTTTGTTCTATAATTAGTTGAGATATTAAAGAATTAACTAAACCACTATAAAGAGTAGAAGCATCATATATGATATCCTCCATCTGAAAATCGACATATTTACCGATTTCACAACATAAAATAACATTTAGTGCATTATAATAAATATAAGGAAAAATTTTCAAAATGTCAATATTTTAATATTTAATAGGAACCATTGTCAACACTTTTAATATTTAGTCAAAATGTCAAAATTTTTGTTTATTATATATCTTATTTAAGTTTTTATTATTTGTTTTAATTTAAAGAATATAATTGTTAACTAACAAAAAGGGGAAATTTAGGGGAGAGATTTTTTTTAAAAAGGAACAATTGCTTAAAAGTCTCATCAGTTACAAAAATTCAAAATAAATACAAATTCAAAAAAAATAAGCACAAAGAACTCATCCAACTTGTTCATCAAATTTCTAGTATCGATTTTTAAATATTCATTGATAATACTCAATTTTTGTTGAAATGAATTCTATTAAATGGCGTTTTTTAAATTTATATTTTTTAGAATATTGTATTAACCTCAACTGATTGTAGTTTTTAAATTATGTATGCTATTTTTTTTCTAGAATCATGTATCTTTCTTTAATCGTATTCATATGTAATGATTAGATTATATTGGAATACAATCCGTAAAATTTTTGTAATACAAATAAAAGAAAAATATATTTGGCAGTTATTTAATACAATTTTGATCACTAGGATACAATTTTATTTTCACTATGAAAGTAAAATACCAATTTTAATTTTAATGGTAAAGTGAGCACATAAAATACAAAAGTTGTTGATATAAAATTATGATAAAGACATAATAAAAAGAAATACAGACTTATTGTCATTAAAATTGAGACTAAAATACGAAATGAGCACAATAAATACTCACATTAGTTGGAATACAAAATTGATTAATATATCATTATGATGAACACACAAAAATACAAACTTTGATACAATGTGAGAGTTAAATACAAAATGATCACAATAAAATACTCACCACAATACGATATCCAATTGTAATTTGAATTGTAAAGTGAACACATAAAATATAAAAGTTGTTGGTATACAATTATGAGAAAAACATAATAAAAAGAAATACAAACTTGTTCTCATTGAAAATTAAGATTGAAATACAAAATGAGTACAATAAATACGCACTTCAATTGAAATACAAATGTAACTTATACCATTGTGATGAATAAAAAAAAATAGAACTTGTTTGTATAAAAGTGATATTGAAATACAAAATAAATAAATTAAAATATAAAATTATCGTCATTTGTGTTCTAAGTAGAAAATTGTGATATTTGAAAAATAGAACATTGTTGATTAAGTTGGATACCTCTAGTAGTTCTCTTAGATTCAGTCATTGAAGAGTAATTTAGAGTTTATCAAACTCAAAACGTGATTTCAACTACAAATAACAATTTGAACGATTTTAACAAAAATAAAATCATAAAACAAATATTAAAAACGGATAAAGACTCATATTCTAATAAAAGGTATTGTGTGAATATCTTTATACATATATTTTTCAATTTCTGGAAAAAAAGAAGAAGAGAGAGGCAAATTTTAAAATGGAGAAGAATTGTAATATAAAAATATGAGAGAGAGAAAATATTTCATTCCTTAAAAAACATATGAGAGAAGATTAGTTGAAAATTTTGTAATTAAAATGAGACAAAATAGGAAGTAAATTAGAATGCACAATCCTTTCTAAAATAATGACATTTTGACATTTTTACTAATATTTCTACAGTATAAAGGTTTTTACTAATTAAGTTAGGTTATTTGACTAGTTTGTTAATTTTCTCTAAATATAATTTAAAAACAAAACATACACACTTCATACATATTTAATATACATTTCAATGACCTATAAACTACTTAAGTTAACTTTTAAAAGATTATCCATCTATAAAAACAAAAAATTGATAATCATTTTATACACAATTATTATAACTTTCATCATCAAAAAAAAAAAAATTAACTAAACAAAAAAGAATTGTAGTTTTCATACAAAATTCATACAGAAATATATCACCAGTCACCTTCACATTCCAAACAGCAACATATATTCCAATTTCAACAAAATCGAACATTCAAACACAATTAATACAAATTATATATAAATTTCATACACGATTAATACAATGTTAATACTTTAACAGTCCACAGAATTATATTTACTTTTTTTTTAATATTGACTAAACACACTGTACCATCAAATTCATTTTTTCTATTTTGATCATAAATCAAATTCAACAAAATTGAACTTTCAAACACAATTAGTAACAAGTTTTATATAAATTTCATACACAATTAATACAACTTTAATATTACAACGGTTCAAATAATTAAATCTACTTATTTTTTTACTAGTGACCAAACACATTATACCATCATTTTTTTTTCCTATTTTGTTAATAAATCAAGTATGATGCGGATCTTCAATTTTACTAAAACTCAAACGCATATGCATTTACGTGTTATTTTTCATATACACAATATATATAACGAAACACTATTTCATCCAAAAAAAAAGCTATAATCTATGTTTTAGATCTTAAAATAACCAATTAAATCGACACAATGTTCTCCATATTAAAAACCAACAAATCATAATTAAAACCAATAAATTATTACTAAAATCAACATGATGAATTCCACTTTCCACCATGTTTAATTAATATTGACACAATGTTCTCCATCACAGCAAATTAATTTTTTTCCAACGCCAAAATTTCTTCAATTACTTAAAAAAAAACAAAATGATATCTGCTGCAAATCTCAAAGAATGGCGAAACTTTGAAAAAAACAAAACAAGTTGTATGTTGATGTCAATTTGTTAAGAGTTTTTTTAAAGAAATTAAATCAAAATTTAATCTCATTTAAACTAACTTGAGAGATTTAAGGAAACTAACTAATCTGAAAATTTTTTAAAATTCCTTAAAACGTACTAATCAATTAACACTAATTAATAATTGTATTTAATTTAAATAATAAAGAATTACATTTTCCATTTATATTTTGTCTGTTTTTTCTTTAATTTTTTTAAAATATTTTTTTAATTATTTATAATTAACATTATAATTTTTAATAATATGTGATAGCTTGAAATATTATATATTATATATTAAAATACAAACTCTAATTCTATAACTTGAGAATATTACTATAGAAAATGTTATATTTCTAATTTACACTTATTTTTATATTTTAAAACCCAAGGTTGAAGCCCAAGCCCAATTGACTTATTTGTATGGTACCCTAAATCAGAACTCAATAGATCTGATACACTCTCATTTAAATATATCATACCGCCGCCGTACTGCTCGACGCCTCCAGTTCCTCTCCGTTATCAACAGAGCAGCAGCAACCGTCGGTATGTATTGTATACGAGTTTGTGGTGATTGATTATAGTTTAAAATCATGTATTATATATGAATTTGTGGTGATTGATTATAGTTTAAAATCAGGAATATTTGATTAAAAGAGCAACACGTTGATTATTTGATGATTTGATGCCACTAAATATACTTGTGCTTGGATTATATTGCTGATTTCTTATTTTTGAGGTCATTATGCTTGAATATTGTCTTGTGTTGTTGAATTTTTGGATTGTGTTAGTATTTGCTAGCGTTCTTTATTTGCAATGTTAAGTTTTTAACTGCCTAAGAGTTGCTTCCTGCTAGAAGCCTAAACCTAAGGTCTCATCCTAAAAGAAAGATATGCCTACTGGTACTTTTAGTACAGACGGCTAGCATCTAGCTAGTTGAAAATTTTGTTATTAGATTGTTTAAAGTTGTTGTCAAGTTGCTCATTAAAATTATTGAGTGTTGGTGCTATTGAAGAGACACTTATTGAACCAAAGTTGAAAAAATGGAATTAGTTCGGCTCTGTGTTTGCTGAACATTTTTTTCAAAATCGAACAAAATGGCCACTGGTTGTCTCTTTTTTTTTTAATCTCTTATCATGTATGTATTTCCTTAATCTTTTGGGTTTACTGTCTCTATGTTCTACTCATTGCTTGCTCTGCCTTTTGGGTCGAGTTGTGTTTCTTTGTTTAATTTGGTTGTTGAATTTGTTTCTTTTCTGTGCGATTTGATGTCTTTGGATGTATATGTGTTTGTATTCGAGCTTTGTTATCCTTAAGCAAGAAATGGTATATTGTTGTGTGTTGGAGCTGAATTTGGGGATTTTTCTTCTTGGATTTGTAACTTTTTTGAGGCCCTTTTTTTTGGGGCCAAAAAACACTGCGCTAGTGCGTCTTAAGGGTTGAGCCACCCTTGCATGGATGAGGAGAGGAGTTTAGCTAAACCCATTGCTTAAAGATTGGAATAGGTTGTTTACCATAATTTCTTGGGTTATTAATCCATGTTCAGTGATTTGTAGTTGGCTTAGCTAGTGATCTGAGTATAAAATAGTTGTAGTTGGTTGGTAAAATGTGCAACATTATATTAGTTTGTTGTACAAATATTGATATTGTATTCTTGTACGATGGCAGAAAAGCTTACATTGTCCTAAAGCAATGGCTGTTGCATTCCACAACCTCAACTCTGACTCTGGCCTCAAGAAGCTTGATGAGTACCTCTTGGCCCGCAGTTACATCACTGGGTGAGTTACCCTTGTGACTTCCATTGCTGAAATGTTCTCTCTGATGCTATTTTAGTTCTAATGCGAATTTTGTTGTCTAATCCATGTCTTCAGGTACCAAGCCTCAAAGGATGATATCACTGTGTATTCATATCTAGCAAAATCCCCATCAGCTGAATATGTTAATGCGTCTAGGTGGTATAAGCATATTGATGCTCTTCTGAGAATCTCGTAAGTTAAAAAAAGCTTATTGACTTCGTATTTTCCTGTAATATGTTTGACTATGTCACTCGTATTTTTATCTTCATCAACTTGCAATTGGGGAACTTTTAAGTCCTCCTTCCTTGGCAAACTGATCTAACTGAATATCGTTTTCCTGAAGTGGTGTATCCGGTGAAGGTGCTGGTGTTATTGTAGAGGGATCTGCACCTATCACTGAAGCTGTGGCAACTCCCCCTGTTGCTGACAGTAAGGTGTGACATTTTCCTGTTCTGATGAATTGATTTTTAGTTTATGTTGCCTTCTAATCTTTTTGCTGCTGTTTGGATTGCATCACAAAGTGAATTTTCTTTTTGTCATCATCGATCCCTTTATATCTTCTAGTACAGCAATGCCGCATGAAACTGTGAATGGACAATTGCAAGTGAAATAATCTTCTCTCATTTGTTTCTCTTTGATCAATTGCCTCTAGGCCTCAGCTGCTGAAGAAGAAGATGACGATGATGATGTTGACCTATTTGGTGAGGAAACTGAGGAGGAAAAGAAGGCTGCTGAAGAACGTGCTGCAGCGTTGAAGGCTTCAGGGAAGAAGAAAGAATGTAAGTTTCTACTGTAACTGTAATATCCCGAGTAAAATTTAAGAGGAGAACCTTGTGGTAACGTTAAAGTTCATTGTGAGCATCGACTTTTGATCTCATTTGACTTCAGCTGGCAAGTCCTCTGTTCTCATGGATGTCAAGCCATGGGATGATGAGACCGATATGAAAAAACTTGAAGAAGCTGTTCGTAGTGTTCATATGGAAGGATTGACTTATGGAGCATGTGAGTTTCTCTTTTTGTTTTCTATTTAGTTTTATTTTTTAGCTGAATTGTTGGGAGACGATTGCTTTTTCATCATTCCAATACCATTTATCATTTTCTTTCTTGAATGCTTGTGTCATATTCCATCACTCCACCGATATGTCGTGAAAAGTTATTAAATTGTTGGTGTTTGTTGACGAGCATAACTATGGTTTCATTTCCAGCTAAACTTGTTCCTGTTGGATATGGTATTAAGAAGCTGCAAATTATGCTTACCATTGTGGATGATTTGGTCTCCGTGGATGATCTCATTGAGAATCATCTTACTGTTGAACCTATCAACGAGTACGTTCAGAGTTGTGACATTGTTGCTTTCAACAAAATATGTAAGTCGATACTATACTGTTGCTTTCATGCTGTGTTATTCCTGCTTCTTCTGTGTTGATCATCTGATGTCTGCTTGTGACAGGAAATTTGTTGCTCTGAAGTTTTGATGGAAGAACTGGGCGGCCTTTTCCGATTATGCCATCTGTTTTGCTCCTCGTTTGGAAGAGTATTTTATATTTCTTAAGTATCAGTTTTGAAAGAAGTCTTCACTTTGCTGTAGCTGGCTCTCTTGGTTGACGTTTTAACTATTTTATTACTTGTATTGTACCCTCCATGATTTCATCAAAACTGAACTTGTATTGGTGTTTTATGCTTGTGGAGCCTGCAGTAATACTACTTGGTAGTACAGTGTTGTGTGAAGAGTGAAAATATTTGGCAGGTCATTCTTGTGGATTTGTGCTGTGATAGGAGCAAAACTTCTTTAGGTTATTTACTGATTGAAAATTTGATAAAATGCCTACACTTGAACATGAAAAATGTCATTACTAATATTCACTTCTACTTGAACCTTAAAAAGAAATACTAGATTTTAGATAAAAGGGAAATCTTCCAAATTGAGATAGAATTTTGGTCAATTCAAATTGAATTTATTAGATTAAATTTGGATGGGTTGAGACAATAATTTGGGTAAAAGCATACATTCTTTAAAGAGATCACATATTTTTGTAACAGCTAACAATTTTCATTGTATAATGAAAATTAATAATAGCATATGTGATGTGCTGTAGCTGGCTCTCTAATTTAAAGTTGTAAAGTAAAAACTATTTTTATTAAATAGAGAATCATAAAATAAGAATAAACGAAATCAAATTATTATTCTATTTTGAAAAACTTGCACGTTTGTACACGAATTTGGATAACTACTATTTTTAAAAATAAATTTGAAAAGGAGATATTTTAAAATTTTGAAAAATAAAGGCATTAAAATAACAATAATACAACAAAAGCTAAACATATTTCTTTTCAAAATTAAATAAGCACGTTGATAATATATAACATACTTCTAAGCCAAAAGATCTTCTCTTCATTAACTAATCATAAAAAAATTTTAAAAAAATTCAAACAACACCCAAAGAAAATGCAAATTGAAACATAGCCATGAACTGAGAAATTGCAGAGAGCATATTTATTTGTTTCAACCAAAAAAAAAGAAAAAAAAAAGGACAGTAAATATATATATATGAAATTCTGTTGTTTCAACTAACTGTAAAAAATTTAAGTTTTGAAAAACAGTAACCAATTTTTGTTTTATGAACAAAAAACATGGAATTATTTAGTTTGTTACGCCTTTTTTTTTTTGGTTGATTTTAGATACAGATTTTTAAATTTTTGAATTTTAAAATTATTGAATTTTTTTTGTAGTGATGACATGTGACAATTTTTACTTGTCCTATTATATAAATAAATAAATAATAGAAAATATATTATTGTTATTCTTATATTATTATTATTATTATTATTATTAAATTGTATTTCAAAAAAGAAAAATTTAAAACAGTTTTCATGGAAACTGATTCCTTTGAATCCAAATTAAAAACAGTTATCTTTAAATTTTTTTTAAAATAATAGTTTATTATTGTGTATTTAACTATCGTAGAATTAATTGGAGTCTAATTAATTAGTTAGTTGTTTTTATAATTATAAAAATTTGTATTGTTGTCATTCTAATTCTAATTATTTATCTATGTCTATATTTATTTATTTAATTATTAATTATTAATTATTTAAAATTAAAATTACTTAAAATTCTAAAATTTTTGTGGCATTAAGATGTGTCATTTTTTCTTCTCCTTTTATATATAAATTTATTATTATTATTATTATTATTATTATTATTATTTTGCTATAAATAAGGAGTTCGTGGAAAGATAAGAGCATTACATCATCCTATTTTTTATACTTATTTCTAGATTATTTATTAATTGTAAAAACTTCTTTAATAAACTAAAGTATTTAGATAGTAGCTGGTGCCATTATTATTATTATTATTATTATTATTATTATTATTATGATGATGATGATGATGATCATGATGATGATGATTATGATTATTATTATCATTATTATTATGATTATTATTTTGCTATAAATAAGGAGGTTGTGGAAAGATAAGAACACTATATCATCCTATTTTTTAGAATTATTTCTAGATTATGTATTAATTGTAAAAACTTTTTTAATAAACTAAAATTTTTAGGGGAAAATTATGTGGATAAGTAAATTTATACTATTTAATTACTCATTATATCTATAGTTTGCTATAATTATCACTTGCGACTAACATTATACATTAATTATGTGGGCTGACTTCGAGTATGTATAATTAGTCATGTTTGTATATGTATAATTCGTCAGGATATATAAATAAATATGTATAATATACAATTTTTTAGCCTATATACATATACAATTCAACTCTCTCCCACTCTCTTGCTCGCGTCTCTCCTCCCTCTCTCACTCTCTCTCGCCTCTCTCCTCCCTCTCTCAATCTCACGCGCCTCTCTCTTCGCTCTCCCAATCTCGCTCGCCTTTCTCTTCCCTCTCCCAATCTCGCTTGCCATTTATTTAAATGTATATGTATAATATACAATTATATACATATACAATTCACCCCTCTCCTACTCTCTGTCCTCTCTCGCTCGCCTCTCTTGATCTCGCTGGCTTCTCTCCTCTCTCTCCCAGTATCGTTCGCCTCTCTCATCCCTCTTCCAGTCTCTCTTGCCATATATACAATTACATATGTATTACCTCCGTCCGGAAATGATTGTCATGTTGCGCTTATCGACAGTCAATTTGACTAATTTTCAAAGATAAACTAGATCACATTAATTGGATATTTTGAACAAAAAAATCAGATATTCTAAAACTATATGAAAAGTACTATAAATTACAATTTTTTGCATATTAATATGATGAAAAAATACATCTTAAAATGTTAGTAAAAGTTTTTATAGTTTGACTCTAAAAATAGAAACCATGACAAACAATACCGGACAGAGAGAGTATAATACGCAATTGTCTAACCAATATATATATATACAATTCATCTTTCTCCACTCTTTTCCTCCCCTCTCTCCTCTCTCTCCCAGTCTCGCTCGCCTCTCTCCCCCAAATAACATGTAGCTACAAATTGTAATTATCAAATTATAGCTATAAAGATTAATTAATTATTTTCAAGTGGCTACATGTGAAAGTTTCCCTTTTTAGATAATAACACGTGTCTTTTGTTTGTTTATTTTTAAATACAATTTTATTATTTTTAATTTTTTAAAATACTATTTTTTCCTGGTGCTGACACGCATGCGCTATCACCTCTCCTATTATATAGATATAGATTCTTTAATAAACTAAAGCTTTTAGATAGTAACACGTGCATTTTGTTTGTTTTTAAAAATACAATTTTATTATTTTAAATTTTTTAGAATACTATTTTTTTCTGGTTGCTGACATGCATACGCTATCACCTCTCCTATTATATAGATATAGATTATTATTATTATTATTATTCTAAATATTATTTTGCTATAAATAAGGAGAGTGTGGAAAGAACACTACATCATCTCATTTTTTAGAATTATTTCTAAATTATTTATTAATTATAAAAACTTCTTTAATAAACTAAAACTTTTAGATAGTAACACCCACCCGCCTTTCGTTTGTTTATTTGAATATAATTTTATTATTTTTGAAATATTATTTTTTTCTGGTGATGACACGCATGTCCTATTACCTCTCCAATTATATAGATATAGATTCTTTAATAAACTAAAATTTTTAGATAGTAACACGTGCCTTTTGTTTATTTTTTAAATATATTTTTATTATTTTTAATTTTTTAAAATACTATTTTTTTTGGTACTGACACACATTCACCTATCCTATTATATAGATATAAATTATTATTATTATTATTATTATTATTATAATTATGCTATAGATAAGGAGATTGTGGAAATAACACTACATCATCCTATTTTTTAGATTTTCTAGATTATTTATTAATTATAAAAGCTTCTTTAATAAACTAAAATTTTAGATAGTAACACGTGCCTTTTGTTTGTTTTTTTAAAAAAATATAATTTTATTATTTTTAATTTTTTAAAATACTCTTTTTTTTTCTTGGTGCTAATATGCATGCGCTATAGCCTCTCCTATTATATAGATATAGATATATCAAATTGGAAAAAGAGTTTTTTTTAAATGTTTTTTTATTTTAACAAGATTTTTTTACGGGTCAATTCATATTATATATTAATATAATTTTTAATAAACTGAGCTAATAAATGAGTGGGTTAATAATTTATCCAATTTTAAACGAATTGGGCTGGTCTTAACTCTTGAGTTTGATTTTTCGTAATTAAATTATTAAGTTTTCAGTCGCATTGCTCATTATTTTATTTATTAAAAAAAATCATATATAATATACCTTCAATATTCAATAATATTATGCTTTCAAATACTTCTACAACAATATTTAAAAATCTAGACACACGATAATATACATTCAAGATATAAATATTACACCAATTATTAGAAATGTTTATACACTATTATACAATATTCTCATTCATTTTCTTCTTTGCACTTCGACTAAAATTAATTAAAATTTACTACAAAAAGCTTTAGTTTTATATTTTTAATTCCTAGTAATATTTAAAATCTATTGTCACAATAATCAATACAATTAGCTAACTAGCTAAAAAAATCTAATATCTAAAATTTAACTTAAATCTATTTCAACACATAGTACTTAAGTTTTGAATTCTTCAAAACTCATCAACCTATTATGGTGTCTAATGAAATCGGATCTGGTAGCTACATAATGACAAAGTCTCTATAAAAAAAAAGAAAAGAAAATGGAGAAACGGAGACGATGATGAGATACTACCATAAAAAAATTAAATATTTTTGTTTGATTGGAGAAATTTCATTTAAAATAAGTCAATTGACAGAAATATATTTTGACGTTATATTAACTAAGAACAAACTTAACTAATTCACAAAATTATACCTATATTTTTTTATCTTTCATATTCATCCCCTAATTAATTCATAACATTTTGCTATACGCTACTCCTACTAGACACTTTAGGAAAAGATTAAAATTATAAGTTCATAATTTAAGTTAAAATTATGAAAAAAAAATAAATTAAAATGTAGCTTGACTTAAAAAAATTTGAAGAAAAAATAAATTAATTAAAGACATGGAAAAAAGCAATTATAACAAACAAATTGAGAGAATCCCACACTCTCCCGCCTTCACTGTTATCGATGCATTTCTGTTTATCATTTCTCCTTTCTGTTTAACTCACATTAAATATTGTATTTGGATTTTATCTATCTATACATACATCAGCATTCTGTTTTATATACTGTAGTATATATATATATATATATATATATATATATATATAAGTAAATTAGATCAGATATACATTTTCTTCATCAATCTTGTTGGATCTGGTTTTGTTTTTCAAGATTTTTTTCTGGGTTTTTGAGTTTGCATTGAATTGAGCCAATGCAAATTCATTTGGGGTCTCACAAATTATAAAAAAAAAGATTACTTTTTTGGTGACTTTTTGAAGTTTTTGTGAGTGGAATCTAGTTTTATTTTTCAAGAGTTTTTCTGGGTTTTTGAGTTTGCATTGAATTGCAAGTTCATTTTGGGTCTCATATATGAGAAAAAAGATTACTTTTTTGGTGATTTTTTTGAAGTTTTTGTGAGTGGATTTAGTTTTATTTTTCAAGAATTTTTATGGGTTTTTGAGTTTGCATTGAATTGACCCAATTGCAAATTCATTTGGGGTTTCATGTATTAGAAAAAAGATTACTTTTTTGGTGATTTTTTGAAGTTTTTGTGAGTGGAAATTGTTGAAGGAGAAAAAAGAAGAAGAAGAAGGGATTGTTCAAGAATGGTGGGATCGGAGAAGAAGTCACTTGTCTTTGCTTATTATGTTACTGGTCATGGATTTGGTCATGCCACCCGTGTTATTGAGGTACTTTTGGTCAATTTGTCATGTTATCCTTTGGTAATAGTTTTGAAGTGCAATTGAAAATTTTGTTCTTTTTTTTTTCTTGTAATGTGAGTATATGTATTTTTGGGAATTGGGTGTTTGTTCGTTATCCGTTGAGTAATGGTGGGAAAATATACTTAGCTCAGATTGCTGGCGCTACCTGAACTTTCACCTTGTTGTGGTGAGGGTGCTATTCCTCATTTTTGAAAAAGAAATAAAAATAAAATAAAATAGAGCAATGGCCATAGTGAGTTCAAATTGATTGATCCAATGCTGTCTATGTAGTGAGTTATGATTTCTGAACTTTGAGAGATATTATTGGGAAAATATGAATAAACATGCATGCTTTGGGGCGCTTATTAGCGTAATGTAATTGAATTCATTTTAAGACCACATTTACTAGAAGGTACTATAAAATTTGATTATGTATGGAAAGTTGGATGATGTTTTTGAATTAGTTGAAGACAAAGTCCCTTCCTTTATCACCAGGGAATCTTGGTACAAGTATATGGCCTGATAAAAGAACTTTAACAGGCCATCTACTTGTTAAACTTCCATTGAGACTGTATCTTTAACAGAATTTATAACATTTACAATACTGTTCTGGAGCAGAGATGTCCATAAAATTATTTGAGACATCATGAAATGTGATTGGTGTGGTACTTGTTAAGAATCCAAAACACAAAGGAAGCTCGAAGGGTACCTAGTCATATATGGAGCTCAAGAATCATTTACTAAGAACACATATCTGGTAATGCAAAACCTAAACTTGAACAAGTGGTTGCATCAGAATACACAAAAGCTAAACATAGATGCCAAATTCAGTTCATATTCAATTTTAAAATATTATTCTTATCCATAGGTGTGGCCTGTCTTTCGTTGAGTGGAAGTAACAGTGTTGGGAACCAAGATGAATCATAGTAGAGGCCAAACTAGGTTAATTTATCTTATTTGCCTAAGTCTTGGTAGGCAGAGAGTCCTATGTTACTCAGACTCTTCAAAAATGCCAATTGTGCGTGTCGGATTCGCCAAAAGTGAAGAGTCCGTGCAACTAACGGTAGAGTTACCCAAAGCATAAGCCTTGCAAGAGCATAATATTAAGTTGAATCTATGAGACACTCGGTAAAATTACATATTGCTTGAAAGATCCTCGGCACAAGTACAACAAATTCAGGTACAAAGAAGGAGACAATGAAGAAATTATAGCGGGTAACAAGGAAACCATGCAAAGTCTACTCGAAGAGAGCAAAAATAACAACAAAATAGTGCAACAAATTGAAACACAATAACCAACATACTAGGATAGATTATTGAAAACAACACTAAAAATTATAAATACCAAAAATAATACTACAACTTGTACAATCAACCACCTACCACCCTAAGCAAACCAATACTAAACTACCTACTAACCTTCTACCCTTATACGTGTCCTCTTCACCTTCCTATCTAAGGTCATGGGAAGGTGTGGAGGACAAATAATAATGAATCACCTTGTCTTAGTCTCCTTTGGGAGGAGAAAAATCCTGTGTTGTTCAGATTCTTATTCAAAAATGTCACGGATGCGTGTCTCAGATTCTCCAAAAGTAGTCTATTTTTGGAGAATCCTACACGTGTGCGGTATCAAAAGTGAAGAGTCCCCGCAACTTAGGAAGTTCACTAGGGGTCCTATTTGTTAGGACTGAGAATTTTACTGTGCTAGTGCAGTATTTCGCCCATCTTATCCACTTTGATCTAAAGCCCATCCTTTGCATCGTCAGTATCAAAAAATCCCATCTCAAGTGATCATAAGCCTTCTGGATACCAAGTTCGCATAGAATTCTAGGTTGTTTGCTTCTTTGTCTGGACTCCACACACTTATTTGCTATGAATACTGCATCCATAGTATGGCTTCCTGTTAGGAAGGCCATTTGTTGTCTATCCACTAGGTTGTGGATCACCTTTTTCAGTCTTTTTGCCAAAAGCTTGGCTGTAATCTTGTATACTCAGGCTTATAGGTCTGAAGTCAGTTAGCTCCACTTTTTTAATAATTAATGCTACAAATGTAGCATTGATGCTTCTTTCATAGATTCTGTAGAAATTCTGAATTGCAGCCATCAGTTCAGGTTTGATAGAGTCCCAACATTGACTGAAAAAAGCCATAGAGAATCCATCTGGACCTGGTGCTTTGTCACCTGCACATGATTTGACACTCTGCAGAATCTCCTATTCCTCTATTGGTGCCATTAGCATGTTGTTCTCCTTTGATCCAATCATAGGGCGATTCCTCATTTTTAAGTGCAGTCTCCAGTCTTCTGCTTCTGAATAAAGATTTTCATAAAAGGTAACTCCTCTTGTACCTCCCCATGATTACTCAAAATTTCTCCTCTCACTTTCAGCTTTGAGATTGTGTTCATTCTTCTGTGTGCATTGACAATTCCGCGGAAGAACCCAGTGTTCCTATCCCCCTTCTTTAACCATGTAGCCCTGGACCTTTGTTTCCAAGCAATTTCCTCCCTTTTAGCTATGTCTTCAAACTCCATGATGAGAGCTTATCCGGTTGTTATTTCTTCTGTCTCTGGAGTTCTATGCTCCTGGATGTGTTCTAGTTATGCTAATTGTCCAAGACATTCTGCTTCTGAGCCCCCAAGTTCCCTTGAGCAATCTTAATTCACTCCTTCAGTTTCCCTTTTAGTGCTTTAAGGTTTTACCACCAACACAAAATCTGGTTTCCTGAGCATCTGAAAGACTCCCACCACCTTTTGACTTTCTTGTTGAACCCCTCTGTGGTCACCACCTGCTTTCAAACTTTTATGTATGACCCTGTGGGCCCATTCTCCATATTCTAGCATAATAGGAGAGAGGTCTGAGGTCACTCTATGTAGGTTTTTTTGCCTAATGTTTCTGAAATTTGTTTTCCATTCTTCAGAAAATAGGATTCTATCCTATCTGCTTGTTGTTGTATGGTTGTCCCCTTTTTTCCATGTGTACTTTCTCCCGGATAACTCAATGTCCACCAATTCCATGTCTTCAATGAAGTATGAAATGTCTGTTTGTCTGTCATTCATTTGTTGATTCTGCTGTAGTTTTTCATCTCTGAAGGGTATCTAACTGTGTTGAAGTCTCACAAAGGACCCAAGGTCCCGAGAGTAATCCTCTGGCTGCTCCAATCTCCCACCAAGTTTCTTCCCTCTTCTCTCCATCATTTGGAGCATAAACTCTTGTGATTTGCCAATTGAAATCTTGGAACTTCCCTGTAAAGCTGCAAGTGACAGAGCACATGCCTACTCTGCTATTACCTCTTGTCCCACATTGTGACTATGCCACCTCTAGTCCAATCTTATAGGACTGTTTTTGTGTGCCTCCTTTTTAACTGTTCCTTCTGACATTTTTCGTATTGAAGAATTTTTCCTTGAAGGGTTCAGCGTCGATCCTTCTATATCTCCATTGTAGGCTCTTTTCCCTTAATCATAAGTTTTTCAGGGGCCTCTTGTTTTGGCTAGTTCGCCCTAATCCTTCCATATTGTCTGCTCCCTCTATCGCAATTTATGTGGCACAGTTTGGATTTCTAGAGTTAAACAATTTAATTATGGCTGAATTTGGGCATGGAATCTTTAAGTTCTTTGATATAAAATTTACATATTTGAAAAGTACGTAAAAGGACTATAAGACACAATAATTAGTAATTCAAGATATTTAACTGATATATGTAAAAACAGTCATCAAAGAAAGATTTGTTTGAATTTCGAAATCCGAAAGGTGCCACATAAATTGGGATGGAGGGAGTAGTATAGCACTGCCTTAGTGCCAAAGTTGAACAATGCAACACTAAAACAGATCATTACGGAATGTATCCATTTTTGCTGATGGTATACCTGTCCCATGCAGTTAGATGTTTTTGAGAAGCATTGCTGAGTACTACTACCTGGTTTTACTGTGAACTGCTTAGTTCATCTGCCGCATGAAGTTAGATCTTCTCGAGGAGCATTACTAAGAACTACTAAACAGATTAACCATTTTATTTCACTCTGGTAGAACTGATTCTGCAAACAAAGCCACTGAAGAAAGTTTATGTCATGATTGAATGGGTCTTTTTCTTCATATTCTGCATGCTAGTCAACTCTCAGCTTCCGGAGAAGTCTCTTTCTCTTTTACTTACGGATTCAGTTAATTAACAGTGACTAAGTTTACTTGTTTAGTATCCTGCACATTGTGATAAGGTACACCAGGAATGGCCCGTTCTTCTATTTTATTTGTTTTGTTACACCACACATTTAGATTTATTTTGTGGAACTCTCAAGTTTGCCCACAATGATCATTAATTTACTCATATATCTTACCAATATTCCCTAATTTTAGATTTTGAAATGCAAGGTTGTCCGTAATCTAATTCAAGCAGGACACGAAGTTCATGTGGTTACGGGTGCTCCTGACTATGTTTATACTATTGAGACACAGTCACCTCGGCTTTTTATCCGTAAGGTTTGTCTTTCTTGATAAGTCATCCATAAGGTTAGTCAGGTTAAGGTAACTGATTAGTGTACACAGCAGTTGGATGCTTTTGTTTTTTACAAATCAGGGATTACAAATGCTTGTTCTCAATGAAATCAACTTTATTTATCCCCATAATAATGCATGATTTTCATCCTTTAAAGAAATGTTGTGCAAGATTTCATCCTTTTCTGTCTGATTTTGAACTAATCAACAGAGAGCAGAGCTAAAAAGGGACTTCTATTGGTGTTTTACTCCTGTTGATCTGCTGAACAAATTTTTCCTTTCCAATTACATTATGTGAAAGGATGAATAAGTTTAAGCTTCATGATCTCTGCTTTTACATTTTTCTAGAGAAATAACGGAAAATTGATGTATTGTTATTTAGCAAAATAGGTCAAGTTTTTTTTGTTTTTTTTTAGAATTGGTAACATGTTATCTTCTGTTAGTGGATTGTTTTCAGTGTCCACTGGCAAAGGAAGAATATACTTAAAACATTTTTCTCTAATTTAGAAGTCTGTGGCACTAGCATTCCGACCACCGACCAAAGCATATTGGTATGTACCTTATTTTTCCAAGGATGAGATTTTACTGTTCCAGGTTCTATTGGACTGTGGAGCTGTTCAAGCAGATGCTTTGACAGTTGACCCTCTTGCTTCACTGGAAAAGGTGGGCCACTAGGTCTATGATGAGACAATAGGTTCTAGGGAAGCAGTTACTTATCTGATTTCTATTCATATCAGGCATTTTGATTAAAAGTGCTACTTGTTCTAATTATTTATCCAGTATAACCAGACAGCTGTACTACCCAGGGATTCGATCTTGGCCACAGAAGTTGAATGGTTGAAATCTGTCAAGGCTGACTTAGTGGTAATGTGATCCTTACAAGGCATCTGCTTTTATTTTGTACTGCTAGTTTGAAACCCATTCATCAATGCATTATTAGTACAAGCTAGTTAGACTCTATTTCACCTATATCCAGATGTACTACTTGGTGTTACAGTGCTTTGAAGATTGAACATTTGGCACTTCATTCTGGTGAAGTTTGCTGAAGGGAGCAACACGACTTTAGACGTCTGACTAAAATGAATTGATTGAAAATCTGATAAATGCCTACACTGGAACATGATAAAAAAAAATCATTACTAATATTCAATATTACTTCTTCACCTTGAAAAGTAATAGATTTTAGATAATGAAAAAGAATTTTTGTTAATTCAAAATGGAAGTCACTCTTTATCAAATAGTATCTCTGTTTTTCATTAATCTGAAAGATAGATGATATTTGAAAGGAATATCTCTGTTTAAACTGTAAAATGTAAACAGAATTGTAAATCACAGAAAAACCATTAATGAGAAAAAGCAGCACCTAAGTAGGGCCTGAACTTGCATAACCGGAAGAGTCCAGATTCTGATTAGAGGGGAAGTCTTATAAAGTGGGATCTTTAGTGTTACTAAATGTAGTTGGTGAATTGTCAAGCTCTCTTTTATCTATCAAAAGATGTAAAATGTCTTAGAAACCTTAATGTGATTTTATCTTAGTGGATATACCTCAGAATAGGAACTTGTGAAGTGTAACCAACATGTGCAGCCTACTTTTTGTTGCATTATGTAGCATACATACTCCAACGAGATGGCGTCTTGCACGAGCAATTCATTTTGTTGGCTGCTTTATAAAATAACATGAGGACTCAAAAGCATTACATTTTTGCTTTATACACCTGTTTATAGATGTGAAACCATGGTGAGTGAAGGTGTTAAAAGTGAACACGGTAGACATAAAAGTACATAGAAGGAAATTGTCTCAAAAGACCTACAATCTCTTATTGTGTGTGTTTGTGGGGGGGGGGGGGGGGAGGAGAAGTAGATGTAGTAGATTTAATTGGTTAAGTGTAAAGATTACAGATCTGATAGGAGGTTTTTCCCTTTGGTTTGCTTTTTTGATGATGTAAAGTTCTAAATGCAGCACCAGTTATGGTGTTGAGTTTATATAGAATATACAAACGGTTACCTTTCTCAAAGAAAAAAAAAGAGCTACAATCTCCATGCAGACCTAGCGAAAGATAGAGCAAAACAGAAGATAAATATCTATATATGAGATAGCAACTAGTAGGAATATGTTTGTCATGTAAGTACGTTTATGTTCCTATGCTTTCTAAGAGTTTATTAGTTCTATCAGATATTACCAGTAAAAAGTATGTAGAACTTCTAGTACTTTTTACTTTGTTGTTTTTGATATAATGTTGACCTGAGATGAGTATAAATGAAGAAACATGATTAGTGAGGATTCACATAAGCCATCCCAACTTGCTTGGGCCTGAGGCTTAGTTGTTGCTGTTTTTGTTGTATATAAGGTCTGCCTAGCTGTTGATATATGCTGTTTTCATACTCTGTCAACATGAGTCCAAAATCCTTTTACAGGGCTTATGCTTCTTAATTAAAAAAAGAACTGCACTCCCTTTGTGTGTTGGCCAGTTAATAAGGCTATAAGTTCCTGCCAACTATAATTCAACTAACATTAATCTTTGTCCTTGAGTTTATTTCTGATGTAAAGTGCATAAAATTCTTAATTTTCATTAGTAGATTTCAGATGTAGTTCCTGTTGCATGCCGAGCAGCTGCGGATGCTGGAATTCGTGCAGTTTGCTGCACAAACTTCAGGTAAACACTCGTGATGTTGATGGATGCTGGGATTGTGTGGATATCCTTGCTTATTGTTGTGTTACATGAGTAGGGCAGTTTTTGTCGTAACCTCCAACGTATTTTCTTACGAACTTTTTAATCAGTAGACTGCATTGAAGTTAAGCGATGTCAAGTCGAGGAAGGTGGAATTTAGGCTTTTAAGTAACAGTGATGTATTTCTTTTGAAATTATGAATATTTCTTTCAATTTTTGCCTTGTTTTTGATTGAGGTTTCATAAAAGCTTGTATTCGTAAAATATTGTCAAGTCCGTGCTCATATCTGCTAGAATTTTAGAATTCTCGTCCTCCTGTGTGTCCATGTACAGCATGACCTTAATGTCTATATCTCAGCTACTTAGCATGTATAACTCAGAGAGAGAACAGGGGCACTGGCATGTTGCCTTTGCAATCAATGTTGGATTGAAACATTAATGACTGGATGTGCCTCTACTAGAGTGTCTTGAAGAACTTACTATATTAAGATTACTTATCACATTATCATCTTTTTCGCTGGATGATTAATTTAATGTCACCGAATTAACAAGTTCTTGAGGTGGTTACCTTCATTTTCATGACCAGTTCGTTGTTCACCTGTTCTTGTCTTTTTAACTCTTCCGTTACATCTTTGGATTAACATGTTAGGTGACTTCATAATGGGTTGTGCAAATTTTCAGTAGTTAAGTAATCAACACTAGGAACTTTCCGTGATATATGAGCTCATTCATAATTACTTTTGGAAATTAGAGTACCACTTACACTGTATGTATTTTATGTGGCTGTTGTCTGGAAAGGTGAAAGAAAGGAATAGTGGCTCATCGTCCTTTAGAATTTCTTTTTATGTCCAGGATGCATGACATCATCATATTCTTTTTTGTTTGAAATGCAAAATTACCACCATATAAACAGATAGGAAGCAGTTAATTTATCTCTCTTCATTGTTTGATACTTTGGCAGTTGGGATTTCATCTATGCTGATTATGTCATGTCTGCTGGATATCACAATCGTTCAATAATATGGCAGGTGATTACTAATATTCAATAGATATATTCCACACAAAAGATATGTAGAAGTTATATATTCCACTAGGCAGGTTTTTCCTTCTCATTTCCACCCAAATACTCTGAAAGAGAACTTCCACAAAACGATCAAACTGTTGGGTAGGATATTGAAGGCACTATGTATTTATTCAGCTAAAATATCATGCATTTAGTACTAGCACAGTAATGTCTTAATGTTGTGATTCAAAACTGTTTATTTGGGCTTCAGAAATTCTAATTTGTTATTTCTCATTCTCACATTGCCTCTCTGACATGTGACATCAGAGTCATATTCTACTAATTCGAACAATCAAATGAATATATTCCACCTCTTTGCTCATTTCAAATTGTTGTTGATATTCGCGTTGTCTTTAGATCCATGGTATGCCATGTTTTAGGCATCTAATAACGGAGAAATAGATCTGAATTAAGATTTGTGAAGGTTATAGAGAATGCTGTTTGTGGAATGGTGAACCCAAAAGGGGAAGACAGTGATATTTATTTGGATGGAGAGAGTACATATTAAACTTTACAAAGAATTTTTGAACTTCTATGGACTGCACCTGGTAAATGATGGAATTTAATTAAGGACTTGTATAGGATTTGTTGCTATGCCCCAAACATTTTATCCTATAGAACGGTACTCACTTTGAGTTTATCATATTTAAACACTTGTAGAACAATCTATTTAAGTATCTTTTTCTACACTCTTGAATCCCCCCTGCCCTAATATCCTGCTTAAAAGAAAGCGACCATTTTCTGTTTATCCGTGTACATTACAAGGGTTATTTTCATAGTAGTACATATTCTTATGTGATGCTTCTAATCCTTGCTTTCATCTGACCTCCATGGGAAAATCCAACATCAATGGGACCGATGAATGATGTTAATCTAGATAGCGGAGGATTATTCTCACTGTGAGTTTGTAATTCGTCTACCAGGATACTGCCCAAGTATGTAATTTCCATTTCTCAACTATTTTATGCAGATTGATTTTACCTGGTTTCTCCCATTTCAGTTTTTCTTTGGTTCTGGAGTCAATATTGAACATTCATGTACTACATTTGCATAGATGTACTGTTCTTAGTATATTAATTTTTGTTACTTTTCCTATTTCTCATAGTTCTATTTTGCTTGTTTGTTAAAACCAATATTCCTTGCAGTGCCTGCTTTCAGGGATGTAATTGATGTTCCCCTTGTTGTGAGAAGGTTGCACAAAACTCGGGAAAAGGTGACTGACAATCCCAACTCACCTTCTTGACATGTGCCTAATTTTTCATGTGATTAATATTTTCTTATGATACAGGTTCGGGAAGAACTTGGAATACTAGACAGCCAGAAAGTGCTCATTTATAATTTTGGTGGACAGGTAAATGTCTCATTTTAAGGTATTACTAAATGTGTTTGATATATTTCTTGCCAGAGACTAGTCTTCTCAAATTTCTCAACCTATCAACTCAAGCTTTATTTTTCTACTGGTGAATACTTGTGAAGATAGGTTTTGAGACGTTGAGTTATAGTTCATGCATTGGGTTTTGCTGTCATTTCATGAACAGGCAGTGGTGGTGTAGTTTAGTTAATCTTCCTAGATATTGTGGGAATAAAGTGATTGGATTATAAGCTGTTTCTATCAAAGAAAACGTACCTGGAGGTTCAGTAAATATCAAAGGTACTTTAGTAGACCAAGCATCACATTTCTTATGCACTTGATAACAAGTGTTATATACTATTTCACATGCAGCCTGCTGGATGGAAGCTGAAAAAGGAATATCTGCCTGAAGGATGGATATGCTTGGTTAGTTATTGTAATCCTCTGTTAAATTTCTGCTTTGCTCATTGTAGTTGCTTTTGAAATCTACTAGACCTTCATGCAAAAATATGGTCTGTGTTGCTGGTAAAGGTCTGTGGCGCTTCTGAAGATCAGGAGATCCCTTCCAACTTCATAAAACTTCCGAAAGACTTTTACACTCCTGATGCTATTGCAGCTTCAGACGTCTTGCTTGGTAGGGAATACTAAAGCTCTGTAAGATTGAAAATATAATCCTTAGTGTATGACTACGTTGCATATCAATCATGTACTTTCTTTCAGGTAAAATTGGGTATGGCACAACAAGTGAAGCCTTGGCATACAAGGTGCCACTTATCTTTGTACGCAGAGATTACTTTAATGAGGAACCATTTCTGAGAAATATGATTGAGGTACTTGGCATTGGCTATTGTTTGTAATTGATATATACCGTTGATTTACTCAAAATACAATTATAAAGCACATGTGTGGGTATACAATGCAGCATTACCAAGCTGGTGTAGAGATGATCCGGAGGGATTTGCTCAATGGATGCTGGGCTCCTTATATTGAACGTGCTATTACACTGAAACCATGCTATGATGGAGGAGTCAATGGTGGAGAGGTATCTTTGCTGTCTCTTTTATGTTTATTCTCAATACACAGGGTACCCTAAGTAAACAACTCTTTTGGACTATAGTTAGTGAACATTGACAAAAAACAACTTGAATAACTCATTTTATGGACAACCAAAAGCAAGCTTTCAATAAATGTTGGATTCATAAAGACAAACTTAATTACAAGAATCTAGTATCCACCTACTCTTTCACCAATGGATATAGTCACTAAAGCAACTACTGTTTACCTATGAACTTAAAGAAGAATTGATAACAGTTTTGTTTAATTGCATACATGGAGCTCAGAAGCCATAACATGCTAATGATTGATAATCATTAGGCTCAAACGTAGCACGGCAAGCAACTAGCAAGAAAATGCTTGTGAACCTCCTCTTTGAAGTCTCAGAAGCTCGTAAAGAGCAAATAGTTTGATAGTTATAGTCTTTTGCATTGTCTCCTAGAAGTTGCAGTGGGATGAATTGCTTACACAGAGATTATTGAATTCGACTGATATTCAAATAGCATACTGTTTTGATTGTAGAGTATCTATTTTTATCCACTAAAGTTTCCTTTTTCCCAATGGAGTTGTTCAAATCTAAGAAGGTATTAAGTAATAATGTTATGTTTTATTTCATCCGTCTTCATCTATTTCTGTATGGATCTTCAGGTGGCTTCTAGAATACTTCAAGATACAGCTACCGGAAAACATCACAGTTCACATGGGGTATGATTCTCCAAAATTTGGGTTCCTTTGTATTAGTTATAAGATATGCTCAGTGTTTGTTTGCCAATAATGATATCATTTTTTATTTGAACCACAGTAGCGAGCAGAAGTTTTACCTTCCCCCCTATAAATGAATTTTCGTGTCTGCTGATCATGCTTTAACTTAAGGAATTGCTTCTGAAATTCAAGATCTCACATTCTTCAGTGTCAACAGAATTGATGTTGGACATTTGTTGACAAAAAAGGAATAACCTAGTGATAATGACATCCACCTCCAATTATTAGATTGCTGTTTGTTGAATTGGAGATAGAGGAAAAGGCTTTTTTGTATTTCAATGTGTCCTGACATCCATGAGGAGTATTTATACAAGTGATTCTTAACTAATTAAGGAAAGATAATCAATTACAATAAGAATATATATTTTATTTTGATAATTATGCAAGGATTAGGAAATATAAAGTATCCTAAAATAACTCTCTTAATTAATTAACACAATCAACACTCCCCTCAAGTTGGAGCAAAGATGTCGCACATGCCCAATTTGCAAACCCAAGTGTGAAAAGTCCTTTTGAGGCCTATTTGTAAACACACCTGCTAGCCGTTTTTTCTGATGGTAGATGAAGCAAACTCAAGGTGGTCACCAGTAACTTTCTCTTTGATGGATTCCCAATTAATTTATTTGTTTTGGTCTTTCATGTTAATATGATTCTGAGTTCTATTTATACAAGTGAATCCTATCTAGTTAAGAAAAGATAATCAATTACTATGAAAGGAAATATTGTATTTGTAAAAACATGCTAGGAAAATGAAAAAAAAAAGTCTCCTAACATCACGCTATTTATTTAACACAATCAACAGGGGTTCGAGTCATAAACATAGCAATGGTGAAAAAGGGCCACTGTTTGGCTCCTAGCAGGGTTTTTTTTGGTTTTATTATATCAAAAAGATGATGTTGGGCTAGTTCCGGCATATATGAACCTCTGCGGTTTTGCTTAATATGTTATTGAAGTTCAAAGAATTATGTTAATTTTACTAAGTAAGATCAGCTCTCTATCATGTGATAAATTAGCAAACATAGTACGTGTGGAAAGATATAGTGAACTGGATGATAAATCGCGGGGGCTGACATTAGATCCCTTCAGTGGATAGAACCAGAATATTCCACCAAAACTGCATATTACAATATCTTTTGCCCTTCTGATAATTTGCAATTATTGCCTTCGTTGCAGCTTAGTGGAGCGCGTAGGCTGCGAGATGCTATCGTCCTTGGCTATCAGCTTCAAAGAATTACTGGGAAAGATATTGCTATTCCTGAATGGTATTCACTTGCGCAAAATGAACTTAGGTCACGCACTCAATTGGCAAATAAGGAAGTTCTCGATATTGGCAGTCTTACGAGACAGTAAATTTTTTAACTCCTATTTATTTGTCTTTTATGTCAAGTTAATTGGTCTAATATGTTTCCTAAAGAAACTTCTACGCATATTTCTTATCAAATGTTCATCTACATTACTTTGCAGAAGTGATTACTTTACGATTCTTCATGGAGATCATCAAGGGCTCCCGGACACACTTGGTTTCTTGAAGAGCTTGGCTGAAATGGAGTCCTCAGGTCGTCCTCAAAATAATAACAAGCTCCAAACACGCGACCATCTGGCTGCTTCTGCAATGTTCAATTGGGAGGTATGTCTCATTCACTGTAAATATATTCTTGCATAGATTTTTCAGATTTTTATGAGCTGTCCAGTTTATAATGTGGTAATAATATAAGAATCATTAGAAGGAAATCTTCACAGGATCAACATTTTGAATTAAATCAACAAGATATGGGGAAAGTTTTCAAGTGTGCATCAATATGAATGTAGGGGTTCATTACTTCTGTTATTGATTCAGGCTTATTTGCCAGAGTCTTTCTTGCTAATTTTAGTGTCTTCCAGTGAAAAATTGACATGGAAATTTTGATAGGTATCTTGGAATTCTTAGGATTATCATTGCAGGATATTTAGCTCATAAATGTACTTTTGTAAACGCGTAAACAAACTCTAGAAGGCTTGCAAACTTTCCAGGTTCAGGCTTGTCTTTAAGGAAATGTGTGCAGCTTATAGCCCTGATCAGTTAGAACCTTGAATATGGGATATCAATGTTTATCTTTTAGGGGTCTGTATCACCAATGATATTTCAAATTGAGAGCCTAGATTCTAGATTTCTCTTTGTTCTTGTCGTGCAGGAAGAAATATTTGTTTCAAGAGCACCCGGAAGATTGGACGTAATGGGAGGAATTGCTGACTATTCTGGTAGTTTAGTACTACAAGTAAAGTTCCTTTTTCCTTTTTATATTTTCCTTATTTATGCTTTTCATGCTAGTCTTATGTTGTGACTTGTTGAATGCATTTGTCACCTCGTATAAAAGTTCAAACTCTACCCTTGTATACTTGAATGTCTTCACCTACTCCTCACCAGTGAGTTCTGTTATATTTTCTTGCTTAAGGTGGTCATATTTACAAGTGATGTTCACCAGAGCTAGAGTCTTCTGACTCACTTGTAAAGTGTGTGTTTACCTCTTCTTTTTCAATAACGATGCCACGTTGGTGTCAGGCCACTTGCACTGGGGCCGCTTATCATATGAATTGGGCAGATAATTTCAATTAGCTGTTTGGCCCAACGGATATTGGATTTCAAATTTAATAATCCGCTAGCCAACCTATAAAATATCAGTTGGTTCTATTACGGATTAGCACTTGTCGGGCGGTTGTCTAACGGTGTATCGGCCAACCTTTACCTTTTTTTCCTCCATGAACGCACCTTAAAAGATAACTTCTTTTTCCCTATTTTAGATGAGTTAAAGAGGAAATACATAATTACCCCATCAAACTTGTACCCTTTTTTGAAGTAGACATCTAAAGTTTGTGGGGATCCTATTACCCCATTCAACTATTTCCAACAATTTTAAATACATAATATTTTGCAATATTCGCACTCTCATAATATGTGTGTGTGTTTCACCCCCCAAATAAAATAATGTTTTTTTATTTTTCTTACTTGTTTAATAGCGGGTCGGGTAAAACCCTGACCCACTCACATTTTAACCCATAAATATTTTTAAGAAAGAATCATGTTCATCCTTTTCAATTTCTTTTCCCAATTCTTTGGCTTTACTTCACTTCAAAAGATAATTTTTTTGAATATCCTTGTAAATATATATTTATGTAAGTTTTGTGTGCTATTTTTTAGTTTAGTGTTTGATTTCAAATTTTCTCCCAAAAATTAGTTTAATCTTTTTTAGCTTTGTGGGTATTTCGAAATCAAGACTAGATTTGAGTTCTATATTAGCTTTGTGGGTATTTCGACATCAAGACTAGATTTGAGTTCTATAAGTGAATTTCACATTTTGAATTTGTACGAGTAGATTCTTTGATACTTTTGTTCTTGAAAAACTATGTGAATGTAAATGGGTTAAAATTTCTTTGTTGAAAGGTAATTAAGTGCAAAACTGACCAAGTATTATGTCGTTAAGTAGATTTTTCCAATAAAAGGCCTTAAGATGGATTGCTAGAACTTGATGATAGAGAATATAGTAAAGAAATTCGCTTTGCGTAGTAAAGAACCAACTTTTGCTGTTGAGAAAAGCTCTCAACAGCCATTAATGGTGATTTGGGGAAGAAGAAACATGGGTCTTCACTTTGGTTTAACAATGCCATATGTAAGTTTTCCATTGGTTTGGGGCTGCAAGTTTACCCTTTCACGCGCTTTTCTAGTGTGAAATTACAATTGCTGTGAAAATGGGTCAAAATGGTGTATTTATTGTGGATCTGGATTGTTTCGTGGGTGATAGGACCCTCGTAAACTTAAGGTGTCTACTTGAAGAAAAGGTATAAGTTCAATGGGGTAATTATGTATTTTTATGAAATTCTTCTATATTACAAAAATTATAGATTAATAGTAATGTAACAGTTAATAACAGAAAAGTAAATAAATTTTCAAGTTTTTGGCTTTATGGCCTTAGGACTAATGATATATAATTATATGTTACGAAAAAATATTAGATGATGTTAATATACCTAAGTTAAAAGTGTTAGTATGGTAATTCTTAAACGATTTATCCATTAGGAAATTGAATAATCCACCCCCACACCGATAAGCCGTTATTTATATTTCTATCCGTTCACCAACCATTTATTCGATAACCCAATACCAATAAGCCAATTTTGCAGTTGGCTTATCAGTTACAGTTGGGTTTTGTACACCTGTAACTTGCACACACCTAGACTATTCCACTGAGTATTAAGTGTTTTTACCTCATATAAAAATGTGCTCGATAGAGGGGGGACTCGCTCTGTCCCAATTTATGACACACTTCTTTTTTAATTTGTCTTTCTATATTTTATTATAACTTCCAAGATTCCTATTTTCTTAATTAGAGGATTTATAGGTACACAAATGTCCAAGGCTTGTTTTAGATCACAAGTTTTTAAAAGTCGTTTCTTTTTCAATTTAAACTCCATGCAAAGTTAAACGGTGACACATGTGTTGGAACTGAGGGAGTACTTCTTAGGAATTGTCATCATGTAATCATTGTTGTCTATTTACGGTATGTTGTCATAATTTTCTTCTATAGATGCCTACCAGAGAGTCATGCCATGTCGCAATTCAGAGAAACCATCCAAGCAAGCACAAATTGTGGAAACATGCTCAGGCAAGGCAGCCCAAGGAAGGACCAACTGCTGTTCTTCAAATTGTATGTATTATCAATTCTTTCAATATTCTCATGGCATGTGATCAATCACATTTTTGGTATGCTCTGTCATGTTTTCTTTAGTATTTTGTCTTGGCTTCTTCACTCCGTTGTATTCTATTTTTCCGATCTGCTTTGAAATGCTTCTATTTGAGCCAAGGGTCTATTAAAAACAACCTCTCTACCTCCCAATGCCCTTCCCAGACACCACTAGTGGGATTACACTGGGTATGTTGTTGTATATGATCTATCGAATTATCAGGAGAACACAACCATTCTAATTCCTAAATTGATGGTTTTAAATGCTGTGGGTGCACTTGCTAGTCAATTTTCTGTTAAATAATTGCAAAATCATAGGTTTGTCATCAGGAACCAGCAAGTTGTTATTCTCAGGTGTAAAGTTTGAAAGTAGTTTTACATTTTGGCCATTAAGAAATAATTTTCATTCAAGCATGATATTGAATTAGTACTTCCTATGCTTAATGCCTCCCAATCTCTTTGCAGCCTAGAAGTAAGACCAGTTGTCACATTTGTTCACCAGTTGGCAATTGGTATGATTATTGTGTTGTAATGCTATATGTTCCTCAGATATGGCATGTTTTAAGATAGGGATCTAAGTAGCTTGGGTGTGGACTATTACAATGACTCAGGCTATACTACTTGCAATTTTTGGCATGCATCTGACATACCTCACAGGTACTGCAACAAGGTGTATCAAGGGAAATAGGTATGGTAAAATAGGACATAGACATTTTACCTTACATACGTATTTGAGAAGTGAAAATTATTCTGTTCAATAATGTAGATATCTGAGACAAAGACTCTAGCAAATTAATCATTTTGACTTGCTAGTGTTTTAAGCTCTATTGTCATTCGTGGAACTTTTGACACCATCGTAGTTGCCAGCTCTAATTTTCTATTTTGCTCATAGGAGCTTGTGGCTTACTTTTGATGAATTCAAATCCAGGTATCACTTGGCTCAGAATTAGGTAATCGTGGACCAACTTTTGATATGGACCTTTCTGATTTTGTGGAGGATGGACGGCCAATTACATATGAGAAAGCATACAATTATTTTGCCCGAGACCCAGCCCAGAAGTGAGTGAACTCTTGTATATTAGTTCTCTTACTTTTAATAGGATTCCGCCACTTTGTAACCATGAAGCATCCTCTGCAGGTGGGCAGCGTATGTTGCTGGGACAATTCTGGTACTGATGACTGAATTAGGCATCCGTTTTGAGGATAGCATTAGCATTCTGGTAAGCCTTTCCGGTGTTCATACCTTTCGCAAGTTTTTCTGCTTAAATTTTCTATAAATTGCTCTTATCTTATGGATGAACCTAAGAAGGTTGACCAATTGTTAAAGTCAATGAGAATCTTCCCACCCAAGAAGAAATGTTGATGAGTTAAATTAGAAATTCACTACGCCATGTAAGCCACTCAGAATATGCAAACAAAATAAGAACAGCCGAATGTGAAGCAAATTCCTGTTATCTGAACAGAGTGACCTTTTTGTACAAAACCAACAACTTTCCAAATTACAGTTACTATAATGAGTTTACAGACATGTGATACATCATTGTATCAGCATAGACAGACATTCCGAATTGGCCCATTTTCTGTTTCTTTCACAAGTTAAATGGATGTAGCAATTACCTTTTCTGTTTGAATATTTCGTTAGTGTCAAATTAGGCTTTGGGGTTAACACACACCCCAAAAGACAGCTCAAAGGAAGGAGGATTTCCGAAGCCTTATAAGGAGCCTAGGTTCTTTTCCTTCATCGATGTGGGGTTCATTTCATTCATCACACCCCATCTTGCCCAGATCCGAACATTCTTTATCCGGGTTCCACTGTATGGTTTGTTGCGTGCACAATCAAGGACTGGGGGTATTTCACCCTCCATGATTGTTTGGAACCCTGGTAGCGCAGATTGGATTGAGCCTGAATTTGCTACCATTTAAGAAATGGATTTTAGGCCTAATTCAACCTCAAAAATTAGCTCATGAGGAGAGGAATGTAAGAAAGCGAAACTCAAAAGGCAGAATATAACGTGGTGATGAATGAAATGAATCCCACATCGATGAAGGACGAGACTTTGCGCTCCTTACAATGTTTGGGCAATCATCCTCCCTTTGAGCTAACTTTTGGGGTGTATGATACGCCCAAAACCTAATTTTCTATGGTATTAGAACAGAACTCATCCCAATTATTGTTTTTTCCCTTTCCTTATAGCTATGAATAGACTTGATGCTCTTTTGTGAATGAAACATCTTAGTTCATAAAAAAAAAAAACTCATCTCAGTTACTGGGTATCGATGTTAAGCCCCCAAGTTAAATTGTCCTCACACTAGATGTCGTGCCGTGGGTGTGACATGGGGTATTGAAGAGTCCCCCGTCAGATGAAAATGGGATGGGTGGTCTCCTTATATGAACTTGGCAATCCTCCCCTCAAGCTTTTGGGGTTGAGTTAGGCGCATAATCCATTTCTTTACAATTAGGCTGATGTAGTTTGTTAAAAAAGGATCTTGTACCTAACTCAACTCAAAAAGTTAGCTCTCGAGGTGCCCAAAGCCATATATGAAGACCAATTACCCATCCCACAACCAATGTGGGAATTTTAACGCCCCACACACCTAGGACTGGACATATGGAGCATACGTAATATAACACGGAAGCGCCAATATTAGGCAAACCAAGAATCGAGATTGGTCTAGCTATGATACCATGTGAGAAACGAGGAATTGAGAGAAAACTCTGTACATTATTCCCTCAACTAATGGGGTTAAACAGTACCGTACATGTCCTAAGAAAGGAAAGGCAATCAACCTTGTTACTTGATTACAGAGAATAAACCACTCTAATTGATCTTTAGTGATATTCATAATATTTACAAGATTGTATACGTAGTTTATTTTAGTGATATTCGTAATATTTACAAGATTGTATACATAGTTTATTTTAACACTTAAGTTTATGTCTGTCATAAATTAATAAGAGGGTCTTTTCGTACAAAAACAGTGTCCTCTTTCCTTCTTTTGCTTGTTTCACCTCACCAAGCTTGTTATTTTGACCTGATTACAGGTAAGTTCTGGTGTTCCTGAGGGCAAAGGTGTATCTTCTTCTGCTGCTATAGAAGTGGCCAGCATGACTGCTGTTGCTGCTGCTCATGGTACAACATTATCTGCAGAATACACTCCTTTATTACAAAAAAACAAATAATTTCCCTTATAATTCCGAGAGTATCCATTATCACAAATACACAAATGTCAATGACATAGCTTGATGATTTTTCAGTAGTCACTTTAGGGATTTTGATGATCTCTGTCTCCTACATATTCTATTCATATTTGTTTTGCATTCGTATTTATGGAAATTCATTTAGATCTAATGCTTAAATTTGAAGAACGGCCAGGCGATTAGAAAAATTCGTCCATTCATTGTTCATGTTCCAAATATATGTGGAAAATCCCAAATTTGGAAGATCTGGCTGATTTGAAAGGAACAATTAACAGTTTCTGGATTTCCTTTTATGTTAAATGAAGACTGAATTGCACAACTGTTCATTTTGCAGGATTGAACATTGACCCCAGACATCTGGCTCTGCTTTGCCAAAAGGCACGTACTTCTCTCTTTTTGTCCTTCCATATTCTTTTCTCTGTTTCTTGTGGTAAAACCTCCTTTTCCATGCTCAAGCTTTGTTCTCTTCAATAGGTGGAGAATCATATTGTTGGAGCTCCTTGCGGAGTGATGGATCAGATGGCCTCTGCATGTGGAGAGGCCAACAAGCTTCTTGCTATGGTGTGTCAGGTATGCAGCAAATTTTTGTGCGATGTGTTTACATTGTTAATAGGACCAACCGTGAGATCAGAATAGCACTCACTTTTTCTTTTTAGCCTGCTGAGGTTCTAGGACTTGTTGACATACCACCCACCATTCGATTTTGGGGAATTGATTCTGGAATACGACACAGGTAAAACTTCCCAATGGATATTTTCCCATAACCTTCTCTATCTCCGTCAAGTTTGTTTTTAATCTAAAGTAAGACATTACTGTCTGTTCATGTCATGTTTGAAAGCTCTGGTCAAATTTATTTAAGCAAGTTCTTAAAAATAATAATAATAAAACAAAATAAAGGAAGATTAACTCGAGAGCATTTCTCATGGAGCTGATCAAGAATGATTTTGCCTTTTTTTTTTCCAAGTCTGGAGGAAGAACCAATTCAGTTCCTCCGCCTAAGGACCAACTGATTTTAACCAAATTAAGATCTATGTTTTGGCCTTATGTTCTCATTCTTTCCTGATTCCTAGTACTTACGAGAGTTTGTTGCAGTGTTGGTGGTTCAGACTACAAATCTGTTAGGGTTGGTGCATTTATGGGTAAGAAAATAATAAAGTCCTCTGCGTCTGTGGAGTTGTGCTCCTCCTTGTCAAACATTTCCACTCAGCAAATCAACAAGTCCAACCCTGACGATGCTGATGAAGATGGAAAGAATCTGCTTGAAACAGAGGCTTCTCTGGATTACCTTTGCAACCTCTCAGCTCATAGGTTTGTTTATCCATATAGTTTGTCGTTCTCTCGTTTTTTCTCCTTTTTTTCCCTTGCTATGTGTAATATATCTTATAATTTCAGATATGAGGCATCTTATGCAACTAGACTTCCAGAGTCTTTATCTGGACAAGAATTTGTGGAGAAGTATCTTGATCATGATGATTCTGTAACTACAATTGACAAAGAACGCAATTATGCTGTGAGAGCACCCACTAGGCATCCCATCTATGAAAATTTCCGAGTCAAGGTCCACAATTTGAAGTTTCTTTTCAAATCATTTCTGTCTGAATAATGTTTTTATCTCCTGAAGATCTCTCGTATTCATAACGAACAATTGACTGACATGTGTATCAATTACTATCAGGCTTTCAAAGTATTATTATCAGCTACACCTTCCAATTATCAACTATCTGCTCTTGGAGAGTTAATGTATCAGGTACATGATTTGATTCATGTCTTTGTTTTTGTTCAAGAGCAGATTCTTTTATGATTTCTCTCTACCCTTTAAAGGTTTCTGACCAAGTGCTTCTCATACTGCAGTGCCATCTCAGCTACAGTGCTTGTGGTCTTGCGTCAAATGGGACAGATAGGCTGGTTAACTTGGTACAAGAAATGCAGCACTCTAAATCATCAGAATCTGAAGGTGGGACTTTATTTGGGGCAAAGATAACAGGTGGAGGTTCTGGTGGAACTGTTTGTGTTATCGGGAGGAACTGTTTAAGAAGCAACCAACAACTTGTTGAGGTAGATACAGTTTGTGTTTGTGTAGTTACGCCATTCATGTCTTTTCTGTTTAAGTAGCAAGATCTTCTAACTGTCGCGTTTCTATCTGCAGATTCAGCAAAGATACAAAACTGCCACTGGATTCTCACCATATGTGTTTGAAGGTTCTTCACCTGGAGCTGCAAAATTTGGTCACCTCCAAATACGCCTTCTAAAGAGTAGACAGACTTGAAGGCAAAGTGTAGGAGTCCTAGCAGTGGAAACGTTTGCGTGACACAAAGCATTGAGCTCAATGTATCAATGAATTTTCATTAATATTTGCTTAGACATTGATCATAAAGTATGTTTATGCAACAACTCAATCTTATTATAATTTGATCAAGTATGGCTTTTTGCCTCTTTTCTAGTTTCTCTTTAACCTTTTGATTAGTCTATTCAGCTTCTTTAAGGATAACATAAGAAAGAGCCAAAGGATCAAATTAAGTGAAACTAAAGTCTCAGTTCAGCTACTGAAATTTACTTTAGAGATTTTCCATTAAAAGATTGAAGGAAAACCAGAGAACATTTTGAACAACTATACATTCCAACACTACATACATATTTCAAGGATTTTAATTTTACAGTGAAAATACTCTTAAGAAACTTTTCATGCAAAGGAAACAAGAAAATTTAAGTACTCTTGTAGTATGCATCTAGTGCTTCTATGGTTACCTAAGCTTGACCAGTTCTCTCCCCTTGTAACACGAGCTACCATACTTGGACCGGTGAGGTGATGAAGCACACCCACTTCCCGCTTAGTTCCAGTCAGATATTAGCGACAGCTCTTTTCAACCATGGAAGAGCTGATTACGCGTGTATAAGGGGAAGAATTAACCAACCGTGGGAGGTTTGTAAAAATGGAACTTAAGCCATTTAAATTACACATTTCCTCCGTCTGAACTACTACAAGCTTGATTTTGGACATTATTCCCAAAATCTCCATCCAAGCTAATTTGTTGGACCTCTTGTGGAGAAAGAATCTTGATGCAACGGACACAGTTCACGAATTCCCTGAAGTATCACATGATCAGTACAACACATGTCAGTACACCATAAATATGTACAAGTACAAGGAAATGGGATGGATTGTAAAAGCAGCTCAGCCCACTTTTATCAAGTGTCCATGGGATGCATGCATTCTGGGATAGAGGTTGTATGGTTATAAGGTGGTTGTTCACTTTGAAGTTGTGGCTTTCAATGAATCTTAACCATCAGGAAGGGCATATGCTGTTTGCTTGTATAGAAAATGCAAATACGGAAAATTAGATAGAAGCAAAGTTCAAGAACTTACTCCCAAGGATCATCGCCAACAAGCAGTACGTCATTCTCATGATCCACATATACAAGCTTCCATCCTATTCTTTGTCTATCCTCCAGTTGTCCCTCTATACCAAATCTACGAGCTAAATCTTGTTTAAGCTCTTCATAGCCTGAGTAACGTGCGATGTCGATTGATCTTCCAACAGCACCACGCTTGTGTACCTTTGAGAGCATAGAGGCAAAATTTTAAGTACTCTTAAGTCTCAACTCAAAACAATGTGAGGTAGGAAATAGATTTGTCAAGTTAACTGTTAACCTACCTTGGTAAACGTCCGCATTCGAGGCATTTGAGGTGGTGGGGCCCAGGCACCTCTATTCATGAAGCTGCCTTCATTTATGGTAGAATCAATTGAATTGAAGGCCATATCAGGAACTCCAAATGATTGGGAGACCATTGAGGATGATAGTTCAGGCTGTGCATCCTTGGGATTCTCATAGCTGGAAAGCATGCCTCCACCTGATGAGATATTATTTGATACATCTTTCCTTGACCCCACCAAGCTATTTGTGATCAAAGAATCAGGCATCATGGATATTCCTAACTGATTGTCCATGTTTGCTCCAAAAGCAACACTATGTCTGGGGTCACCTTGAACTTCTCCATCTTGACTATCTCTAAATACGATCGCTTGAGAACTGAATGACATCGGGTTAGTCGTCTGCTGCAATTGGACATCATTTTGAGAAAAGTAGACAGAGGTTGCTGAAGATGAACTATCCAAATAATCCATCTGGGGAACTGCATTATTAAGGTATGTTTGAGGAGTTGAAAACCCATGATTCTGGCTCTTGGAGATATTCATTGAGGGCTTCACATCAGGTTTTTGCTGCAAATCTTTAACTAGATTTCTATTAGGGGACATGGCTTCTAATCCACTGGAACTCAAAAGGGGTAGAGAAGACTGGGTTGTTTCCTCCGCTGCAGCTGTGCCTCGATGGATCCTACCATTCATAATTGGCTGAACTACATTTTGACAGTTGTTGGTAGATGGTGAGGTGGAACATGATGGAATATCATCCGTAACCACCGACTGGCCTCCACCTACAGCTCCTGTTAAGAAGCTACTGCAGTTTGCCGAAAGCTGATTAGTTGTTGGTGGTAGAATCTGGCCAACTTGTCCAGGTATTTCTGGTAGAATTCCTGGTTGCTGCTGCTGCTGCTGTTGCTTCATATGCTGATTTGGCTGGGCAAAACGAAGATTAGACTGGCTATTATTTATCGTCATTTGCTGCTGGGCAACTTGTGGCTGGGAAAGAGACGTGGAGTTGGACGTGGTTTGAGACATATCTAGCATCTGGCTTGTTGCAAGTGACCTAGAAAAGTTCTGTGATACATCTAAGTGCTTCTGCTGATCTTGGATTGGCATAAGCTGGGACGGTTGTTGCAGTAAAGATTGTTGAGCTAGAAGTGACTGCTGCTGCAGCTTCTGCAAAAGCTGCATCTGTAATTGGTTATCAGAGAAATGCAGCTGTTGGTTAAGTGGATCACTCGGCTGGGGTTGCATGAAACTTTGCTGCTGAGTTTGATTCATAATCTGTTGCTGCTGCGGCAGGTTCTGAGGAAGATTCCTTTGCAGCTGATTTTGAAATGATTGTTGTTGCTGTAGGACATTCTGAGATTGCACAAGACTTTGAGCTTGCAAAAGCTGGGCCTGAACATGGTTTGTAGGTACTGATTGGTTAATTAGGTTCTGTCTTGGTTGCTGACTGATATCCGACAACTGTTGCTGCGGCTGCATAATGGAACCTGCTGGACTCAATGTGGTAGTTGGTATCTTCTGAAGCTGGTCGAGCTGCTGAACCTGTTGGGTTGGCCTTTGGGAACCAAACTGCAAAGTATTCTGCTGAGGAAGCTGAGGTGCTGGTAGACATAACTGACGCGAGAGGTCTGCTCCACCTCCTACATTCTGTAGCACGGAACCAGACAAAGAATGCAGGTAGTTCGGTTGCATTGAGTTAGCCAAAGAAGGATTCTGTTGCATGTTCATCCATTGGACTAAGCTCAGGCCTGGAAGACCTTGCGGATCCTTCATGCCAAAGTCATCACCGAGCCATGGCATTGTCCTCTTAAACAGGCCATCCAGATCAGAACAATCATCATCTGCAAGAAGTAACACATTCTACAGATCAGAAATCTAGGAATTTAGTTTATAGTTGAATGTTTTTTTGGAGGTGAAAGTAATATTCATAACAGGATTATATTTCATTTTCCCTGAGATACTGTTCGCCTTTTCAAATAAGGTTCAGCGATATTGTTCCATATCATAAGCTATTTAAGTAATACAAAAAAGGAAAGCTTGGAAAGGACAAAAAGGCATATCTGCCTCCTAAATCCTATTGGACGCTCATTCAAAGTCCTCTTTTCAGTAAGAAAAATTATTTTCCTTCTGTTTTCCAGAAGAAAGACATGCACTAATTACCAGTTCAACTTCATGGTCAGTGGAGTAAATGGTAAAATCAAATCTATCCAACTATTTCTCCAAAATTAAAAAGCAGGCATAAAAAAGTCATATTCTGATTGTAATTTGCTTACTACCTGGCATTCCAGGTAGCCTTGGCCGCTTTGATCTAAAGAACGGTGGAGTAGGACAGATGAAAAACGGTGCTGTTACTGGTTCAATCTCCCAAATTGAGACTCGGTTACGCCTCTCCCCAGCAGTTGACTCATCCCAACCAACCTAATTACAGAAATTTGAGGTGTCAATACATCCTGTAGTTAATTAAAGATAGTACAAGCTATAGAGAATTTCAGTTTATATACCTGCAAGTTGCGCCACTGTGAGTTCTTCCACCTCACTGGATCAAGATCACTGATGCCAGTAATTGTGCCCATATACCTTCTAGTTCCTGATTCTTCTGTCTCAAACATCATGCGGAATCGCATGCCAAGTGATACTTGACTGCTATAAGTTGCCTTGTAATACTTGGCTAAAGGGATGACAAATTCTGAAGGACTTGCCCTGTTCATGACATAAAATCATCAGAAGGGTTGATAATTTGCAAAGCGAAATGCTTTGGCCGCCTAATAAGAAAGTAATGCTTGACCTTGGGTTATAAAACACAGTGAATGGGCTGTTGTTTGCAGCTGCATGGGCAGCAGCTGCTAGGATACCAATATGCATGCTGTCACTTGACAACACCGATGATGATAAGTTGGTTGGCTGTCTGTTTGCCCGCCTAATTCCAAGTAGAAGCTGCTGTTTTTCATCCCTGTCGACATAGATTACATAGTGTCACGAATGACCAAAGCATATGAACGATAAAAAATGAGAGTTTAACAGGTGAATTGGTTCTTTTTGAAGCCTCAGAAATCAGATCCCTTCATTGATTTTACTTATTACTCTCTCCTTTAGTCATCAGTTTATAGTTAACAATTATTAAAAAAAAGAAAAAAAAGAAAGAGATAGAACATTCAAGGTAGCATGTCGTTGCCAGTATCATTACCTGATAAACAAAACTGAGTCACCAGCAAAGAGCCTCTTCCCACTGACAAAGAGGCTCCACCCTGTCGTTAGCAAATGGCGTTTGGGTTGCCCTGGATAACCAGAGATAGGTAAATCATAGAAAGAAGCCAAATTTTATCTAGCCTTGCTTGGCCAAGTAAATCCATATATAGCAGCTAAACAAATGTACCGCGATAAATATGGCGGAAGGTCCACAAATTATCATGCAAGTCTCTAGCCACAAGTTCTTGAGCAGGTGGTTGCATTGAGTAATCCTGAGAATGAACAAGCACGCCTATTACACAAACGATAGAGAAACAACCACAATGTATCAAATGAGAAACTTTATTATGCTCTTACCAGAGGCGGGAATATTTTTTCTGCAGAACGTCGAGGGACGGAAAAACCCCCATGTGTGCTTGTATCACTGGCAGTCAAGGTCTTGCAAAAAAATTCTGTTTGTGGTTTATTTGCTTTCATAGACAAATCTGATCTCAACAATGCCTCCTTATCAAACTGCAAATGACCAAAGGTTCACTAAATGAGTTAAAATTCCATCTTAATATGCTATAATTGAGATCCTCCACGGACGGAGGATCACCTCACACTCCCCTACACCCTTCCACTTTTTCCAAATAAAGAAAAGAAGTCAAGAATAAGGAAAATCGCCTTTTAATGTAGATACAGCGAAGAAGAAACATACTGAAGGAACTGGCTGCAGTGTCATTTGTGCATAAACTTCATCTGTTTCTGGATCCGCCTAATGACAAAAAATACAGTCATCATTGTTGAATAGCAGAGGCTTCATATAACCAGTTAATATTAAGGAAACTGAAGTTTGAATGTACGTACATGCAGGGTAATATTGTGAAGGAGACAAACTAACTTTGATGGAAGGTTTGGATAGTTTGGTATTTGGGCATCTACATCTTTCTTCATAGATGCCGCAACCTGAAAAAGTTCAAATGCAAGAGTAAAACAAATTAGACCTTTGCCATTACCAGACAACCATTCTAGATACAACACTATCTAACTATATGACATACATTTTAGTTGCAACACGGACAAATTCTTGAAAGTAAACAAAATTTGACTAAAAAGAAAAAGCAAAAGATTTAGAATTTTCCTACTAACCAAAAACTATACAAGTTTATTTAACAAAACGTCATCGAATTACATTCCCCTACTAACTTCTCATTTCCTTCTTATTATCTTCCTAGTTTCCTTCCTTTTTCCTGCCTCGACATGTTTTTTTGTTATAACAACAGTGTTCAGGTCAAACCTGCATGCATCTCACGTATTCAACAAAGTACATGTTACTGAGTAACTCTGTCCACCAAGTCATAAACAAACCGGAAGAAATCAACCAACTTTTTTCGTCTTTACTAGAATTTAAGCTTCAATCATCATAATTTTCATCTCACTTTATTAGCCGCCGCACTTTGTTCTGCATTTTCTTTCTCATCATTACGGTTTGGTAAAGAAATTCTAAAAATTCTTTTCAATCTTTATTTGTGTCTAGAGTGTACACAGACCCTATCCTTAGAAAAGTCATTTTCGATTCACCCTTTATTATCTTTAGCCAAACCATAAAGTTTAAATTATTTTTTTCCTCTTAAACAATTCCCACTACCATAGTTGTTTGGCAACATCATAGTCAAAGATACTAAAAGATGATGTTTCCTATCTTTTTCATCTTTGTTCTTTTTCTAAAACCGTGTGGTAAAATACATAGTGTATGCACGTGCACATGTAAGCATTTACATAAACAAATAACAAATTCTCCAATAAAATACAACTATAGATACTGACACAAATTGCATGTTACACCAAAAAAGATAATACAATAATAGATCAACAAAAAAATTAAATAAATTACTCTTTACTAGAACATGGACATAAAAATACATTTCTACTATCAAAATCAAATAGTAACACCAAAGGTAGTGAATTTTTTTTTTAATAATTGTGCACCATAACGGCTCACGTTAGCAAATAGTCGCATATAAAAAAATTTATTTTTACCGACACATTATTATATCAAATTTATATTTTAATATTATTATTTTTCACCCACTTTATTAATCGCGAAAATAAAACTAGACCTGTTCACTGTGGCCTTGTGGAAAATAAACAACGTGGGTCCCAGCTGCCGGTAAGTTCACCAGAGGACCGGCGCAGGCCTGCCATAGCTCTGGATTTATGCTTTTCTTCTCCACTACAATAAACAAATACAAAAATTAAAAAAAAAATATTTTCCAAAAAAATAAATTACTGGTAATATAAATTGAAAAAGTATGAGATTTTTTTTCTCACTTTTTTTTTTTAGGAAAAAAAAGACTTGCGTTGCTTATTACTTTCCCATCTATTTATTATTTGTTGTTTTTATCTAATTTCCAAAAATTAAATTAATATAATTTTTAAAATAAAAATTTAAATATTTCAAAATTATATTGAAAATACTATAAATTTAAATATAAAAAATATACCGGCTTCAAAAATTAATAAACTATGATAATTAAAAGTGAACGTATATGGAGAGAGCAACTTTTATCAAACGCGCAAGTGTTTCCATTTTGCTTTGCAATGAAAAGAAAAAAAATATTTTTCCAGGAAAATTTCATGTGTAAAGGAAAAAAAAATATGCACTTTTGAAGAAATAGACAAAAATAAATAAATTGAGAGAGAGAAATTGATTTATTCGATGATTCAACGATTGTTACAATGCATCGAGAAAGTATATACCTAAGAAAAAAAATTAATAATAATATTTATACAAAGGCAAAAACATAGTGACAGACCTTCACCAGGATTCCCGTTAACAGTATGCTGCTGCTGAACTCCGGCAGTATTCACCGGTGTTTTCATTTTTCTATCTTTTCTCCGATCAACAAAAAAAAATTGAAATTAAACTTCAGATATTATTTTCACCGGAGATTCATTTTTTTTAAGCTTTTAGATCTGACGGGAAGACGATTGTGCGTTTTCCGGTGACCGGAAAACGAGAAAATAAGAAGGGTGAAGGAGACAAAGTAAGGGTTTTGTGAATAAAGAGGTGTGTGTAGAGAATTGGAGAGACCAAATGCTGCAATTTAGCTTTAAATTGGCCCCTTTTTTACCAGACACAGAGCACACAACACATAAACACTATCTTTTTCTCTCTCTAATTTGCTCTGTTTTTCTCTTTGGAAATGGCTTTTGCCCCTTTTTCTCTTTCTCTTACTATTCTTTGTGTGGATAAATAATATATATAATATATATATATATATATGTATGTATAGTTTTTTTTTCTTTTTTTATATTTTATTTTGTGTTTCTTGGTTATGGCCTAGCAAAGTTGACCATTGAGGTGAAACTTGACAAAAGGATGTGTAATAATTTCTATCTTGTTTATACTGTATGATTAAATATAATGATCTTTTTTTTTTAATATACGATCAAATATGATGATCACTTTTTTCTTTTTTTATAGTGATGTTTTGATATTTGTGTTGGAGTTTGATTAATTTTGATTTGTATTGTATATGATTTTATTAAGGAGTATGTTTTTTATTATGATTTTTTTTATATTTACAGTTTGAATTTGAGATAATTGATTAAGAGAGGAGGATGAATGGTGTTCACTATTTTTTGGTGATTCTATAGCTTCTCTTTAATGTGCAAGCGTTTGGTTATAGATTTTTAATTATATTTTGAAAATTTAGTTTTAAAACTTGTTTGATCATGAAATTTTGATCAGATTTTAAATTTTGTTCATTAAATATTAAGTTTTCAAATTTATGTTTAATTTTTGGGAGAAATTTTGCTTTGACTCATAAAATTTTAAGAAGTTTTCTAAGTAAAAAAACACACTCAAACATGATTTCATGCTTTAAAATTTCAGTGAGCGTTTGATCGTATTGTATTATAAAATGGAAAAAATATATATTTTTAAAGTGAAAAAATAATATTTATAAGTTGGAATTGTGTATGACTATAATTATAAATGAAGTTATCTTTGACTTTTTGTGAATAACTTAAAAATAAAAATGAAGATATTTTTATTTTTCGAATTCTTAAAAATTCTTATACTCAATTTTTAGTTGAATTTTAAAGTTTTGATCACCAAAAGTACTTTGAAATTTCACTCTTTTTTTTAATATATGATCAAATATAATGATCACATTGTTTAATATATGTTTGATATTTTTGTCTGAATTTGATTAATTTTAATTTATATTACATAAGGCTCTATTAAGAGAGTGTTTTCTATTAAGAATTCTTTTTTATATTTACAGTTTGAATTTAAGAAATTTAATAAAGGAAAGAGAAGTAATCACATCCACTCTATTTTATCTTTTTGTGATTCTTCTAAAAAAAAAATCATTATAGCTCTCTTTAATGTGTAAACATTTGGTTATAGATTTTTTATTATATTTTGAAAATTTAGTTTTTAAAATTTATTTTATCATAAAATTTGATTAGATTTTAAAATTTTATTCATCAAATATTAAGTTATCAAATTTTGGTTTAATTTTTGGGAGAAATTTTGCTTCGACTCATAAATTTTTAAAAAGTCTTCTAAGTAAAAAACATATCCAAACATTATTTCATGTTTTAAAATTTTAGTGGGTGTTGAATCATATTTTATTATAAAATTAAAAAATATACATATTTTTTAAGTAGAAAATAATATTTATAAGTCGTAGTTGTGTATGGCTATAATTATAACTGAAATTATCTTTGACTTTTTGTGAATAATTTAAAGTGAAAAATAAAATTTTTCTTTTTCAAATTCTTAAAAATTCTTATATTCGATTTCAAGATGAATTTTAAAATTTTGATGACCAAACGTACTTCAAAATTTCACTTTAAAAATATTTTTCCATGACCAAAAAATTCCAATTACAAATTTTTATAACCAAATGAAAGCTCAGTCTTCTTTCTATCTCCAGATGAAGAGATTCCTCTTGATCCATTTATAACTTTTTCCAACTTCTTTCTATAATTTAATTGTTCATAAATATCCAAGATATTATAGACTAAAAAAAAATTTGATTTTCATTTAGTTAAACTTTGTATCAAATCAACAGTGTTGTAAAATTGAGATACAAAAAACATGTGTTTTAGTTTGGAGAAATTAAAGATTCTAAATTGAAAATGCACCTAATATACTAAAACAATTTAAATCTTATAATATTAAATATGTTATGAATGTTACTATAAAAATTACTAGTAGATATAAAAACGTACACCCCTTTTTTATATAAATTTGAAAAAAAGGTAAATACTCATTTGAAAATTGAATTCAACAAGATAAGAAATATTACGCACTAAAAAGTAGTCTTAATAATTTAGTATTTTCTTATAATATATTAAGAAATAGATTTGTTCTTGGCTGCAATAATTACTTTGTAACATTGGTCCTCAATTTTCACAATTAGCAACAACATTGTTATCCTTTGATTAACAATTTAGAATTCCTACAAAAAGAAAATAACCAATATTTAATAATTAAATTTTATCAAATCAAATTCTATATTATTAATATATTTATAATTTTAACCATAATCAAACGATCAATCAATTTTTACCTCTATAAAAAAAATGAGGAGAATAAAATTTGGAAAATACATGATCCTTTGAGATTGACCCTTCATGGACAATAGACCATCACTTTCACCATTATCTTTTTTAACCATAATTAATGTTGACAATGACTATTGAGTACAACAAAATAAAAAGGTCAATAAAACTATTAATTAGAGAATGATATGTCATAATTCACTACTAGAGAGAAAAAAATGTGGCCTTCATTTCTTTAAATTTTCATTGAAATATTCTCCTTGACCATATTTCTTTTTTTTTAAAAAAATAAAAAAATCACTTCATGCATTAGTTGTATTATGCTCTCTTGTGACCATAAATTTTGAAATTATATTTGAATATATATTTTATTTGAAATTTCGTGAGTAAGATATCAAAAATGTGAAATCAATTTGAGTAGCTTTCAAAAATTTAAATATATTTAAAGATGATTTCTTTTAATCTGATTCAAAAATCTACGATGAAATGTTAGCGGGATGTTCATTTTATATACTAACAACTTTTTTTGTTACAATTAATGTGTTTCAAATATATATTTGGTAATCTCTCATTTGCCAATTGCAACTTTATTGCTTTTGATTCTCTTATGTATGTTGACACTAGTTAAAACAAAGCACATGTTTTATTATTAACTTGTGCTTAGTAAATTTATCAGTGTACAAACACTACTAGATTTATTTTTTATGTTGCAACTTAGGATTATTTAATAATGATGGAATACATTTATGACTTTAGTTTTATGTTATTTAATTCTCCCATTGAATATAATCATAATAATTAGCTGGACTTGTTTTTTATTTTTTGGTATAGTCTAACAACATTGAGTAAATATTAATGGAATAATTGTAATGCATATCCATGTCATAACACTCACATTAATTAAACTTTTGGTTAGCAATAGATTTTGAAGTCAAAACTCGAAATATTAAATCCTTAAAGTTTTGATTTTTAAAATTTGAAATTGTATTTAGAAAAAAATTAAAAGTTTTATGAGGGGAAATCTCAAAAATTGGTTCAAAAAAGTTTGAAAATAAAATTGAAAAATATACTTCAAAATTATGATATAATGTTACCTAAAAGTAATGTAATGAGTGTTTGATTATATTTCATTGTAAAATTTGAAAAGATAAAACTATTATTTTTAAATGAAAAAAATGATATTTAAAAATTAAAGATATCTTTTGATTATCTTTTTTTTTTGAGTAATATTGAAGCGAAGAGAGTGAAAACATATTTCGTTATTTATGAAATTCAACTTCAAGTGGAATTCCAGATTTTCTTTTGGCAAACATGATTTCAGAGTTTAACTAAAAAAAAGTGAAAAAATATCGCGATCAAACGCCTTCGTATAAAGTTTTGAGTTTGAGTAGCTATACTAATCTGAATTTATGATGGCATATTTGCCTTTTTGGTAAAAAGGGTTGTAACATTAGTTAATGTGGTCCTCTTCTTATCTTGATGCTACTTTGGTTCTTGTAATGGATAAATGGAACTTAATGAAGAGTTACTATCAATATTTGAACTTTGCATATACTACTTTTCTCAAGACCCATTTTTTTCCCTTGGATTTGTCACTTTTCAAGTATATTTTTCATGAGGTAATTTATTTGGCTAAATTGTTTTTATTTAAAAAGTAAAAAAAAAAAAAACCTAAGTTTCTTTTAAGTACATGAAATTACATCCAATTAGCATACTAAAAGGGGAGTTTGAGTGACAATGAAATTACATCACATTCTACTTGAGGCTGACTTTTAACTATAAGGTAAATAAAGTAATGATTAAGAGTCCTAAGTAAAATTTTAATCGAAAATATAAAAATTCTTTACCTTTTAATATGGAATCGTCACAATAATTATGAAATAAAATAATTTTTTTAGCTCATTATAGTATTTTTGCTTACTTAAGTACCTATTATTATTATTATTATTATTATTATTATTATTTATATATTTACCTTTTCATTCCCTCTTCCACTATTCTATTATTATTGAATATTATGAGTCTTTTGAACGATGCAAAAACTATTAACCGTATGCTAACAAAAATATTATTAAAATTATCTGTTAGGTATATTTTTTAAAATTTCAAGTATTGTCATAAGCAATCACTATATTGAAGCAATATATATAACACTATTTTAATATCTTTATATCAATCTATCAATTTTTTAACCAAAATTTATTGTTCTAACTTTATGTTATTATATATATATATATATATATATATATATATATATATATATAAAGTTATAAATATGATGATTTAGCTTTTTTTAGAATTTCTCTTTTACGTTCGATTTTAAGTCCTTAATCTTATTAAATCGATCAGATTACTTGCAAGGTTTAATGATATATTACATCATTTTATTACTTCGTATATTGACTTTTATTTGTCCACGTTGAACATCATATACCTTTAAAGAATCATAAATTGAGTGCATATATAACCATGACACTCATATCAATTGATTTATAATTTTTAATGGACTTTGAGAACTGATTTGGAATGAGCAGTTATTGCTATAGGTAAAATAATTCTATTTTTGTCTTTCTTAATATATTAAAATGAATAAAAATAATTTTTAGTATAGTGAATCAATCGAAAATCGACTTATAAATACAAATTTTTAAATTATATTTTTTTAACTTTATATTATATTTGTTTCATTGAAATTTGAAATATTGTTGATATTCTTATTTTGTAAGCTATAAATATGACTATTTTTTTAAAGGAATTGTTCAAAATAATCTATTATGACATTATAATTAATAATTTCACATCTTAAAAAAAAAAACTAGAAAAATAGACTATAACCCCATATCTCTCCACTCATCATAAAGTCAATAATAAATAATATGAAAAATTCACTCACATAAAAAATTGAATATTTAAAAGTTTCAAATTTAGTTCATGATTAATAAACTGACCTATTCGAGCAAGTATTGATTATTAAATCATTATTATTATTTGTAGATATTAATTCATTGAATATACACTGACACTGAAAGAGAAAATTAAGTTATAGATTTGAATTAAGTTAAGATTAAATTGTTAAGTGCAATTTAAATGAAAATCGTCATAATAAATGAGTAATATATAATTCCTAAGCTGAGTATTTGTGGAGGAAATCAAGTGCTTGTTATATATTTATTATGTATCAACTTTTATAAACTTCAATTTCCAATGTTAGCATTGTGTATTAATTGTTACTATAGTCTTGTAATGATGATATTTCTATGATTCTTGAGGAATTAGGATTATATCTAATAGGCAAAATAGTTTGGTGTATCTCTTATACTTGTATCATTTTATATTATGAATTTTTTTACTTAATATTTTATCAATTGAACTCTTAACACTTAATAAAATATTATATACCAAACTCCTTTGACCATTGATCATGCTTATGTGACATTAATATGGTTGAGTTGGTAAGAGAGTAAGACCACATGCCTATTAAGACAAGTGAACATCATATATAAATTTTTAAAAATGTTTAGTTTAAAAAAGTAAAATAATTAACTTAAAAGTAAAAAAGAAACTCTTCTTATTCACCCAACGACCTACTTTTTCCAGTCATCTTCCTTTTTGTCCATCTTTTTTTTTCTTTCTTTTATCTTCCTTAGGTGGTCTGGTAGATCAGAGGCGGCGAGGAGCATGCTGATATATTATACTTGTATGTGTTTGTATTTTGAATCCTTCTACTTAACATTTTGTCAACTATATCCTTGAACTCGTTAAAACACTATCTTTTAAACCCTTTTCTCATAAGATCTTTGTTTGTGTAATCCAACCTCTTACACTTGTAAAATTTCATGTCATTTATCAGTAACATGTCAGAAATGAAATACTAAGTAAATTAAAAAAATCAAATATTTAACTTTTGTAAATTTTGAATTTTCTTAAATAGTCATGTTTATCGTTCTTCATATATGTTTACCATTTGAGCACAATTCATGTCAAATAGATGAAATTCTTCATTATTTGACTTGAAATTTCAACTTCAAGTCCACTAACACAAATCCAAATAGCCCCAGTTACGATTTGAATTAATTTCACAAATTAATAAGACCTATTTGTTGTTCTTCAAGTTTTTCAATAGAGTTTTCAACTTTTTTTTCAATATCCACCATTACCCTTTTTGTTAATGAATATTATACCTCCTCTTTGAATCAAACTAACACAAACAACGACTTCAACTTTTAAAATATCAAAAAAAATTAATTTGAAAAAGAAATTAATGTTGAGATTTTCATTTATTGCAAAGTGGAGAGTGGATTGAAGAAGAAAAATAAAGTGTATGACTGAAATGTAAACATTGAAATCTTGCGGGACTTTACAAGATGCGTTCAATTCGAGTTGAGACTCTACAAATTGTGTTCAACTCAAATTAGGATTCTGGAGGTTACTCAACCCTAAATCCTAGGTTATGTCTATATAAAGGGCATTAAAATCTCTTTAAAGGCATCTAAAAAAATTTCATAGAGAGATCAAAATCTCGAATATTTTGCAAATTGATGGAATATATATATATATATATATATATATATATATATATATAAGGTCAAATCTAGATCATCATAATTCGAAAAATAACTACTATCAGCTCTCGAATCATGGATAAATCTTAGAGAGTAGAATCAAGGGAGAAACAAATTGTATCCGCACTATCTTAATGAATAAAATTATGTTTCTTCAGATTTTATTTGTGTGGTTTATTTATTTTCCATATGTTTGAAATGTGTTGCAAATATGGTGATGTTGAAGAAAAAAAGAATAGATATGGCGGGTGATTTTGTTGAAGAAGAAGAGAAGAAATCTTAGGGTTAGGGATGGAAAGAGTGTTGGAGAAGAAGAGAAATTGGTGTGGGGAGAGTGAGGGTGGGGAAGGGTGGGACTGGGTAAATGAAGAAATAAGTTTTTATAAAAAAAAAAATTATATTTTAATATAATTACACACTTGAAAGCGAATGTAGTCACACATTTTTTCAATTCAACAATATTTATGCCACAGAGATTCGGTCAATGATTAGAAAGGTTTCAGATATCGTGTTTTAATAAGTTTAAGGGTCCAATTGATAAAATATAGAGTAAAAAGGTACATAATACAAACTCATACTCTAGACCATTTCGCCTTTTGTAAATTTGCATCAAAACTTTATGATTTTTTTTCAAAAATAAATTATTATAAAAATATAAAATGATGTGGAAAATTTTATTTGTTGAGAGTCACGATGAGTTGAAAGGATTCAGCAGGTTGAGTTTAAATGAATTCGGGGATTCATATGTCAAATATACAAGTAGATGCGTTCACAATACAAATGAGTACAAATACAAGGGCCCATCAAACCATTTTACCTATCTAATAAGAAGTACGATAATCAACTTTACAAGATTAACAATAATTACGTAATCTAGAAAATATATAAATATTCTTAAAATAATTCTTTCTAACTTACTTACAAACACTAAAAAATAAGTAAGAGGTCCACTTATTTTTTTAAAAAAATATTTTCGATGAAAAAAACTACACCCTAGAGTACACTTGTATCATTCTCATTGGTGGAGATTATAGGCACTACTTCTTTGTTTGAAGGTAGACGCACGCGGCCATTTGGGGAAAAAAAATAAATATATCATTAAATTATTTAAATAGTTTGCACATACCTTTCGTCGTACGTTTGAGTTATTAACGCCTCTTTCATAAAAAAAAACTAGAGTATATGTCCTTCACTTTAACGGAAGATTAAACAGGGACAAGTGGCACAATTTTATCCGTCGATCTAATATTTAACAAATATCGAATCGATGGAAAGATAACGAGACATATATATTTGTTACTCCCTCCTGTCCACTTTTATTTGTCATGTTGCGCTTTTCGAAAGTCAATTTGACTAATTTTCAAAGTTAAATTAGATTACATTTATTAGATATTTTAAATTTAGATATTCAAAAATTATATGAAAAGTACTACAAATTGCAATGTTTTGCGTATCAATATGATGAAAAAATATATCTCAAAATGTCAGTCAAAATTTTTATAATTTAACTTTAAAAATAAAAATCGTGACAATTAATTATCAACGAAGTATATACTTTAGTTTTTAATGATAAAAGTATCATTATCTCAAAAATATGATAACAAATAGTTAAATATTATTTACAATAATTTAAGATATGGCCAAATGTAAAATAGATCATGAGGTAGAAATTGATATGCAATGCAGCTTTTTTGACAAATGACAAGTGTGAAGAGAATCTCCGCCGTCCATTTTTGTAGTAAGGCCTGCTTTTGCTTCTGCTTCCATTCAATTCCCATAAAGTTCCTTTTGGTCCATGTTCATACTATTTTTATTTTTATTTTTATTTTTAAAAAACCCATACTTTTAAGAGAATAAAATATTATTCCACTTTTTGAGTCTAAATAAAGTTATTTGAGGCATTTTAAACATGCGTCGCGAAACATGAATCGTGATGCAATGATAAAATTATTTAATTTTTAATTAAATATTATGGATTCAAATAGAAATTGAGCTAGGTGAGGTTTTATGGGTACAAATCAATCTACTAGTGTTTTCAAAAAATTTGTATTAATTTTTATAAAATTAATTAACAAACCAGTGATAAATAGATACCGATGAAAGTGCTTGTGAGTTGAACTCTACTATTTTTCCTAAAAAGAAGCATACTTTGTAATATTTTTATATTCTGTCTTAATATTTAGAACCCTTAAACTTAAACTGTAACTGCAACTCAATTTGTTAATGGAAGGAAGAAAAAATACAAAATAAGCACTACAAATAAATTTTAATTGATGATTTTTTAATCTTCTTTTATCAATTAAAATAATCACATATACTTTATAAATTGAAAATATAATTCAATCTATATAAGATTATAGTAACTTCATTATTGATTTCCATTGGAGGATGATTTTAAATAAAAACTAAAAAATGTTTTGATTTCTTAATATTTTTAATATTAATTGAAATAAGATAAACATTTGTTAATATTTTTCTTGCTTTTAAAGTTATATAAAAAATGTATGAACAATAATTTTATAGATATTATTTTATGATTTGAAGCAATGTGATAAATTTTCATCTTTTATAACATTACAATTTGTATCTTTAACTCTAAAATCATTAATAATATTAGGAAATGTTTATCCTTCTTCAATTAGAAAAATATTGAGAAATAAAAATAAATCCTATTTTATTCATAAAAAGAATTTTATCGTTATCTAAATAAAGAATTACGATGATATTATATATATGAAAATTATTGAGTTACAATATTTGAATTGGAAAAAGATCGTGTTTGTCCATAAAAAAGAAGTAAGGATATTTTTGTATCAAAATATTGACCATATATGTATTTTTTAATCAAAGTATTAATCGAGGGCATTTTGTTCAATTTTCAACTAATTTAAGAATATTTTTTTGTCCTTTTTCCGTAAAATCTATAGATACAAAAAAATTAAATTAATATATTATAATAATTAGATTCACCAGAATTTATTTTTATCTATTTAATAAATATTTTAACATGAATATATGGTTTGATCAAAATTGTTTGATTCACATAAACCATATGATAAGACGTTTCATAGATTATTAAATTGATATCTTTAAATAGTGAAATAGTATTCCAAGTTAAGTTGAAAAAAATATTTAAAAAATTAAAATTCTAGTTGAGTGTGAAAATAAGTTGATGATTTATGACTGAAAACTTAAAAATACCCCTAAAATACATCTTTCATATTATAAATTTCATATTTCAAAGTTAGAAATGATGAGTCAATTGATAAACTAACACTTATTTAAATAAAATCTTGAAATATTTATTCAAATCTTTAAGAGAGAAAAGAAACCTATGACTCGATCGATTGTATATAAATTTTTTAATCATAAATTTAATTAAATTAAATTAGTAGCAACAAAAATCTCCAATACAATAACTTACTAATGCAAAATGTTAATATGATATTATTGTTTGTTGCTGCAGAATACAACAATATCCTATGGCGTTACAATAAGATTTATGTATATTTTATTTTTTTAAAAATTAAATATGTTATTATTATTATTATTATTATCATCAAATACATTTGTGATTAAAAGACGAAACATAATTTTTAAAATTTTATTATTAAAAAAAATATTTATTATTATAATTATATTATAAATATAATAAATGACCAAAAAGAAATCTTCATGTTTGTTTTTTTCTTCAAAAAATTATATAATTTTTTTCTTAATTTTTTTTTTTTATAATTATAGAGTAGGTGAGGCGTGTTATTTTAAGCAGCAGAAAATCCGGCAGGTTTAAGGGAGTTGCAATGACGTATTTAAGGCATCTATCTATTATTTTAACTGCTGTCACTATTCCATTAATATTTAAATAAAATATTTAATTTAATTATTAATTAATCAGCACAATAATTATTAAATGAAAATTTACAAGTTTTTTGTGTAGCCAAAGTGGATGGTTAGATGAACCTTGATTGAAGTTATGCATCGATAATAATTGTTACGGTGTGTTGGAGCAATTTGTTTAAGCGTTTTAATTATTGATTTTGAAAGAGCGTTGAAAATTTTATCTTATACGTATATTGTAAGTTTTATTAATTAAGAATTTTTATGTTTAGAAAATGAGAATATCGATATAGATGTGTAAATAGGCATATACAGGAAAGACGACATTAGGAATGAAGATATTCTCTGTGTTCCTTTTTAGAATTTGGAGCCGAAATAGCAAAAAAATTGAAAAAAAATTCAAAAGGGCATATCAAAAAACTTTTTAATCAAAACGGTAAAATCGATACTGATATAGCGATTTATTTGGACAACGTTTAAAAAAATCGCTGCTCTACGAGCGATTTGCACAATTTTTAATTTTAATTTGAAATCGCTGCCTTGCCAGCATTTCTAAAAAAAAAATCTTTTTTTATTTTTTTTTTGTAAATTTGTTATTTTTTTTAAATTGTATTGTAAGTCGCTGCACGGATAACGATCTTACCTATTTTTTTTAATTGTGGATAGAAAATCGCCTCTTTTGCAACGATTTTACTCAATTTATTTTTTTTACATAGTAAATCACTACCTTTACAGCGATTTTTGGTGGAAAATAATTTTTTTAATAAAAAAGGATGAATTTTCGTGATTTTTAAAACAATAAAATGAAGTCAGCTGCCTCTATTAAAATATTAATAACATTAATAATAATTTAAGTAAAATCAATCGCTGCTAAGGCAGCGATTTACTATTAAAAACAATTTAGTAAAATATTTACCACACAATTTTAAAAGAAAAAAACTAAGACATTTACATCAAAAAAAAATATTTTTAACTAAAATCGCTGCAATTTGCAGCGATTTAACATCAAATGTAATTTTCTTAAAAACTAAAATCGCTGCAAAGGTAGCAATTTACAATTCATAATATAAAAAAAATGAATTTCACTAAATAATCGCTGCCTTGGCAGCGATTTGTTAAAAGATAAACTTAAAATAAAAATTGTACAAATCGCTCGTAGAGCAGCGATTTTTTCTATCGCCGGCCAAATAAATCACTACTGATGTAGCCATTTTACCGTTTTTGTTAAAAAGTTTTTTGATATATCCTTTTGAAATTTTTGTCAATTTTTTTGCATTTTAGGCTCCAAACTCTTCCTTTTTACTTGTCTTTTTTGACAAATATAGAAAATATAATGTTTCATTTACATATTATATCCTTAATTTATTAAGAGGGTTAATGTTTTGAAAAAGGTAGAACAACCCGTACAACCTCTATAAGTAAATTGATTTGAAATTTTGTCAATTAATAGGAAATAAAATGATAAATTTATTATGTCAATTATTATTTTCTTAATATGTGTGATAAGTAAAAATGCATAATTAAATAGGGATAGAGGGAGTATAAGATAAGGTGAAAGTTATTATCCTAAACCCGTATTCAATGAAATGTGTTACACCTTCAACTTACCGAGGACATGATTTTAGATAGGAAATTTTGAAGGTCACAAATTATGACAGAGGATTAGTAGGTAGTCGAGTGTTGTCTTGGTGAATTCCACTATCATTAACACTGATCTCCTAGTTTCTTGTCTTTCATATTCTTTTAATACATGCTGTTCTTTACTTTGGTTATCACATTATTTTGATATTGTTATTGCACCCTTTTTCAAGTGTCATATGATGATTTCGTTACTAATTGTTATGTTTGCTTTTCATTTGTATGTTATTTTAAACATTATTATTATGAATTACTTGAATCGAGAATTACTCAAAGAAAACCTTTTTATTTTCGCAAAATAAGCATAATAGTAGTGTACATTATAACTTCTCCGTGAACTTCACCAAGTGAAATATACTATGGGTACTAGGTGTATACTATTGTTTTTTTTTTATTTTTCAATCGGTGTCCAGAACGCACATTAGAGTCTTGATTAAATTTGGATTATGCACTACAATGTTTATTCGGAAGCAGCACTCCCAATAAGATTTTCTCCAATCCAATGCTCGAATCTAAAATCTCTGATTAAGGATGAAACACTCCTATCACATTCGAACGACCACCTCAACATTGACTAGTGCAATGAGATATTTGTAGTGAGCACATTACATATAAGAATTAGTTGAGCTTGTTAGGCCAAACTTTTTGGGAAGCAAGAAATTCTTTATTTTACACGCACAAACAATCCATCTTTAATATTTTCTTGAAATGATATATTTAAATCATCACACAAAATAAAGTAATTATGCAGTATTATAACATTGATTTTTAGCTATTGTGTGTAAAATTAAAAGCGATAATTTTCACCATTTGACACCGATATATCTTTATTAATTCATTTTTCCGATAATGAAATATTTCATTAAAGTTTATTTAATTTTAAATTTCAATTTCACTCGTAACGAAAAGTTTTTCTATATTATACATACACATATTATGACATATAGAAATTCACGTCACATAAATTAAAATAAAAAATGATACTACGTGAATATAGAAGAGTTGTACACGAAGCTAGAACTTTGGTTATGAGTTCCACAAACTTCAACAACCTTAAATTTATATTAAGAATAGGAGTGTTTCTCAGTGAACATATGATCTCCTTCTTAGCTCATATATAATAATATTATATTTTTATAAATATATTTAAATGTATATGAGTGAATTCATACTCGAAGTATTATATAATGTAATGATCAAATACATTTTTCTAATTGATGTTAAAATTTAAATTTTATATCTATTTTTTTCTTTCTTAAATTAGATAATACCTCTCCAAGAAGTTATTGATAGCATTCTACATTTTAATTAAAATAAATTTCTTTTTCTCCTTTAATCTTTCATAATTTTCAAATCTGTCACATTACACAATCTCGATTTTTCTTTTTTAAATTTATATATACATATAAATTTAGAACTCGATAATTTAAAAAGATTTAGAAATCGAAAAAGGGGTGAACACTTTTTGAACGTTATCATAAATGTCAAAATCTAGTATTGTGCATCGTCCATGTATATACTCTTTTCATGTTTGTGGATTTTGAATCTTTAAAAGTAATAAACAAACAAACCAAAAAGTTATATTCCCTAAATATTTCATTTTAGTTTCTCCTACTTATCTACATAAGCGTTTAAATATGTGATATGAAATTGTTATAAATATTTATATAATATAAAATTGTGATATAAAATCACGAAATAAAATTAGCGTTTGAATGTGCTATATGAAGTCGCATGATCAACTTTGATAATAAAGTCATATATCGTTAAAAGTATTCTTCAAGTTAATTAGCTAAACCACTATTTTCTAAAATTTTTTTAAAAAAAAAAACATAATGATTAAAAATTTAAAACACGTATAACATTATTATAAAAAAGGATACAATTGACTTTAAATATTTAAAAATTTATCACATAAATTAAAATGAGAAAGTTTCGAATACCAGAAAAAGACATATGTAGTAAATTATGATAGTTGAGGAAACATTACGATTATTTGAACGGTTGTATATAGCTTTAGGAGCACGCAGTGCAATTGTTATATTTATTTTATTTTAGTTTGCATGAATATTTGGATTTCTTATACGTCACACTTTTGGCATTTTTTTTAACATCTTCATTATTCTATTCTTTAGTTTTTTTCTCTTTCATAACCATGTCATTAAAACTTGTAGGATTATGCGTAGTTTAAAATTGAATCGAAATTAATAATTTTAATTGAAAAGAAATATCGCTGAATTGCTAATGAGTTATTAAGTAAGTGTTTTTGGTATTGATTTGATTTTTTTAATTATTAGATTATCGATTTTTAAAGATTGAAGTTTTTTCTAATTAATGAGTTGTCCGTTAACCTGATAATTCAATAGTAAATTGAATAGTTATATTTATTTTGAAGGTAAATATTTTATTTATAAATTCATAGGTTTTTATGTATTTTTGTGTATTTTTTCTGTCTACTGAAAATAACTAACAACATCCCTATTTATAAAAGTAAGAAATCAAATTAAGCTAAAACTACATATCACTATAACCAACAAATTCTAATTAAACAAGAAATAAGTAAATAATAAATCCTAAATATCTAGGATTTCTACTCCAACTTTGAATTATTATTTCCAATAACACCATTTGATATATAAAGTCCCGTACTTAGAGTTTAGTTTCATACTTTTATTTCAGATTGTCTCAAACTTTTGGTTATTCTATAATGTAACAGTGTTTGCTTTTGAGCAAAGATGCAATGGTTCAACTCATGTGCATAATTCATTTGATTTGTCGTCTTTTCTCTAAATAACTTTTGATGATTTTTTATGTAAAATCTTAACGGTTAAATCAATAAAGATCAATATATAACCGTTAAATCAATATATTAACGTATCTATAACACTTTAGCATGTTTACAAATCAATAAGTCAAACAAATGGACTTTAAAATCGAATCGAACTGATCGATACATCAACATTAGTAGAATTATACTTTAATTAAAATGGTTACTCATTAGTTAGACAAACTTTAGCATTTAGGTACTAAAAATATATCGATAAGATGAACAAATAAACTTCAAAATCAAATCGAACTGATCGATAAATCAACCTAGTAGAATTGTACATTGATAAAAGTGGTTTATCATTAGTTAGACAAATTTTAGCATTTAGGTACTAAATACAATATTATTTAGGATGTGTTTGAAAATTACTACATGTAATTATTGAGATGTGTAATCATTAATAAGGATGTTCAACATATATATACATTACTCTTATTGCAATCAAAAAATAAAAATTATTACAAGAATAAAATTAAAATATCTTAGTTTTTTTTTTTTTTTTTTAAAGAATATTACATTATATAATCCAAAGGAGTTTACATCATCCAAGAGCTACCATTTATTCGTGGAAATTGAATTGGAAGTTGGTTTGCAAGTGAGAAGGTGGCTATAAGGGGAAGATCTAGAAGTTCGAGTATAAGTTCAGTCTAACTTGATAATTTTTATTTAAATCGTATATTATTATTTAAAATATACAGTATCATACTTATAACTTATATATATCACTTAAAATTGTGATTCTAAATAAATTTAGAATAATTTTTATTAAATTGTATATTTTTGTTAAGAAAATTATTAAATATATACAAATATTATATTTAGAATTTAATAAATCACTTAAAGTCATCATTCTAAAATATAGAATTCATATAGTAAGATATATATACATTATATATTTAAAGTAAGAGTTAATAAAATTTTTTTTACGACTTTTCCAGATTAACAAGTAAATAAATTTTAATATATAAAAAATATACTTACATGAGAATACGTTCTTCTAATTTTTCTGTAACACGCTTATAAAAAATATTAAATAATTAAATCACTAAGTAATATCATAAAAAATAATCAATACTTTTTTAACTCACATAAATATATAATATGAAAATCATGATTTGTGACAATTTGGTAAATAAAAAAAATTAAATTATTAAATCGCTAAATAATATCATAAAAAATGATCGATACTTTTTTAATTCACGTAAATATATACAAGATCATGATTTATTGACAATTTGGTAAATAAAAATAGAGAGATCAAAACAAACTCGATACAAAATCATGATTTATATCACTTGTATCATTTATGTTCACTTAATATATATATATATATATATATATATATATATATATATATATATATATATATATATATATATATATATATATATATATATATATATATATATATATATATTTGGTGGATTGATACATGAATGCAATATGTTTTTGAACTCATGATTTGTAGTGCATGGTGCCTTGATAAATGATACATGGATACATAGTGTTTAATACTTCATTTAATACCATATAGTATAATAGTGCATTGATACATGAATACAATGTATATGTAGGTCTATTGACACATGAACACTTATCATTTAAGGGTGCACTATTGATACATGAATATAAGTATATTATTGAACTTATGAATTCAACTTGATTGTTGATATAATCACGCTAAGTAATTTTTAATTGTTCATTTTCAATTTTTTATTAAAAAGATTCACTTCAAATTTGCACCAAAATCCATCAAATTTGATATTTGAACTCATTGTAATATATATATATATATATAGTGAGGAATGTTACTTAAAATTATACATAATATTGCTTATATAATGACATAGTTGCATGCATCTAAAATACTCAATCTATATTGTGGTACGGTCAATCTTCCATATATAATAATAGTAATAATAATAATAATAATAATAATAATAATAATAATAATAATAATAATAATAATAATAATACAATGATGTGATATAAAAGAAAATAAATTATAGTACATAGTTTTCTTTTTCATTTCCAAGAATTTCTTGATGCATTTTGTGGGGTGACCCTACCAATATGGAGGATCTTTTTGCTAACTAATTTTAGCTGTCTCTCTTTAATTTTATTATTATTATTATTATTATTACAAGATCTAAAATATCTATCTTCTTCTTATTGCTTCATTGCCAACTATTATTTGTCCACCTTCAACAATCATTCTCAATTAACAATACTCTTATCTTTTTGCATCCTATAGTTTCTTTCATTACTCTTTATAAAATTCTAACTTTTGGTTATCATACTAACCAAACATCGAAAAATATTTTTTATGATAAATGAATTCCGTCCTAACAAATACATTTTGAATTATTTATTGAGTTATTTATCATTTATAGTCTTTTTAAAAAGAAATCACTAAAAATAAATTTCGAAAATATTTTTCATGAAAAATGAGTCAGACCTAACTCATAGTTGTTCATTGAGTTCTTCACCATTTTTAGTAATTTATTTAGATAAATAGATAGTAAAGCTCAAAAGAGAGAGTTAAGAAAGGGTGATAAATACCTATATATAGTGAGAGTGTGAAAATTTGCTTAATATGGGGAGTCATGATACAATTATTGCTTTTATTCCAAATTTTAATATCTTATTGTATTATGTACACAAATGTGGCCAAAAATTATATATGGCCAACCAATTGTATTATGAGCTAGTTATTTAGTGGAATATTTTAGGATGTCTCTATGATAGGCAACTAATTGTTTAATTTGGGCAATACAAGTAACATCAGTAGAATCCAATAATTGGATAATAATTTAGACACTAATTAAACTCTTTAAACATGATTGTACACATTCCTGTTATTGCAATTCTTTTGTTGGGAACCCTTTTTAATTTATAATGAAGTTTTGGCCCTATATAATACCAATTATGTCTAGTTAAATGCTATGTTTTTAATTAATGGAACTTTAGGAACAAATTTAGTTCTCTAATTCAAGGGGTCTATTTATGTATTAACAAATGACTTTTTCTTTATTGTACTGATTAGTGATTGTAACTTTTAATCATAACATATTAAGTGCAATTTCATAGGTGTAGTCTAAAAAAAATAAATTGTACGTAAATTTTCTCCCTACCTCGTACGGATAAAGAGATTGTTTCTTAAAGTTTTTTAGCTTGAGTATCACACGCTAAAATAATTTTAAAAAAATAAATACAAAAGTAAAAAAAGACATAGAAAATAATCAAGAATACATTGCATGTCATTCAAATAATAAGGAGCAATAACAATAATCAAATAATGTGATAACCAAAACACAGACGTTAACATGAAGTAACAAAAATCATAGGAAGACAATTACGAGAATAATGTTACTACTACTTGTTTGAACATGGAACTTAGTATAGTGCGTTAAACTTGCACCAAGCCTATCCATCCAGAAAGAGAGACAATGCACAACTACCTACTATCCTTTTACCGTAATCCACAACCTCCATAACCACAAATCTAAAATCATTTCTTCCATAAGCTGATAACCAACTCTCTTCAATACTTCTTTGGGCTACCTCTATTTATTCCCAATAAGCTCATTATAGCTAACCTCTGACACCTTCTCACTAGGGCACTCTTAACTTTCTCGAACTATCTCAGTCTCGTTTTTCTCATCTTGTCCATCATAGAAGTCTGATTTGACCTTGTCTCGAATATTATTCAACATCTTCACTTCCATCACTCTGATCTTTTGAACATGCTAGTTCTTAGCTGGCCAACCCTATGCCTCATATAACATAGTCAGCATAAGAACTACTCTATAAAACTCACCTTTACATTTTGATGGTATATTCTTATCACATAAGGCGAGTCTTTATTTCATTCACCTCACGATGTGTTGTATCATCATCGTTCTCCCAATTTTCCTGAATTAAAAACCTAAAATACTTGAAATTTTCTCTTTTGAGAATGATCTGTGTATTATCACTTCCACGCCACCACATCACTGAACTTGCACGTCAATTATTTAGTTCTGATCCTGCTTAGCTTGTATCCTTTACACTCTAGTATTTGTCTCCAAACCTCCAGGTTAGCTTTAAGTACCCCATCACAAATTTCGTCAGTAAATACTACATTATCTGCAAATAACATACATTATACACCTTACCTTGTATATATTGTGTCAATTTATCCTATCATCAAAACAAAAATAACAAACTAAGAATTGATCTATGATGCAACTATATCACAATCAAAAGGTGCTATGAGTCTTCTCTCACTATCCTTACCTAGATCCTATAATAATTTAATCCTATTTTTAACTACTCTATACAATAGTACCTTTAATTATTTCAGAAAAAAAAATACTCTATTTTTTAAATTTTTAATCAAACTAAGTCATTATATAAAACAATTTACTAAAGTAATTCATTTTTCTAAAATTTTACAAAACTAGTATAAACGTATTTCACGGTAACGTTTTAGGGTATATTTTATTTTTTAAAAACTAACAGTATTAGGTTGATATACGTTAGTGTAAGTAACGTTTTACTTTTAAAACGTTATTTTTTGTAACGTTTTACTCCTAAAACGTTACTGTAAGTAACGTTTTAGGAGTAAACGTTACTGTGAGTAACGTATATCAATCTGACGCCATCAACTTTTAAAAAATAAAATATATCCTAAAACGTTACTGTGGAATACGTTTATACTAGTTTTGTAAAATTTTAGAAAAACACATTATTTTGATGAATCACTTTATTTAATGACTTAGTTTGATTAAAATTCCGTAATTTTCCTCTCTTAATTCTTCTCAAGGTGGATTAGTAGATGAAATCTTCCTTTCATTTTCATATAATTCTTTGCTGGAAATAATTGCTCCTTAAGATTTTAGGACCCCACACCTGTCACATGCAATTAGCAAATTTGACCCATAAAAAATATTTTTTTATGCATAAAAGAAAAGAACATGGTTTAGGTATAAATTTGAAAATAAACTAATTATTGAAAAAAAAAATCACACCATCAAAATAAATAAAAAAAATAAAAAAATCCTCTAGCATCAGCTGCACCTAAACGTCAACAAATATTTTTATTCAAGTGATTATGAATCTGAACTATGAATGACAGGTTTGCTATAAATTTTCATGATTCTCCCTTCAATCAAGAAATGATTTATTATTATGTCACTCCATGTGCATTTTGATCCATCAAATAATTAAATTATATTTCTGACCTAAGCATTTCCAAGAAACATTGCAAATAGCATATCATTGTTTTCTATTTTGTTTTCGATATTCATATTAAAATTTAATTAAATTTATATTTTATGATATGAAAATTAATATTAAGAATAAAATGCTTTATAGTAAAAGTAATTTTATACTAAACTATGCATTTCCAAGAATAATTGAAATATCATCATGTGACCACCTACCAGCTGATTTTTTTGGGGGGTTGAAATAATTCTTTAATATATGATTATGTATTAATTATTACCATAATTTAATGAAATTTTCTAAGGTTTATTTTAATTGAAGAAACTATTAAAAATATTAATATCAACACTTATTGTGATGAGGGGGGGAGAGGGGGGGGGGGGGGTTAGTAGAAACAGAAGAATCATGAATACACTATCAGAAAAGTTTGATTTAAATGGAAATTTTTCTAACAATTTGTATAAAAATATGTAAGAAATTTATTTTTTCGTAAATTATCGTGATAATGAAATATTAGGAAAAACGTCAAAAAGTCCCAATAACATACAGCTGTACTTCAATTTTGAGAGCTCCAATCCTTTAATAAATTAAGATATGAAAAGCTAATTAGTGAAATTGGAACAATTGAATTATCATAATTTCTTAATTAAATAGAAACATTGAGTTTAGCTGTTTAAGTAATATACGCATAGAGAATAAGCGTAAAAGATTATAATTAAACTATTTCATTTTTGAGTTTCATATCTAATTTATTACTTATTAGTTTGTGAAATATACGTCTCTCTTTTATACACTCTCATATCTAATCTAAAATGTAATACATTTTTTCTTTTATTTTAAATAATTATCAAATAACACTCTACATAAACAAAACAATTCATTTAGCAAGAAATTAAATAAATAATTAATATTACTTAAAGTTAAAGATTAAAGTATTACTATTCCAAAAAATTATAAAATAAAATATAAAATATTTATCTACCCCACTCCACCACTTTCTCTCAATGACTCCCCACGCCCCAATTTTTTACTTTTTTTTTGTAAAACAAAATCTTTTATAAACTTTTTTTCTTATAAATATGTTACTTTCATCCTCCCCTTTAAATAATAATTTAGATATTTTTTTCAAAAAAAATTCTACCCTACCCTATATAACCTTTCGCTTTCAATTCTTTTATCGTTTTGTAAGTATTCTTTACTCACTGCAATACTTCTTTCGAAATAAAATTTTTATTTCTATTATATTCTATACATAAGTGGAAATATATATTACACATCTAACATAAAAAAAAAAGTAAAAAAAATAAATTAATTAGAAGCGAGAGGTTATATGTGGTGGGGTAGAATTTTATTTTATTTTCAAAAATAATATCAAATTATTTTAGGAAGGAGTTGGGAGGGGGTGAGATCTGAATTTTGAAAAAATATTTTATAAAAGAATTTTAAAAAACAAAAGGACGAGGGAATTGTCTCGAGGGGGTAGAAGATGATGGAGTGAGATGAGAAAAATATTTTAAAATTTTATTATTTATGACAATCATTATTTTAAAACTATTTCTTTTAGATAGTAATACTTTAGTCTTTAGTTTTAATCAATATTAATAATTTATTTAATTTTTGTCTAAGATTTTTACAAATAAAAGAGAAAGCGCATTACACACACAATTAAAATGTTTTTCTTAAACTAATAAGTAATAGTTTACGCATGAAATTTACGCTCTCATATATGAAAATAATTATAATTTGAGTATAATATTTTAAATTTTATTATTTATGAAAATCATTATTTTAAAACTATTTTTTTTAGATAGTAATACTTTAGTCTTTAGTTTTAATCAATATTAATAATTTATTTAATTTTTATCTAAGATTTTTACAAATAAAAGAGAAAGCGCATTACACACATAATTAAAATGTGTTTCTTAAACTAATAAGTAATAGTTTATGCATGAAATTTACGCTCTCATATATGAAAATAATAATAATTTGAGTAATATTTTTGACATTTAGTCTGTTGTGCATATAAATAAACTTGTTAAAAATAATACTACTAATAATCAATGTCATTATGCCTGTATCTTACTTATTTCCTAAGTTGAGAAGTACATTAAAGGTACATGTTTTGGTAGACTCTAGGGAAATGTGCACCATCAATCAATTATATTTTAGGAAAGTTACTACTTCCATAAGCAATTATTAGACAAAATTGTAGAGACATCAAGTTATAGTAGTTGTATAAAATATAAATAAATCCCATATCATTTTGTTTCAGAATTATGTAAAGAAGTGAATAAGTATGTCTCTATATCACATTACAACATTAAATTTCACAATGGAGACTTGTTCTAGCTGCTGTCACTTTAATACTTTTTAGTATCATCATTGCATTATCAATATGCATCACATAATTATAATTAATGAGAATTAAGAGAGTTCTCTTAGTTATTGATAACAAGTTTATATTTTGATATGAGATTGATCTTTCCTATTTTAGATAATGTAATTTCCAATTTTAGTTTTCATGAGTCAAAGTTGAGTTTGGTCCAAACAACAACATTTGTATTGAGGAATTTAGAAAAAATGACTCTAGTTAAAGGCTAATAAATAATTTATAGTTTTAGTTTGAATAATTATTATTCATAGCAACAATTTAATATGTCAATACTTTATTTTAGACGTTAGACTAATATATTCATAGCATTTAGAGTGCATAGAAGAATACGAGTTGTATTAATAAATATAGTCAGTATCGACGAATATATTTTGGGTGTATACAAAGATACGAACAATAAATTTAACCTATACAAAGATACGAACAATAAATTTAACCTTATCTATGCACTCTAATTTTACTTGTATTTATTCGCTCTTGTATCAGTTGTATCATTCGATCTAATTTCACTTATATTCATTCAATCCATTTTACTTGTATACTTGCGTGCATTTAGCTTGTATTAATGAATACAGTCCGGCTGTAAACAAAAACATAATAAAATTTAAAAAATACGAAAGAATATATTCATTTACTCTAAATTCACTTGTATTCATTTGCTTGTGTATTACTTATATTCATTTATTGTTGTATCATTTGTATTCATTCAGTGTTAGTATCACTTGTATTGATTCATAAAATATAGAAATACAGTAGAGAAAGAGGGGGGGGGGGGGGGGTAAAAATACATAAATACAAGATAGAGGGTGGAAGTATAGAATACAGAATGAACCCGGCCCGTATAATTTTTTTAATATATTTTTTTCTAGTTATGTTTGATACTAAAAAGAAATTTATAAAAAGAAATTTATTTTTTTATTAAGTTGTATTAGTTTAATAGGATAGTGACTTAAAATTTTATTTTTTTAGAAGTCAATTGGGAAACATGCTAGAAATTGTATTGTTTTTTATTGAACCCTTTACATTTATTATCTTGAATATTTTAATAGTTTAAATGAAATTATCTTAATAAATAATGTTCTATCAGTCTATAACATATAAAACATTGAAATTAAGTTTGAACCCTCATAAAAGCACATAAACCCGCTCCACCTAATATTAATTTCAAAAAAACTACTTCAACCTGTCCCGCATCTGACCTGCCTCATATAGCCCTAAACTCGCATCACCCTGCATAGCCTTAAACCCACCCCGCCCCATTGCCATCCCTACTAATATATATTACCCTTTAATTATCTAAAGGTAATGTTTTAGGGAAATGGAAGGACATGTTTTGGGAGCCTAATTTATCATGATATTTATCATAACAATATTTAATTAAAACCAGAAAAACATTGAGTTGAAATAACGCCAAGATATTATATTATTGCTATTGTAAGTTAGAGGTCCAATGGAGGTACAATGATAATATATGCTTTGGATTCTCTAGAATAGTGCACCACCAATGTATTATTATTAATTGTATCTTTATTATATTAAGATAAGAAACCTCCCTACTACACACTAGAGCCATTATTTATGAGACAAAAGTAGTTATTTAAGTCAGTTGTGTAAATTATTCCAATCATTTTGCTTCATTGTTATGTAACAAAGTGAATTAGTCTGTTCCTAACTTACATTACAAGTTGAATTAATGAATTCAAGCAGTAACTACGATATCCTTCAACATGATGTATTTATAGGATTAAAAGAGAAACCCAATCCTACTATTATTAAATGGGCTAAGATATAAGTATTTCTAGACTATAATTAAAATTTCAGAGATACATTTTAATAAAATTAAGGTTCTATTACCTCGATTTTTTTAATTTTTTTTTATAATTTTGTTCAACTTTTTGGCTTATGTGACATCTGTTAAGATCCTTGATCTTCACCATGTGAGGACCTTCAAGATGAGAGAAGAGAAGAGAAGAGAAGAGAGAGGAGAGGAAATATAATGTTTGTGTATTTCCAACTTGTATTCAACAACCTGTACATACTGTATTTATACACTTCATTAACAACTTTTAACAAACTCTAACTACCTTTCTAACAATATAACTAACAAGATACAACTAACTAATTAATGAAAATATCTCTTTATTTAACATCCTCCCTCAAACTGATGCTTTGAATACATCTTTCAAGCACAGTTTGGTCATTAAGTGTTCATGTTGTTGCCTGCCAAGACTCTTGGTTAATAGATCTGCCTGCTATTCCTTAGTAGAAACATAATGGGTTTTGATAACACCTTGTATAATCTTGTCTCTCACAAAATGACAATCAATGTCAATGTGCTTAGTTCTTTCATGAAAAATGGAATTTGCTGCAATCTGAATAGCAGCTTTGCTATCAAAATAGAGGAATATTGGAACCTCAATACTGATTCCCAGCTCTTTATACAGACCAATCAACCAAGTTATTTCAGCCACAACAGAAGCCATGCTTCTAAACTCTGCTTCAGCAGAGCTTCTAGCTACTGTTTCTTGTTTCATTGACTTCCAAGACACTATAGCATTGCCAAACTTCACTAAGTATCCTGTGACAGACCTTCTAGTCTGTAAACAACCACCCAGTCAGAATCACAATATGCTACAAATTTTCCAGAACTATCTGAGGGCATTAGAAGACCAAGACCTGGAGCATTTTTTATATATTTCAATACTCTTAAAGCAGCATTCATGTGAGATTGTTTGGGACTGTGCATGAATTAACTTAGCACTTGCACTACATATGCAATGTCAACTCTAGTCATAGTAAGATATAATAACTTTCCTACTAGCCGTTGATATTGAATAAGATCAACAAGTAATATATCTTCACTTGTAGAACCTACTTCCTTAGTTATAAAATCATCATAGTCGACTGATGTAAGTTTCAGTTTGTCTCCAAAGGTGTGTTAACTGGTTTAGTGCCACTCAATCCCATATCACTAATTAGTTCCAATGCATACTTCCTTTGGCTCATCACTATTCCCTTTTGTGATCTCACAAATTCAATTCCAAGGAAGAACTTCAATTTTCCAAGATCTTTCATTTTGAACTTTAGCTTTAAGTCATTCCTTGTTTGTAAAATCAGATCTGTACTGCTTCCTGTCACCAGCAAATCATCCACATAAACCAACACAACTACCAACTCTCCTTGAACTGTCTTGGTGAATAAGGAATAGTCAAAATGACTTTGTGAGAAGCCAAGTTGTATCAATGCATCAGTGAGTTTCTTGTTCCATTGCCTAGGTGCCTGTTTGAGTCCATAAAGAGACTTATGTAATTTGCAGACAACATGCTTCCCCTCCTGGCTAGCAAAACCAGAGGGAACCTCCAAATACACTTCCTCCACTAAATCCCCTTGAAGAAAAGCATTATGAACATCCATCTGAAAAATAGACCAATGTTTAGCTGCTGCCACAGCCACAACTGACCTGAAAGTGATCATCTTAGCAACTGGAGAGAAGGTCTTAGTGTAATCTAACCCCTCTTGTTGGCTATAACCTTTAGCTACAAGTCGAGCCTTGTACCTTTCCACAGCCCCAGAAGATGTGTATTTAACTTTGAACACCCATTTACACCCAATAGGTTTCTTTCCAGCTGGTAGTTCAACTAAACTCCAAGTGTGATTATCTTGTAATGCTTGAATTTCAGATTGCATAGCAGCCACCCAATTTGGATCTTTAATAGCCTCAGTATAAGAAGTAGGTTCTTTGATGACAGAATCAGATGCCAAAGCAGCTCTACACACAGGTGATAAGTGATCATAACTAACCACATCAGATACTGGATAACAACAATTTGCACTTCCTTTGCTTGTGGAGACATAGTCATGCATCCAAATGGGAGGCTTAGTAGTCCTGGAAGACTTTCTAGTAACAGGAACTGTTGAAGATTGTAGTGTTGAAGTTTCAGAAACAGAAGCATCACCCATTGAAGAACTATCCATAGAGGGAACAGAAGAGGAAGGAGCAGGAGCAGGAATATTGAATGATGGAGCATTATTCTCTATATAGGATGACTGCAGTTCATCTTCCTTCAAGGAAAACAAATGAGAAGAAGAAGTGGAAGTTGTCTTGAAAGGGAAAACATCTTCCTGAAACAAGACATCTTACTTGTCAAAAATACTTTGGACTCAAAATCATACATAGTATAGCCCTTTTTTGACACTGAGTAACCAAGAAATGCTGCAGGAATAGCTCTTGGAGAAAATTTGTCCACCTTTCTTACCTGAGTTACATACCCCAAACAACCAAATACTTTCATGTGAGCTAGAGAAGGTGAGTGTCTATGAAGTCTCTCAAAAGGAGATTTATCTTGAATAATTGCAGAAGGCAGTCTATTAATGATGTATACAGCAGTGATCACACAATAACCCCAAAATTTCAATGGTACACCAGCCTGAAATCTAATAGCTCTTGCTACTTCTAAAATGTGTCTATGTTTCCTCTCTACCACTCCATTTTGTTGTGGAGTGTAAGAGCAAGAACTTTGATGTACAGTCCCAAAAGACTTTAGCAATCCATTCATTTGTGAGTTAAAGAACTCACACCCATTATCAGTCCTAAGACACTTCACTACAGAAGAATAAACAGTCTGAACCATAAGCAGAAATTCCTTAAGCACAACAACAACATAAGCTTTAAAAGGTAGTAGAAACAACCAAGTATATCGAGAATAGTCATCAACAAGTGTAAGAAAGTATTTTTTTCCATTATGAGTAGGAACTCTATAAGGACCCCAAACATCACCATGAACTAACTGAAAGCAATACTCAGAAGTAGTAGTGCTTAATGGAAAAGACAGTCTAGTTTGTTTTGCTAAAGGACACACATTACAACTCTTGATACATTTGTCCCAATGTGTAGAATTATGACCAAACAGCTTCCTTATAGTGACAGAAGAGGTGTGACCCAACCTCTTGTGCCAAAGATTCATACTCATGCTATAGCTATCAGAATCTGTAGAGAGACATTCTAAGTGATGAAGAACATGCATTAGTAGCTGCAGCAGCAACATTTGCTGTAAATGCTTTCTTATGACCTGATTGAAACACATACAAGCCATTTTCTTCCTTACCAATCCCCTTCACCTTGCCACTTGAGAGATCCTGAAGAATACAAAAATCAGGATAGAATAATACAGCACACTGAAGCTCCTTTGTCAGTTGAGAAACAGACAACAAATTGTATTTGAACTCAGGAATATGCATGACATTGGTTATCTCTTGACCAGGAAAGAGACAGGATGATCCTGTGTGAGTTACATTGACTACATTACCAGTAGGCAAATGAACTTTGCCTAGACCACTCTTGTTTACTGTTGTAGTGTGGGATAACAGCTCAACATAAATAACTATATGACTAGAAACATCAGAATCGACTATCCACTTAACATCATCTGAAATGATAGTAGTATGAGGGATCATACCTGCTGTCAAGGCTACATGATCAGCTTCAGATTTTTCTGAATCAAGCATGGTTAAGATCTGTTTGTATTGTTGTTTAGTAAATTGAGGAATAGCACCAAATGCATTAGTAGAACCTTTAGACATGTGAGAAGATCCTGCAAAATTGGCAGATTGACCCCCTAACTGATTTCCAATATCACTAGGATTAGGATTGCCCTTACTAGTTTCATTTTCTTTGATATATGATCCTGTTTTCTTCTTGAATTTATAATCTGGAGGATATCCAATTAACTTGTAACACATTGCTTTTGTGTGACCTGTGAGATGATACTGATCACAGTAGAGATCACTCCTTCTGCTTCTGCCCTTGTAAAAGGAATTATTCCCCTGATAGTTAGTGCGTACACTCGAGTTGCTTTTACCACTAAACAAAGCTGTCCCCTCAGCAATTTCAGAGCTGTAAGAGGAAGAAGAAGAACCCAGAGATCTTCTACTTTCCTCAGAAATGATCATGGCATATGCCTTATTAATCGATGGAGTAAGAAGCATCATCATGATATGATTTATAGACTGTGAGTAAGACTCATTTAAACCCATCACAAATTGAAGAAGGCGTTGATACTCAAAGTGTTCCACATATTTCCTAGACTCAACACAATTACATCCAGGACATGGCATCAATGCATCAAATTCTGCCCATAGTTCTCTTAGTTTTGAGAAATAGGTTGAAACAAAAGAAATTCCTTGGTTAAGCGTAGAAATTTGTGAATGAAGGAAGAAGACTCGAGATCCATTAACCTTGTCAAATCGTTCTTGTAGATCAGTCCACACCTTATATGCACTTGTAGCATATACAATCCCACTAAGTAATTCAGTACATACAAAATTCATAATCCATGAAAGGACTATGACATTACATTTCTCCCACAAATCATGAAGAGAAGCATCAAATTTCTCTTTAGGATATCGACCATCCACAAATCCTAACTTGCTTTTACCTAACAGACTAATTCGCATTGAACTACTCCATAATGCATAATTCTCAGGGCCTGTTAGTTTAATCGAAATTAGGGAACTATCTGGTGTATCATTGGGCTGAAGAAACAAAGGATGGAGTTGATCGATTGTTACCAAAGTGGGTACGACTTCAGCTCCAATTTGCAGATCTGCAGGTGAACTAGCATTCACCATTGTTGAGATGTCGAACAGGAGAAAACAGAAACAGTAAAGAAATGAGATGAAACGTGAACCAGAAACTAAGAAGATCGAAGGAATATGAGATCGATTACTCAAGCTCTGATACCATGTTAAGATCCTTGATCTTCACCATGTGAGGACCTTCAAGATGAGAGAAGAGAAGAGAAGAGAAGAGAGAGGAGAGGAAATATAATGTTTGTGTATTTCCAACTTGTATTCAACAACCTGTACATACTGTATTTATACACTTCATTAACAACTTTTAACAAACTCTAACTACCTTTCTAACAATATAACTAACAAGATACAACTAACTAATTAATGGAAAATATCTCTTTATTTAACAACATCCAAACATCTCTCACGCGCCTCAATTATGTGGAGTCACAGAATATGTCAAGTAAGTCAAAAGGTGTATAAATTTACCAGAAAAATGCACTGATAAGAGGACTTTTATAATTTAGTTAAGGCGTATCTCTAAATTTATGTCATAACCTAGAGGATATTTTTCGATGATAAATAATTTAAAAATTCTATCAAACATTTGCCGTGTAACTTTTTATTACTAGATTATTTTTTTAAAAAAAAAAAAAAGAAAGGGAAAATATTTATCATAATTGATTCTTGAAAGAACACTAATCCTTTTATTGGACGAAAAATGCTTTCAACTTTTATGAATTGAGAATCTTTTTCTTTTCACTTTATAATAACATTCATAAGGCAGCCTTTTAAGGTTAGAGAATTTTGTTTAGGGTTGAAATTTGTTCTCTTCATATTTTTTTTCTTTATATCAATATTCCTCATCTCCTCCTATATAAATGTAGGCAAATTAAACAAACCACATATAATATGCTTTTACTTTTGATATATATTGTTTGTGTTCCAAGTTTGTTATCATATAAAGACGTCTTAGATGCCGAGGAGTCACGTGGTGTGAAAGATAATATCAAATAGTCTTGAGATCAAATTATAGTATCACTTAATTTGTTGTTTGGTTGGCGAGTCCGTAATAATTTATTCCGAAATTAATAATTAGTAATGGGATAAGTTATCCCTCCCCTTGGGCGGCATAGTAACCGCGGGATGACTTTTTTGGGGATAAATAATTAAATGACAAAAATGTCTCTTTCAACCCTTTTGTTACATCACTTTTTACATTTATGAAGGGCATATTTGTAAATAAATAAATTGTTTTTAAAAATTATTGCTTGAATATATACAACAAACCAAACACTAAATAAAGAATAATCCCATCATAACTAATCTCATCATAATTTATCCCATCATAACTTGAATTCAAACCAAACGATCCTTAATACTATATGTATTGAAAGACGTCTTTGACTTATGATGTGTCTCATAATGATAGTAGGGTGGAAGTGAAGATTTGATACACATAATATTCCTAAGAGAGGCAATTTCAATCATTTTAGTCGTTAATTCAAGATAATCGAAAGATCAATGACGATGTCCCACATAGTATTAGTGTAGGGTGGATGAAATAGAAGTTCTCCTCTAGAGTTCCGTGTGAAAAATGCACCGCTAAATTTTAAAGGAAAGTTCTGATTAGACCGACTTTATTGTATGAGACATAGTATTAACCAGTTAATTTCTCTTAAGTTCAAAAGATGAGTGTGAAGGAAATAAGGATGTTGAGGTATATTTGTGGATATACTAGAAAAGATAAAATTAAATAAAGATATCTGAGACAAGGTGGAAGTGACCTCTGTGATGACAAAAAGAGAAAAATGAGACTGAGATAGTTCGTACATGTCAAGAGAGGGTGCACACAAACCCCAATGAGGAGGTGTTATAGGTTGATAGTGGTGGTTTAAGAAGAGACCAAGGTAAGCTAAAAAAGTGTCTAGGAAAGGTGATTAGACAGGATATATTGCAACTTCAACTTATCGAGGGACAGTATCTTAGATAGAAGGTACAAAAATTGCAAATTAGGATATAAAGTTAGTAAATAGATGAGTGTTTTCTCGTTTCCAAGTGGTATAAGCTTGGTAGTAGTTTGTAGCACTAATAGTAGTAACATTTTCTTGTAGTTGCTCATTTTTATTGTACTTCAGTTATCACATTATCTGGTTATTGCTTCATTTTCTGAATGTTATATTATGTTTTTCCTATTATTTGTTATATCATCTTTACTTAGTACATTTTTCTTTTAATATCTCTAATTTATATATGTTACTAGAGCAAATAATTTTTTAAAATACCTCTACGAGTTAGAAATAAAGATCTGCACATATTTTATTCTTTCTCATACCTATGAATTTATTATTATTGTATGTAAATTTGATCCGATATTTTCCACTTGTTAACATCTCAAAAAAAAAAAAGCAATAATACTAATAAAAGAAGGTGGTTTTTGTGGTTTTCGATTCTCCAAGTAGACACATGATGCAACCTAAGGAGTCTCAATTATTAAATATAAAAAAAATATCTGAATTATTCTAATTTACTATTCATCTCTTGGACTTACTATTCATATGTTATTATTTTTTGTTCTGTTACAAAACAGTAACACATATATACTCAACATGTTGATGTCAGGAGATACAAATGATTGGTGAAAAATTTCAGCTCTAACACATTCCAAAGGACATGAAAATTATTCAAAAAGACAAAAAACATAAAATAATATAAGAATCAAATAGTTTTGAGATTTCCCTTTTAGAAACTTGATTGTGAGGCTATCCTTGATTAGTTATGGATCCACCACAAGGCCATTATGCTAAGAAATATTAGCCTTGTCTTTTGAGTTATGACCATATTATATACCAAATCACATTGTGTTGTCAAGAAATTGAGGTCATGCACATGACCAAATGTCCTCTTAAGGACACACACACCCTTTTATTTAATTTTTCTTCAAATTTTCTTGTAGGTTTCTATATGGAAAATATTGGCCTTTGTCTAGTTGTTCCTAATCACATTGTATAATGGTCTTATTTTATAGGGCTATTCTTATAAACTCTATAAAGTTTGAACCTCTCAATTAGGGGAAATTATAAAATAATTGCAAGAATTGGCCATTAGTAACAAAACCTTGTGGTGGGATCCATCCTCTTATTTTTGGCTTGACAATTTCACATGAGTAGTAGGTCTTTAAAGTTGACATTTTTTGTACTCAAGTTAAATACAATATGACATTTTCTGCAAAACAGTAAATGTGATATCTAGAGTTTGTTTTGGTAACATAAATGATAGAGCCTTATATGTGTTTTATGGTATGTGGCTCTCAAAACCCCATGGTTGATCTATTGGTATGTTTCTCTTTCTCTTTAGGTATATGTTTCTTTTGGTTTTACATTCCATTTAGGATTAGGAATACGCGTAATCGGACCTGCTTTTTACATATCTCTATTGGGACCCTATTCACCTCTTTGAGTGAATTGAGAAATAGGTTTGATTGTCCATCTTTTTGATATATATCAGGCATTGCATTCTCCGGATAATTCAAATCGAAGCAATTGGATGTCCAACTCGAGCCTATATGACATGACCGATCAACAGATCCACCTTTGTCATATTGGTTCTTTTTTTTCTATTTTATTTTCTTGTGGTTGACTCGACACATAACACATTAAATTTGCAAACTGTTTCAGAATATAAAAATTAAAAAACGAAGAAAGTCAATTTTCTCTTGAACAAAGTCGGTCTAGTGATAAAGAAAATGGGGGCTATAGGAAGAGATTGTTACCTTTTGGTTAAATAGTCACAAACTAATGAATTTAGAACAATGGCATTGGGTTTAAAAACCTTACATTAAAGTGCAAGTGCCTATTTTAGTGTATTAATTAAAGCAAAAAAAAAATAAATTGAAGTACTTCATCAAATGGAAATGACCACAAAGACTAGAACTTGGGACCAATTTGATAAAGCCAATATATTTATGGGATATAAAGGAAATTCATACTCTTTTGAGTGCCCTTAAAGGTAGCAACATGCTATAATGTTTCCTTAGAAGAAGACTAGTTCTATTTTTCATGTAAGAAAAAAGAACATCTACTAAAAATTTAGAGGGAGATTGACAAAAAATTTATAGGGGAAAGGGAAATGGAATTCTCATAAAACAATTTGTGTAGTTAAACAAGGGAGAATTGTGTATTCTTGAAGTGTCTATTTGGGGATTAAGAGGTCCCATTTTTATTTGATATGTCTTCACCAAGTGGGGTTTTTGTGTCTCGTTAGAGGTGGTCTACAAGTAATATTGAGATACTACCAATAGGAAGTTGTCAAGTGTACTACAATGGGGCATAGGGCACATGATGTGTTTTGTCTTGTTGGAATTAAGATTGGTATTTGATAGCAATGGTACATATTGTTTAATCTTATGTATGGAGGAACTCAATATTATTAAATTAATAGGGAAACTATCAACTTTTCTTTTATCAAAATTATAGTAATATTTTGAATTGTGAAATTCTGTGTTAAATCAAAATAGTTCATTTTTTTTTTTAAATGGAGAGAATAATAATTTGCCATAGGGAAGTTCTAACTAGAATGATTGCCAAATTATACAAAAATATTATATTGAACTATTTTATGTGGAAAATTAGAAGTGTTGATTACGAAATAAGTTCAAATTGCCTATTGCCACACACCTCATCGATTTTGTAATATAGTAGACTAAATCGTTTGTTTCAGACTAAATAACTTTCTATATGATTAGACATTTGAGGATACACTACAATTTATTTTCACATTATTTGGACTTCAGTGTTAAATTTTGTACTTCTACAAAATATCTTTATAGTGTCTTTGTAGTATAATTCGATCATATTTGTATATACTCCACATGGATGATCAATGGTTCTTAAATGAATTCATTTTATACAAGTGATTGATATGAAATCAAGCTTTTAAGATATGCATGCATTATGAATTGAAGTACTTATGATCGAATCAAGGATGTTTTTAGATAAAGTATTAAGTATGTTTAATGAAATTGATTGCTTCCGATTGAAGTAATTTTTATTATGAAAGACGATCATGATTTACATGCTTTATGAATTCAGGTTATCATATTATGTCATGTTTCATTGGTCATGCATTTATCATGTTTTTAGACTTATTATGTTACTAGATCTGGGAACGTGCGTTGATCGTTTATTCCAAAATACTTTATATAAATTTTGTATTGCAAATTACATATTTTATCCCCTTTGAATCTAAGTAATTTACTAAAAAAAAAGTCACCCTTTTCAGATAGAAACTACATATATCTTTCTAAGAAAAGAATATATATTTGATTACTAAATTGATTAAAGGTGAATAAAATAAAAATAAATAACTATTGCACAAATTTAATATTCAAATGAGGATACTAAAATACCACATGCTAGGCTAATGTATATATAACAACAAACCATGGTAAATTCTCAATAATAATAACAACACAACATTATAAAAATTTTACAATAACAACAAACAAGAAACATAAATATTAAACTAAACAAATAAAAAAAAGACGAGAAAAGAGAGAAGAGAGTATATATATTTTTCTTTTTTTGTAATTGATTTACGTGTGTACATTATTGTGTCAAATGTCACTATTGATATGATAGTATTGAGGAACACAAAGAGTTGTCATGAATATGAAATTAATCCACTTGAGATTATGGTGAGAGATAGGAGTAAAAACAATAATAAATATAATCAGGGAGTTACATATATTTACAATGAAAAATTAGTGATAATAAAATTTATGTGTATTAATATGATGATTTGTTATTTAATATTTAATATTTAATTAATTAAATAATTTATACATTTAAATGTAATGTATGAGTAAAAATCTAAAAATAAAATACGTAAAAAAAAAATTAAATGTGTAATGAAAAATCATTATGACTAATTATTAAGAAATTTGTAGCAACTGTCAATACGAAAAATTATCTCTATTAGTACGTGAAAGTTGTAAAGATTGTAAATTTTTTTTTGTTTTCTTGTTAATAATAATTTACAATTTAATAATGAGTACTGGATTGTAAGTCTAGTTAGACATAGGAGTGTTATTATCATAATACGAAAAGTCAAAATTCATGAATTCCAAAATAAATATTAATAAAAAATTATTTTAAATAATTTCAAGATAATAAATTAATAGTCAAGCGATATTTTTGTAATTCAACTTTTAACTTAGATTCTTCTCAATTTTTGTATAATTAATTTCTGGACACGTGTCTCATCCTAATATATTAATATAGACTTCCTAAAATGAAGTATATAATACTCTATTTAGCGATTGACCAAACGCAACATATATTTGTAATGTAATATTACTTATCTGTCATGTAACAAAATAAGATACATGCTTGGGAGTTATTCTATTTCTTCACGAAGATAGCAACTTTAGGTATGATACTAATAATGTTTTAAAAACAAATATACATACTAAATAAGAATTGAGAGGCCACAAAAGCATACAAAAATGACACTAAATGAAACCAAGAAAGTTAGATTTAAAATCAGACTCATGAAATATATACTCCATACTTATGAATTTGATTCAATAGCTACTCCCAAAGTGATACTTTTTTGAGCAAACTAAAAATACAAAGTGTGTGAAATAAATAAAATAAAATATTATCTATACACATTATTTCATAAACACAAGCCAAATTTAAGCAGTAAACAGAAATTGAACTTGTTCAAAGGAAAAAAAAATAGTATTACCTAATGCTAGGGTAAACTCAACAAATAAGAGGGCGATAATAATAGCTTTTTGTGTAGTCTAACAGAATAGGAGTAAGAATAGAATGATAAAGAAATTTGACAAGATGATAACTTTATAAAGTGCAAAGAATATGAAAAGAGTATAGATTATATAACTGATTGAAGTTTAAAAGACAAAAGATATAAATGATGTAATAGGAAAAGTTTGACACATTAGTTAAATGATCAGGACAAGGTGATTATTTTAAATATGATTAGGGATATTTTTGTAATTCAACTTTCAACTATGGAACTTCCCACTTTTAGTATAATATGATTATGTTAATATCCATGCATCTTTCATCATACTCTTTACATTTTGAATATTGACAGCATATATCTCTTGTGTCTATATTATTTTATAATATGGGATTTGACGCTTCTCGTCTAGCTCGCAGTTAGCATATACACAGTTTAGCTTAGCTCAAAATTGGTGAATTTTCATGCTTCGGAGACACTAGACTTATACCTTTATGTTCTTTCAGACTTTAGTTTTGTTTTCAGATTGTTCGTGAACTGAGGTTTTTTGTAATCACACCTATGTAGTAGAAGCTTATATCAAACTTGGTATATTTTTCTCATTTATGGTCTTGTATTCAGGTTCTCTTCCATAATGAAATTGTCATTTTGAGACTTGTATTCCACCTTTCATGAATATTTTAGTTACATTAGTATCTTAGTGTCATATTATGTCAAGTGATTCATATAGAAGTCTTTGCTATTCTATTCACCATGTCACGTCTAGGGGTAGCCTTGGATCTTGATAATATGGTGGTTGATGTATTCGTGGTAGTTGGAGACAATGCTACTTATATGGAGGTGGTTGATAGGACAAATTGACCACAATGGTTATAGTGGCCAATAGTAGTAGTGTAGGTGGTGATGGCGGTGACAACAATAGATATAATTACGATGATTGAGGAAGTAAGTGTGGTAGCAGTTGATCATAGTAATAGTTAGCAACGTTGGTGGTTGGTAGTAGACAACGATAATGATGGTTGACAATGGTGGTGATGGAGGTGATTGTGATGATAGAGGTGGTTAGCAATGGTAACCGGTGACTGCAATAGAAGAATTGTGAATATTATCCACACACAAAAATGTGTCTTAATGATATGAATATTTTGTTATAGATCTTAATGGTTAAGACCTATTCAAACCCATTAAGTGCTTAAATATTAATAAAAACAATTGCACTTAATGATCTAATGTCTGAACCATTCACATTCAGACCTTCACTAAGTACAAACAAATGAAACGAAAGAGTTGACTCCTAGTGCAACTGTCACAGCGAGAATTTTGAAGAAGGGGGTTCAAAATATGTACAATAGGCACACGAAGTAGCTCAAGGGATTTCAACATCTACTATCTATACCTAAAAAATTATTTAAACCATGTATATTAATATAGTTTTTCGCTCAAGGAGATTCAGGTGGCTCCATCACTGGGTACAACTCCATCACAACTAAAAAGTGCTGGAGTAATTTACTATTTTATTCTTAATTTTTTTTAACTCTCAAAGTATTTTTTATCATAACAAAACTTTTAACTTCTTCTTAACTTAATATACATCGGTCCTCCTTTTATTTAAAAGGAAAAATAAAATTAATATTAAAATTAACCATTTATTAATAAAAAATTTTAATCATACACATAAATTGTTTACTAACATTTTCAATACTTTATGTAAACATATAACTATTTATTTATAAAACAGAAAAGGGTCAGAAAATATCTCTAAATTATACGAAATTGACCACTTATACACTCCATTACATTTTGAGATAAAAATATTTTGGCCGTCATCTCAAGAGACCAGAAATACACTCAAGAGTTAATTATCCAAAACTGTCGTGAAAAGCCACATGAAACTAATCCCTACTCCTAAGAATTGCCAACTAGGATTCACTACAAAGAACTATACTTTAGCGGCGACAAAAGTCGCCATAAAATTCCAAAATATTATCATTAAAGGTTTTTAGTGATTTTTAGTGGCGATTTAGATCGCTAACAACCATTCACTTGTAAAACCTATTTTCTCAACAAAAAAATATCATAATTATTTTTCATTTGCCACCTAATTTTCTAAGATAAATAACATGCACTATCATATTAAAAACATCCAATATTATTACTAAATCATCAAAATTACTTCTTGATTCAAATCTTTATTGTACATTTTATCCATTTACATATTACATAAAATAAAACATTGCGTTTCAAACTCCTTCTTGATCAATATAATTTATGATTTTTTAAAACATAACAAAAAAAACACAAAAATAGAATTTAATATTGTAAATCATTTAAAACTTTAGTGTAGGTATATTGTGGCCATTTATGGTGACCTTTGTCACCGCTAAAGGTGTAGTTTTTTTTAAAGTGAATTCTAGTTAGCAACGCTTAGGTGAAGGGATTTGTCCCATGTGGCTTGACACGTCACTAAGAATTTGGGATTTTAACTCTTGAGGGTATTTCTGGTCTCTTACCGCAGTAGCGAATCTAAAATTTCAATTAAGGGGGTTCGAAAAAAAGAAAAGTACCTAATTTGATCTTGGAACAAGATGAGTTTTAAACCCCCTTAATCACTAAGTTAACCTCTAATATTACATTTAGGAGGTTCAAAATAAATATATAAACATAAAAATTCTTTAAAATACCTTAAATATACAATATATTTTTTTACCGAGGGGGTTCGGATGTACCCCTCGGCAACCTCTAGTTCCGCCTCTGGCGGCGAAAGCATTTTTAGTCCCAAAATACAACAAAAAAATAATGATTTATTTCACATAATTCAAAGACAATTTTAATCCTTTTTCATTTATAAAATTAATTTTAATACTTTCCATTTATAAAATTAATTTTAATATTTTAAATTATATTTCAACATTTAAGCTTATTAACTATTCACCATCCATCAGTAAAACTTTGACTATTAATTTCTTTTCATTATATATATTATAAAAAGACATATGGTGATATTTTTGGCCGACATGATAATCTTTCAAAGGCCCATATGAGATTCTCATCTTCCTCTATGCATCAAATATTTCAAAGTGAAAAACAAAAAAATAGTTTAAAAGAATATCTTTGTAAAAAACATGATCCCTTTTATTTGTGGAATTAAAAAAATATATCCACTCATTAAAGTGCAAAGAAGAAAAGATAAAAGGAAAAAAATATTTAATTAGCTTTCAAATTATCATAGGGGAACATGCTCCATAATAAATATAGGTTTTGCACTAATAACTACTTAATTTTGTCCGCTTAAATATGATTTCTCTAGATGACTAATTAATGTTTGAAACTTGAAGGAATAATTAATTAAATTAATCATATAAAAAATAAAATTCCTCAAATAAGTACAAATAAAGAACTTCATTCCTCCTCTTAATTTCTAGGGTCCCAAACATACGTCGATCATGGTAGAAAAGTTATTTTCCTTTGCATTTATGGTCAATGAGTGTGTTACGGACATATAATATATAGTATAGTACTATGTAATAAAAGCAATGATTTAGATATATAGGAAAGAAAGGCCTACTTTTCACCACATAAGGGTTTCATCATTTATAGCCTACTAGTAATATTTGTTATTTTTTTGTTTCGTTTTATGTGATATCGATACAATTTAAAGAATTAATTAAATTTTAATATGGTTTTTAAATATTTTAAGTTGTTAATCATTATAAATTATAGTACATTTTACGTAATTTTTAAATAATATATATTATTTTCCTTATCTTAATATATACCGAGCAAATAAAATTTCAAAAGTAACTTTAATAATTGAGATTTACAATATTTTTTTACATAATTTTAAAATTAAATAAGACATATTACCTCCTTTATCCCATTTTATGTGACACACACAGATTAATTTTATGAATCAATAGATTTTTTTTTTAAGCAATCGATCTTTTTATATGTTTTTTAAAAATATTTTAAGTTATCTATTATCATGATTTATAGTATTTATTATGAAATATTTAAATATATGAAAAATTAAAAAATAATATTATCAAATTAAAAACAAAGAAAAATAGATAGACAAATATTTATGTAAATATAAAACCACACAAATAAAACAGACGTACGATCATTACACGCAGATTATTCACACTTATATATAAACATAAATAGTAGATATCGGAACATTATAGTGATGGTAGTCTTCCTTACTATGGTACATACAATATAGACCAAACTTATTTCTGGTAAAAATAAATAATAGTGTTTTGGTCCGTTTGGATGCAATTTAATTGTTTTATGAAATATCTATTCCGCTTATTCTTAGTATATTCTATTATAAATTAAAAAGTATTTATTTAGATTAATAAATTAAAAACATTTCTAACTTTACATCTGTTTTATTACTATTGTTGAATGTGAAGTACTATAATTGTTTTAAATTTATTTTTTTAGCATATAATAATAATTAAGAAAATAAATAAAATTATCAGTATATTTCAAATCAAACATAGATGAAGAAAGTATTTATTATGTGTAATGAAATCATATAGTTTTTTTTTTGGTGTTACAACCTACGACCTAGTTTTAATGATTACATCAATTAAAATTGAGAAAATGCACAAGTATCTTTTTAACCTACGCTCGAAATTTAATAAACACATTTATATTGTACTAAGGTCCTATTATTCCCCTAGACTTATTTTATAAGTAATTTTTCTACCCTTTTCATCCTACGTGGCACTAGCTCGAAAAAAAAAGTCAGCTAGCGTTGGGCTCACAAGATAGTGCCACGTAGGCTTAAAAGGGATCAAACATTATTAATAAAATAAGTTCAAAGGGGTAATAAGACTTTAGTATAGTATAAGTGTGTCGCTTAGTTTCAGGCATAAATTGAGAGGGTACTTGTGCATTATCCTATTAAAATTAGATCACATCTTCTCATAGTATAGTGTCCAAAATGAAGCTTCATTAATTGGAAAAATTATAAGACAAGATAATATTTTGAAGAGAACTATACAACATCAATATATTTTGCTAGTGGTAATTAGGTACTCACAATTTTCTTGAATATATACGCTGCATGTCTAAAAGAGCACACTAGTTGAACGAAAATTATTAAAGTATATTCTACTCGTTTAAGAGTTAATTATTTAGATACATTTAAGTTTGTAATATTACGTATCTTATGAAATTTTAGTGTGTTTAGATACATGTATCTCAAGATATATGAGGTCAAAATCAAGTGTAATTTGTTCTAGCTAGACACATTGTATGTAAGTGGATTCGTATGCAAATGCGATACATAACAATTCTCGCTCTCCACTCTCCTATGTATCTTGTATACCAAATACATGTAGATCATACCAGATACATACCATACAAATACATATATCTATTGTGTATGTAGTGTGATCCGCATGTATCTGAGATACATAATGAATCTTGTTGGTCACTCTCCTGTGTATCTAGTTATGTGAATCATACAAGATATCTACCATACAGATACATGTATCCAATGTGTATCTACGGTGATCTGCATGTATCTGAGATACATAACGAATCTCGTTTGTCTCTCTCTCTATTTTAGTATATTTTGTAGCAAAAATACATGTATCTAAGTGTATCTTCCTCAATATATAGTATGAAACTGTCAATTAATGGCGAAATACGTAACATTTTGAAAGTATAGATAACACTGGTATATATGGGAGTTATGATGTATGTCTATATAGTTTTTCCTTTTTATTATATGGTTGAGACAAGATTGAAAGGAAGAACAAGGGCCACATAAACAGAATGGAAGAGTTGTTATAAGTAGCCAAAATTAGCATTAAATGCAAAAACACATAGCTGCCAAGTTTTGGATCCCACAGGACAGCTCAAAGGAATAGATATCACTCATCATAATCAAATAATGCATGTGCTACTGATCTAGACAAACCCTTTGGTTCTTTTGTAGGGTATACCCTATATTTATGGGGTTTGGAGAGGTCAAGTTATTGTTTCCTTGACTTGATTTGGACATGTAATTGATATATGATAGAGACAATGTTGTCTTCACACCAAGAGAATACCTCCTATATAAAAAAGTAAATAAAAAAACAAGTGTGTGGGAGGGGAGTGAGATGAATTCAGAATTTAAAATGTAATCGGTTCAATCAACCAAGTTCTTTGAGACATGAGTTCAATGTATAATGTTTGTACACTCGTTTCTATGTTTAGTTTATTTGTTAACTCGATCTCTGCTTAGCAATATATATATATATATATATATATATATATATATATATATATATATATATAAAAGTAAATACTATTTTCACAAGGAGATCAAGATACCAATTACAATCATTTTTTCAATGTTCTCTTGCAAGATTATATTCAAAGTTTAATTTGAATATGAATTAGCTAAACTCACTCTTAAGATTCTAGGTAATTGTACTATTTTCACAAGGAGATCAAGATACCAATTACAATCATTTTTTCAATGTTCTCTTGCAAGATTATATTCAAAGTTTAATTTGAATATGGATTAGCTAAACTCACTCTTAATATTCTAGGTAATTGTATTCCTTGACCCATTAAAGCAATGACAAGAAATGAAGTTGACATGCAAAGAGTCACAACAAGGTCCATATCATACTAGTTGTTGTGATATGAGTGGAAATGGGATAATATCCTAATCTTATTGATCCAATATATCTAGACAATGACCAATTTTCAAATGAAAAAGAATTCTTTTGTTCAAAGTATGTGTTGTGCATGAAATCTTTTCTTTGAAAAGAAAAGGTCAATAGAGGTTTTGTCCTCAAAATTCAAAAACTAAAGTCTTAACCTTTTCTTAAAAAAATTTTAGTCCTGCAAAAGTAACTTTATTATTGTGAGAAAGAATAAAGGATTTGGAACCAAATATGTAAAAGGAATGAGGATAGGCCAAAGCTCAAAGTTGGTGTCCTTTCAACTTCCTATCTTCCTTAGATTTTCTGCTACCTACTTATTATAAGTTGTTGCGTCTAATCGAGGAGATGTTTGATTATGAAAATTATAATTTCTTATTTTTGAGTTAAAATTTAAAATTATCTTTAAATTTTTATATGGAGCAGTAATAGTTTCTGTGTGCAATATAAGTGCACTTTTAATATGCCTTTCCCAAATTTTGATCTATTTTTCAACATTAATTTTATTCACAATTTATGTATGAAATGTTCAATCACCTTTTTATATATTTGGTAGAAACTATAACTCCAGCTAAGAAAAGGTGAGAAGAGGGACAAGTTATTTTGTTTGGTAAAAATATTAAAGTAGCTAACAATGAGAAGTTCATCATGTCGTTTTCATGTACAATAGTAAAAAAAATAATTTTCATATGTCAAGGTGTTCTAAGTTTAACTATAATAATATTTCCATCGAACGAAATAAGATGCTGTTCTTCTTCCTTCTCTCCTAAAGAGCTATTATTTCTATGAAATATATAATAAAAGACCACCGAACAGCTTATACATAAAATTATGTACAATATCAATGTAAGAAAATAGGCAAAAGAATATGAGGAAGGACTAAAAGTGAACCAATCTTACATGAGAGATTATTACTGCTTCATGTTGTAAATCTAGAATGACTTTGAGTTTTAACCCAACGATAAGGGACTATGAGTATTTTAAAAAGATAATTTTTATTTTAAAATGAAAGATGATATTTAAAAATACCACAATTATTTTGGGACAACTTCTTTTTTTAATAATTAAAACGACACATTTTGGGACGGAAAGAGTAAAACTTATTAATTTCTTTGTTCACTTTAAGTGTAATTATACTAAAATAGATATTCGTTTTTACTTGTTGATTTTAGACTATCAAGAGAAAATTTTGTCACTTAGTAGTTCTTAATTCACCTTATTTTTATCAACTATAGCACTCAGTTAATATATTTCTTCAAAGTACTGAACTTAGTATATTCAAATGGCGATATAATAAATTATTATTTTATTTATTATTTTTGTTGGGGCGTGCAAAGTTAATATTGGACGAGTAAAATAGACAGAAGGAGCATATGAGTTCATAAAATATATTTTATAAATAAATCGTGTAAAACAATAAGGATTTATTCTTGGAAAAAAAAAAGGAGAAAGAAAGACATGATGTCATAATAACATTTATGGAGATTTTTGTAATCTTAAGCACACAGTTGGAAATTAAGCATCATAATTTACTTAATTAAAACTTGGATTGAAACAACTAAAATACAAAGTCCAACATTATTGCTTAGTATTTTTTTATTTTCTAATAACATATTATAAAAGATAATTGGAAATTGCTATCAAATCAGTTAGGCAGCATATTGTTAAAATGTTGGAAATTAAATAGAGTCGTATAGACCAAAATTTAGAATGTATTTTTATAAGATTCTATATATCAATTGTGTCATTTTTCAAAAAATAAATAAAAAAGTTGATATTTGAAAGATAGATTCTCAAAAACCAAAGAGATATAAAAGTTCAAAAAAAAAAGAAAAAGTGAGAACTTATGGTTTATATATTTTGTATAAAGTTTTAAAATAAAAAGAGCATAGTTTAATAGTAGTATGAAGAAAATGTATTTCATAATCCTAAAACACTTGCATCTTACTTATTTACAAAATGTGTATGAAGTATATACTTTATATTATACATATTGATACTGTACACTTCTACATATATTTCGATTATGTTGATAAATTAGTTAACCGTATTATATTTATATTAAATATGTATAAAGTGTATACTTTATATTATACATATTGATAATAAATACAATACATATATTTTGATTATGATAAAAAACTAGTTGAACAGACTATATATAACTATAACTTTCCCAAATATAGTAGCAATAATGATTATCCTACGAATTAATAACACTTGATAATATTTCTTATGGTTCAATTATTTAAATCATTACGCATGAAACCACTTAATAATACTTTATGAAATGAACCAATTATTATAGAAACAAAAGAGAATGTAGATTTTGTTATACAAGTTCTCCTAAACCATTTTATATTAATTAATTAATTACTTACCATTGGGCATTGTGCTAATAAGGAGTTAGTAAATTAAGATGCTTTTTTTTAGTGGGATTTGACTATTCCCATTTGTGTTGTCTTTACGTTTACAAAATTTGTTTTTAATATATTTGGTAGAAAAGCACCATGTAAAAATGAAGATTGTTTAATGGAATTGATATTGCATATTTTTCTTTTCTCATATAATATAGGTGGCAAAAAAAAAAAGTTTGAGGAGTTGGTCGGTGAAAGAATCACTACTATGCAAGAACGATTTGCAATTTGCTCTGTTTCCCGCAATATAATCACTTGTCATTTTCAATTGAATTAGCTTCTCCAGATTGTATTTCTTCAAAAATGAAAAAAAAAAAAGTTTGGTAATATGTCTTTTTCATTCAAGAAGCCCTTGAAGCAAGTACCTTATGGAATAAAAATATTTTTTTTCCGGAAATTTTACTAAATCGCATAAAATACAACATATGATAAATTGTTATTATATCCCATCACACTTAACGCGAAGAAACGGACTTTAAAATTTTGAAATTATTTTTATCAATTATATATTTTGATGATAAATGAACACATAGTTTAATAATTTTAATGATAAAAGAAATAGATTTGTAATTTTAATGATGTAACAAATGAAGGTTGTAGAGTTTATGTACGAATATGCACTTTATAGACAAGTTAATTTTGTATTTGAAACTTTAGTGTAAATTATTTGGACATGAGATTTGAAATGGTGGGCTTGCATTTCTTAACCACCACCTCTATACATATCCCCTTAAATCTGTATTTGATATTTTGTCTACAAAATAATAGTACTACTAATTTAACTTCTTTTTCTCCAAAAATGTGGTAGGTGGGAAGGGAGGAGATGATAAAGTTGGACTGTCCATTTATTATACTTATTTTCGAGAAAGCTAGGTAAATACTTCATAAAAACAAAATAATTACAAATATATACACTTTTATATTCATACCCTTACTAAATAATTATAATTTATATTTTTCAACTAATTTCACATGACTGATACTAAATGAGTATCATATATTGTATTAATATCATTAGATTTCTTGTTTAGAAATTACTCATTAGTCAATGACGTATTAAAAAATATATGTGTTCTTATAATATTACTGACTAATGAGTAAATTTTTGAATAAAAAACTTTAATGATACCAAATACGGATATTGATTTAGTATTAGTTAAACGAAAATTATCAACCTTGATAAATGAAATTACTTTAGATTTGGATATGAACTTGTAATTATTTTGAATTTTATGGCCCATTTATGTAAATTTTTTTCCTACTTTCAATTAGGAATGACAAAATCAAACCCAACCTAACCCAACCCATTTAGATATAATCCATTAAAAATTGGGTTGATATATAACCCAAATTAATTTTTCAAACATCTCGCCAAAATATATTTTTTTGTTATTATTTTATATGTTATATATAAGTACAATATATATATATATATATCTGTTTTAATTAGGTACTAAAAGCTTATAAAATAACAAATAACTAAAACTCAATAAGAAATAAACGGGTTGAGTTATGACTCATTACCAAATCCATTTTGACCCAAACAAATTTGAGTTAGGTTGAGCCTTGCCCCATTTTGATCGATCCAAATTTAACCAAATCCGCATAGTTACCACCCCTACCTCCAATAAGGAGTTGTGTACGTCATTTTGACCAACCAAACAAAGACGCCTTAAGAGTAGTCTAAAACTGGGATATGTAAAGCTAGTTAAGGTGTACACGTTCATAATTGTATTCTTGTTTGGCAGCAAAAGACAAGACCCCATCTGAGATTGGAGGGGCCAAATTGCACAACAGCAGCTCCTCATGCCTAAAGGTCTAAAGCAGTGGCAACAGTTGCTCGACATATACCATCATCTTTCACCAAAACATTTTTGCCCAAAAATCAACATGTGTAACAATACCAGTAACTTTTCTATTTTTTTTTATTCTCAGTAGTAGGGCTCTTCACAATGATTTACCAGTTCAGTTGAGCCCCACTTCTAGCGCCGGTATATCGTAAGTTCAAAACCATACGGCAAGGCAAACAAAAGCCTAGTATCCAAGTGGAGAATGGTAGAGACGCGACCATTTATCTATACCAAAACAGCAAACTCGCAAAGGTTAACCCAAACAAAAACACACGAGGAGAAAGTTCACTTAATTGCCCTTCCTTTTCCTGTTCTGAAACATAGTCGATAAACAATTTTTTAAAGCAAATATGACATTACAGAACTGGAATTGTCAAGCATTAAAAGGGCATGTAGGTCAAAGAGGACAAAGGACGAATAATCCACAACAAGAGGCCAGTACTACCATAGAGAAATACATGTTCGACAGTCAATTTTCTATTCTCAACTGACCATTGGGTCTGGACTTGCTGCGGGCACAATATCCAGCAGTGAGTTCACAGACTCAATCTCTTCATGCCAAAGTGGAAGAGTATCACCCGGATAGAACTTCCTTTTTACTCCATCTTTGTTGATCTGGTTGTCAAAAATAGGCAAAAAAAACACTCTTAAATCATCGGGAAACATAGGAACAGAGACAAAAGGCTAATATGCATTTTCTCCATTGTCTGGTTTTACACATCAAACAAACACAAGACTTCTGTGATGCAAGATACAAACAAGAATTATTGCCCTAGAGCCCTAAGTGCTCAGGAAAACAATACTCGAGAGGATGATATTTTTGGATACAAATCAATTCTTGTAGCTGAAGTATCATGTGAAGCTTGCAGGGCACACACATAACAGTGGGGATATGTTTTCAGAAGCATACAGTGGGATCATATTATGCTCTAACAAAGCAAACACTAGCTTCTTATATCTCAAAATAAGTCATAACCCTAGAAAAAGAATTAATTAAAGGCAACAAGCACAAGTGGTGTGTTTTTAAAATAGGACAGGTAGTATGCATAATGTAAGTCAACTTATTAAGGCATGTCATTAATTTGTTGTCTTTTGGTGCACCCATAAGGCTCCTGTTACAATAGATGACTTCCATAGAACCATATTTTTATAGGTTCTCTATCTTCGAGTATACAAGGGCTTTCTGCCACAAAGCTAAGCTATTGTTTTGTCCAAGTAAAAGTTTCAGGATAAGTGGCAAAACACTATATACTTATAAAAAGAGAAAGTTGTTAAAACCAGAGATCAAATAAAGCAGGAAGGGTTCTATTGCAATTGATACAAGATTCACAGTTGATACATGACATTACTTTTTAGAAGGAAAAAAAGGTCAAGTCAAGGCTCTAAATTATGTCGAGCAAAACACTATGTGAACGTGCAGAGAATTCAGTGGTTTCCAATTTAATAGCGACACATGGCTTTGGTCTAGCAAATTAACTTTTCCTAATCATATAATTGCTTGTGAATGGGCATAAAGCAGAAAAACACTCACAGTTATAGTGCGTACTACACCGCCACTCGCACCATCTCGTGCAATGGCAAGAGACACCGCAGTCACAACCAGTTTCTGCAAAAGTATATGAAAGGAAATTTCAGTTACTGGAAATATCTACAGACCAGATAAGCATGACAAATACAAATCATGATTCTATGCACCTATCCACCACAAGCCAAAAGAATTATATTGTCTTGCTGAATAGCTTTCGAGTTCACAAAACGACAAAGCTTAGAAAGCAACACGGATCAAAAAAAAAACATCCTGCTAATCATACATAACCTCTAAAATGCATTTCCCTTCCCATCAGAAATAGAAGGCTTTGTTTTGGAAACATAAAATTCAAAAAGAAATTGCTGCATACTAGAACTAAGAAAATCCCCCAAGTTTTCTCGGTTGTGAGACACACTAAATTTGAATCTAAGTCTCCAAAAAAAATGCAAACCAAATAAAGAAAACAAAAAATTAGAAGGGGGGTCAAACTTGTTGAATAGGATGAAGCAAATGAGTTCTGCATCATGAACTTTGTACTGCACACATTACTTAGACGGGTGCTAAAAGGTCATATAGGAAGGAATTGAAAAATCTAATGAAGAAATTCAATATAAAGAAAAAACTTCATTCTTAATATGAATGATTCCCGATCTAATTAGACTATGACGCCTACTTGACAGAAACAATTAAGACTTTGCTTAAGAAAACGGTTCATAATGGTCACCCATATTATACAAATGAGAAATTTTAAAGACCGTATGCAGCAAACCTCTGCTTCTTCATGAGACATTCCTTCCCTCCATGCCTGATCAAAGAAACCATACAAATAACTAGACCCAGACCCTGTAATATGAAATGAAAACATTAGAACAGAACTCAGCAGTTGGAGGACACTGTAGGGCAGGCTGAGAATTTAATTTATCATCAATAGCAAAAGCACAATACAGGTCAGTAAAGCGAAACTACAAATGAGTATGTTAAGCAATGCCTGATATACTTCAATATTAACACCGCAAATATGCAATAAGCTTTAAATCCCCAGGTCCTGTCTTTCCTTTCAAGGCATCATCTTCTCCATTTTTTCTAAAGGGTGGTGTACTGGCCAGTTTGTGCACATGTCAACTATTCCATCGGGTACCAGCTACCCCCAACCAGCATATATACCAGGTAACTTTACCACCAAGTTAGGTAGATGGAAAGAGATCACTTGATGTTCTAGTCTCTGCTGGATTCAAACCTTAGTCTCAAGGTTTTCACCCATGGGGGACAACCTTAGGTGCCTTTCAAGGCATCATCTTCTTTAATCCTATCCAGTGCACTATCACCATACCTTAGGGTTTGGTCAGTAGCCAATTCCATCACCACCCTATTACTTTATGTTGAAATTAAAATCACTGTAGCCACCAGACCTAACATGATGATGGTTCTTGTATTTAATTAAATCTAATCAAAAGCACCAATTGTACAAAATCAAAATAACCATGATATTATCCCATTAAATTCTATAGCACAGCAGACCCCATTGGGTTGATGCCATTCAAGAAACAGGCACCACAACCAAGTAACCTATTCCAGTTGTTTTTAAGAACCAAAAATATCTAAACAGTTAACCAGGAAAGTGCTCCTGAAGAAGTAGATGCATGAGAAAAGCAACAATACAGATTGACAACAAACCTCCAATAGCAAAAGGCTGCTCCAAGAGTGTACCCCCAAGAGGAACCCCATATATTTTACCCCCTTCGTATTTGTCCCATCCACCAACAATCATTCCTGTTTGAAGCATGGCCTGAGTTTTTGAGATCATAAATCAGTTAGAAAGAGCTCAAAGGTGATGTTTAACCTAGCTCACATGCAGCCATACAGGTAAAATAATACAGAGTAAGCTGAGCAGAAGCCATGGAACAAAAGCCAGTTATACACATTCTCTTCCAGATTTATTTCCTATCAAATACCTCATGTGTCTAGAAAAGTTCAGCAATAAGTAGAAACTGGAACTTTAAAAAGATCATTTTTAAACATTGTTTAGGCTACAACTTTAAATACAGGACAGATAAATTAGGTTTCTCAAATGATATGCATTCAAAATCTGTCGAAATGGAACTACGAAAACTTAGCAAGGACAGAAGGATAAAATCTGACTTGTACCACCATTTGATTGTGTACACTAAGGGATCGTTTAGTAGCTGGTTAGGAAAAATATAATACAAGTATTAGATCCTGCATAAATAATACCATGTTTGGTAGTTAGTTAGGACTATAAATAAAATTAATATGGTGTTTGGTTTGCAATTTAGAAACCTGCATAACTAATACATGAATAAGTTATGAGGTAATCTAGGTAAAATTTTCTGCAGAATAGAAGATGGAATAACTAAACTCTGCATAACTAATCTCTGCATAAAAATAATACATAAATTTCCTCATAACTAGTTCATGTATTACTAATACCTATATAACTCTAGTCAGCTACCAAACGACCCCTAAATACTTGTTAACAGTGAAATGCAAATAATTTGTATCAGAAACATGGCTGGGGATTGGTGACAGTTGCTTGATTCAGCTGGCTTTAGTAGATGAAGAGAACAATGTGGAGCATGGAGCATTGTTCCTTTAAATGTGGTAGTACAGAGAGGAAAACATACCATCAACGGAAAAGGAAGGCGAGAGAAATAGGAGAGCTTTAAAAGTAATGGAGCAATGATCATATATAGCCTCATGTAATTGATTATTCTTTTGTGTCCACCCATTAGGTTCTTCCTATTTGTACAGAGGAATAGGTGCCTTTTCTAGGTTGTCTCTTTTTTTTTTCTTTTGATGTAGTAAAAATATAATTAATGGCATCAAAAAGATGAAGGAATTTGCAATGCTTGAGGAAAATAACCCAGGAACAAAATAGAGATAACGTCAGTTCTAACAACTAGAATCTATTCTAGGTTGTCATTTGATACACATCTTGTAATTAATAAAATTATTCCTTACTTAATCTTTAAATTAAAAAGAGACAGTTAATTCATCCACATCATGTAGGGAAGCTGCATAACTAAAAACAAAACGAAAACCTAATACCGATGGTGTGCAGAAGCAACAAATTAAATGGCATCAGCTCAGCATTGAAAAATTCCTTTTTTACTTTTTTTCCACTGAGCAGGTTTACCACATCTATTTTTGAGCAAGACACAGCTGAAGTTAGTACACTCACAGATTCCAACTTTCTTTAGGACATGACCACTCATTAATATTTGAATGATTCGATAAATGGGTGATCCAACCCTCAAATTACACCACAAAAATTGCATCTAGGAGATGCACTGAGTTTTCACAACTTCCTAAGCAAGAAAATGTTGATTCCAGCTTTGATGACCATTCTTAAATGGTGAAAAAAAATCTCTTTTAGACAGTTGCATTGAAAGAGAAACTCTCTATTACACAATGAGCATCAGAATACGGCAACACAGGTACAATTCTAAAGCCCGTCTCTATTTGTCCTGGCTTCAAAGCTACAACTACTTGCATTGTAGCGAATAAAAAAAAAAGTGATTCCACAATTGCCAAGCTATTTGTATAAATCTTTAACAGACACGCAAAAAAAAGAGAATAGGATACTTAAAATTTAAAATGATAGAAATTATTTTACATAACACAATAAGAAATAGTATACTACTTATAGAAACAAACCTTATTGTTATAGGATATTTGCCTAATAAGACTTGCCGCAACCTTGACAGTCGCTGGCTGGCCAAGTTGTATCCTGCATCCACAAAAACTTTCAACCTTAGAAAGTGCATCCTGAAAATAATTTGACTAAATAAGTGACAAACACAAGCCACTTCATCATAATCTAATTTCCAGAAAAATTGATGGTTAAACGAGATGGTAAATTTTGGCACGCTCATTCAAACTTCAAAAGTATGTATAGGTTAACTAGTCAATTCCGTAATCCCAACAAAGAAGGAATCAATGAAGACACTGAAGTTAATAGCCTCTTATCAGGGGAGATTCTTTTGCAAGTTACTGAGATAAATCATAATAGTTGCATCTAGGAAGTAAGCATTTGAAAAAATACAAGATGAGTTGATGGGTTACGTGTGTTGGTGTAGAAAGTAGCGCACGTAGTCTGAAACAACTTGTGAATCTGCAGCCTACAAAACAATCATTAAAATAATATGTGAGATAGGACTCTGAGAATGCTATAGAGGATCAAGTATCAGATTATGAAATGGAAACAACTCAGCTGTTGGTAGTTCACCTCAAAGCATCAAGGCATTTTTAACCTCTTAGAGCATATAATGCTCCAAGGTCATTTTCTAAACCAGAAGTTCACTTCAAAGCATCAGGCATTTTTAACTTCTTAGAGCATATAACGCTCCGAGGTCATTTTCTAGACCAGGAAGTAGGTAAAAGTCATGTGTTGCTTGGACTCTTCAAAAATGTCATCGGGTATGTGTCGTATCCTTCAGAAGTAGTGCATTTTTGGATAATACGACACAGGAGTTGCAACATTTTTGGAGAGCCTGGGCAACTTAAAGTAAAACACATTCTTTTGTTTGTCTAATAAGCTAATAAAACTATTGGATATGCTGTAGGATTTATATCAACCATATATTAACCACAGAGCAATAGGAAGCTAATGTTTTGGAACAAGACAGACTCTACAGAGTACATATGTGGAGGTGTAAGAATAAAATCATCAATAACCTGAATTCGAGCATCGCCCAGATCCGTTGTTTCAAAGGTACAGAACAAAACCTCTAAAACTAACAGAAAGCTTCTCTTAAAAAGCATTTCCAATGAACTTGTCCTAAAAGATAAATACATATTGGGCCCATTATTCACCAAGTTTAAAACCGTGCGGCGGCAGTTGGTCCTTGGGGATTACTTGGTCATAAACGAGAAGGATTAATATCTTTATCTTTTATCTAATCTACCACTATGATCCCCTCATGCTATATTTCATTTCTCAATTCGAACCTACTTTGACTTCCAAAAGATTCAGTTTATGCAGATACAACACAAAGGTAGTGGAACATTTTACATTAGAATAGGCTTTAAACCTAACATCATGTTTAGTTATGTAATCAAATCCCATTGGGAACTCAAATTCCTTACAATATTAGAAAGTAAAAAATTGTGCTAAATGAAAAAAAAAGAAACAATTTTACATGCAAATTGATATGCGTGCCCAGGTATCTAATAATCTAGACATTTATACAGAGGTTGCATCATATGTTTTTTTAATCAAATTGGATAATGAACTACATCTACGACGAGTGCTCTTTTACCACTGTAGCCCCCACTCAATGTGAGAAAGGGGAGGAGCAAAAAGGAAAAATTGTACCTCAATACTTGTCTGACCACAAAAGAAACATGGTTTACCCAGGCAACTTAAAGCTTAACATTTTAAAAGCAAACCTAAAGCACTTGGGACAAACTCAGTAACTAAATAAACAAATTTAATACATTTTTTACTTCCATTTTCAGCCCTATTAAACAATCAATTAACAAGCCTCAACCAATTATTTTCATCCATGGATGTGGAATCCACAGATATCAAGTATGCATACAAGAAAACTACAGGAACAGCATATATGACATTTTCAAACTGTGAATCATTCAATAGAGGGTTTGCGAGTCCTCCTTATCCATCTTAATTTAGACATGTTTGGCATCACTATGTTATAGATGTCCTATAATTATGTACCAAGTAGTACCAGTGGTATAAAATTCATCAGAAAGTGACAAATGGCATCTAGATTTTTATTAAACCGAGTTCTCTTATCATTCCTCGGAGAGAGTGGATGCAATAGTAATATGCAAGACAACGGAAAAAGTTATAACTTCTGCTACTAGCTGCTAATGAAACCATGTTAGTAGGTCCCATTGTCAAGTAAAATTCAGTATATTTTTCTCTAGTAAGACAAACCAGAATGGAAACCGAGGATCAATTGATATAGCTTAAACTCCAAGTAGTTTTGGATAAAGCCCAGTTGATTGATTGATGAACATCTGAAATTTTCTAGCTTTTAATACTGACTTAGCTTGCATAATATGAGCATGATTTCCAAAAACCATAGAAAGATAAGCAGGTAAAAGGATGTTCAGTTATTTCCAGGTTCTCTACTTTTTGATAACCGCTTGTATACTAGACATTTTTCCTCTCTTCATTAGGTAAATTACTTTACCTTAATAGGAAAAGTAAAGAGATGTTCAGTGACTCATAAATAGATAAGATACAGAGAGAGAGAGAGAGAGAGAGAAATGAATATTTCAATTTGCTATTTGATAAAATTCAGATCACTCTATCCTTGCGACATACCACGTTAAGTGGACACACAATGACAATACACAATTGCCCTGTGAATTTAACTAAGCCCATAAGAGATTTAATTCTTTTTGAGGAAGAGCAAGCCCCCAAAGAATTTTAAGGATTGGAATTGCAAAGTGTTTCGCCATTGCTGATACAAAAAAAGTTCAAAACTGAAAGTTGTTTCGCCATTGCTAACTCAGAGAATTTTTTAGCCGTGTCATTTCTATTTCAGTTCTAATATCTCCTGGCATAGTTAGCATTTCAGTTATTCTACGTTCTATTTGTCAATCATTGCAGAGCAGATAACATGCTATTCAATTAAATAGAGTTTTGAATTCATTACTGACAAATTTCAGCCAAATTATAACCCCTTCCTAAAACATAAAAATGAAGAAAAAGAAGGGAGATACTACACCCATAAATCCTTAACTTCATGACTTGCTTTTATATACAAAACTCAACATGCCAATACTTGAACCAAATAACAAAAATCCCTTATGGAAACAAAGGGGAAAAGGAATGATAATGCCACAGCACAGACAGCAGTTCCAGGGTTTCAAAAGAAAGAGAGAGAGAGCAAAAGTAGCATACCGATCCAGAGCGACAAACATATACATTGTCAGTGAGCTGAGTGATCTTATCTGAAGCCCTATTTGCCACATACATTCCTAAATTTCCAAAAAAAAAAAAACACCAACAAAATGCAGTTCTTAGATTACACAAACTAAAAATACTACTACATTTTTCACAATAAATTGATCTTTCTCAGATAATCCATATAAAAAGGCTTTACTTTCACAAATCCTCATAATAAAGCCATATACAAAAACAAAAATTCAATTGTTAAGGAAACTCTTCTCATCAAGAAAGTACTATTGAAAAGTAAATCAAAGGCACTCTCTATTTTCAGTATTCACATTACAACATTATGAAATTGAAAAAACAAATCAATCAATCAGATACTTTATTTTCAGCTATTCCATTCTTCCACGGCGACATTACAAAAAATTGAAAAAAATAAATCAAACACTTAACAAGGAAATCAAAAAGGAATTACCAGTGCTGGTACGGGAGTCGGCGCCGAGAACAACGCCACCGTTGTAAGTGACGCCGATGATGGTGGTTCCCATGGAGTGTGGCTGCTCCACATCGAGCGACGATTTGTCCATCTTAGGGTAAAGCTGAGAGATCGAAGGAGGAGAGAAATTGAAAAATGAAAGAGAAAAGCCCTAGTGAGAATAAAGGAAAAAATAAAAGAAGAAAAAGGGAGACTAAGTATATTAGTATTAGCAACTGTCTTGGAGAGTAAGAAATATGTTCTACAATTTCTCAAGGGAAAAAGGAAGGATTTATTATCTTTTAATAAGGACAAATATAACTCGAAATATCGTAATGGTAAGTAAATACCCTCTGTCACACTTTTGGAATATTAAGTCCATGATGTTTAAAAATTAGAGTTATATGTCCGTCATTTTAACGGAAGATTAAATATTGACACGTGCCGCAATTTTATTTATCGCTCTGATGTCGGATCAGTGGATAAGATTATGATACGTGAATGTCCGTTAGTATATAAAGGGTATATAGGCTCTAGTTTTTGAACGATAGGGAACCTATGTCCCAAAAGTATGACGGAGGTTATCTGCATAACATTTATGATGGTTCAGAAATATATACGTCTTTTTTTTCTTTTTTAATTAAGGAAAAAAAGAGGAATTTATTTCTACACTATCAAAAATGGTATACGAATATCATTTGTCATACTACTTGGATACTAGTGTCTCTATATTTAAAAGTAGATCATTTGTGTCATTCATTTTAATTGTGAGATATATGACATAATCATATGTATTTATTTGAAATATTCACTAAACATAAATCTATAAAAAAATATTTACATCGAATTAAAAAGATCTCTCAAATAACCTCTAACCCACTCATTACTAACACCTAATAATATAACAAACAAATCAAAATAGTTTGAATTCTCCCCTCACTTGCGATAGACAAACCTAGCTTGATGGTGTTCTTCAAGGATTCTTTTGTAATTTTTGCTTCTGCGATCTTAATTGTGATTTCAGCCATTTTAATCACTAAATCAGACCTTGTAACATGTCTGAAACTAGTTTTGATTCAATTAGTAACTCGATGATGATCACTTGTTTTTATGGTGAATTTGCTTGTTGTTTCACTTAAAGCACCCCATTGAACACCGGAAGAAAATTTTATAGATATTTAGATGTTCTTACCTAAGGTACGTTTTTCACTAAAAGCCAATTCATATGATTTATGTTTTTATTAATATGTTTCTAAATTCTTCTCTATTATTTTGAAATAGATTAAAAATTGTGGATTTTGAAAATGGACAGATAGTTTTTCAAAAAATTCTTTTGTCGAAGTATATTTGTTGAAGTCTAAACTGAAAGTTGCTATGATGAAAATGGAGATTTGAGAGAGTTGTTGAATGTGGTTAAGATTGAAAGAGACAACTTAAAGAGAAATTGAAGAAGTTAGAGAATATAAACTACTTCGACGTGAACAAATCAAGAAATTGAAAGTGACACTGTTAAAAAGGAAGATACTGTGTATATTGTTATTTGTTGTGTTTGTGGTATTTGTTCTTGCAATTTTCAAGTGATATAGTTTTGTGTAAGTGTACATTTTTTTCTTGGTTGCAGTTTCCAAGTGCAAGGAAGATATGTTCTTGTATGGAATTTTCAAGTGTTTAGTTTAATCGCAATGAATATTTGATTAGAGAATCTTATTTTTTGAATTAGATTTTGTTAGAATTTATTTAAAATTGCAATGAATTTTTTGATTGAGTACTTTGATAGGAGAATCTTATCTTTTGAATTGAATTTTATAAGAATTAATAATTCGATTATAACTATTGAATTTTATATATTTGAGATGAAATATTTGAGGTTTGTATATTTGAGATGAAATATTTGAGGTTGCGAATTTGGTTTCTCTTTGCAATATAGAACTAATTTGAAATGAATTAACATGGTCCAAAACTATTAAAGGAAAATTGTAAGTCAACATTCATAGTAAATATGTCAATTACAAAACACTAGTACCATAATTTTGGAACTTAAGTCACTAGTACTTTGTTGTGTTAGTTCAAACTATAAATTTGTCATACTTCAGTTAATCTGGCAAATATGTCTAGCAAAAATTTAAGTTTAGGCAATACAAGAAAGTCATTTTTGGGACTAAAACCATCAACTTTCCACTTCCTCACAATTGTCTTTTTCTATTTCAATTCTAATATCTATCAACATTTCAATAATTTGCTTGTATCTTGCTTCAAATATTTAAGCACTAAAAGACTTTGTTAGAGCTATTATCCACAACCTAATTTTTGCACATTACATCTAGATAAGCTTTGCATCATGTTTTGGGAGAATATTTGTTCAATAAATCCTTTTCAACCTCTTCAAATCTTCTCTAAAAATGAGGATCATGAAGGTCACCACACAACAACTTCTTTAGCTCACTTCTATCTGATCTTTTTCATCAATTGGGCTCAATATATATTGTGCAATATCTTTGATTTGCTTAAGGTAAAACTATTCTTACTTTTCTCAAGTAGTCTCTGAGTATCATATAAAAACAACAAATTTAAGAAACAATATTAAACAAAGAGGCTTAAATGAATTACAACTTAGTAATATATTATTACCTTATGCATATCTTTTGTGAATGTTATTTCTTCACACATTCTGAATAGGGGTGGGCGTACGCTTCTTCGGTTCGATTTAATCAAATTTTGATTTGGTTCTTCGGTATTCGATTTTAAAAAAAGTGTACATCATATTCAAACCAAACTAGATTGGTTTGGTTTGATTTTTTCTACTTCGATTCAATTTAGTTTAGTGTTTTTAAATTGGTTTTTAGGTGTGAATAAAAATAAAGGGAGAATTTAATAAAGTAACTATTGTTATTCCCTTCACACTTCAATCTTCAAAATAACAACTAACCATCTAACAATAAAATGTAAGACATCAATTTTTTGTTCACACTTCAAAGTAACAACATAAAATGATAAAATCATAAAATAGAAAGTACAAACACCAAGTTGCTGCTCAAATTTGAATTAAATTGAGTTTTGTTTAATTTAGACTTTAGATCTTTAGGGTTTACTTCTTTGTTATTTAGATTTTTTTCTATTTAAGTTTAGACTTTAAATATGAAAATTAAAATGGGACAAGTAAAGTTGAAAATTAAGTATTATAATAAATATTTTTAATTTATTTAATAAAACATCAATTCTGCGATGCACTATAATTTTGGGACCCTTACATCGAACTCTGAACCAAAAAATCAAAGTTTAAAAAAATGACATCGAATCGAAATATCAAAGAATCGAAACTTTTTGATTCAGTTCGATGTTTTAATTTTTCTATTTTTATCCCCACCCCTAATTCTGAAGATTAAGTGTATGATGCAACTTTTGCATGAGCATAAATCCAACACCTTTTATTCTATTTATCATTTACAACCCAAGCTAGAGGGTAGAACCCCTAATTCTGAAGATTAAGTGTATGATGCAACTTTTGCATGATCCAAATCCAACACCTTTTATTCTATTTATCTACCAGAGGGTAGAACCAATTCACACTGTCTTGGCTAAGAACAACTAATATATATCTCTTAGTTTTTTTCTTTAATAAATGTATTATCTAACTCAATAAATGGTCTTAACTCAACCTTAAAATAAGTATTCATTGCCTTGAGACATATATACATTCTAAAAAATTTTCTCTTATTATTTCCCCTTGGAAAAATTAATGATAATGTCAAATCCTGAATTGTAACTCCTCAATTCAGTAGCATAACCGTCCAATTTATTATAAGAGTCTACAAATCTGTCATTTAGGGGTCCTTTGGACAAACATTGATAATGCGGGGATTAGTAATGTAAGTATTAGTAACTCATAAATTAGTAATTGATAGTGCAGGAATTGTTTTTTGTCAAGTGTTTGGTTCACTACTTTCCACTTAATTTTGTATTTAATTTATAATTCTACAAAAAAGGTCTTTCCTATTATAACCTTATATTATTATGAGTGTGTATTTCATGTAATTGGGTCTCAAGGTAGATAACCACGGAAAAAAAATGTAAAATGTCCAGATAATATTTTTTAAAGAATTATTTAATTTATTTAATTAGTTAATAAAATACATATATACATAAAATTGTTATTAATTTTAAAGTATAATGTACCACTAAGAAGATCATTGATGACACAATGTATTTCTAATTTTTTGTTGGTCAAGTATATATCTTAAACTTCACATAGATTTAACACTACATAAATTGTTCATGCCTAAAACTTATTTTTATTTTTATTTTTAAAATAAATTGTTCAAGTGGGTAATTGACAAATTATCTTGAATAAAAAAATCAAGAAAAAATGGAGAAAAAAATATTAGTGAATCCATTAAATAACACTAAACGGATTTGGAGAATTAAAAAATAACATTTATGACCATTCCAATATAAATAAAAAGGAAATTAAATTACAAAAGAAATTTAGAATAAAGAATAAGGGGTTAGTTTAGGCATTTAGGGGTCGTGTGGTACAAAAATGAATAAAGCATGAATTAGTAATGCAGTGATCAGTATTAATAATGCAATGTTTATTTTTATCAAGTATTTGGTTCATTGTTTCCAATTCCAACTTGTGTTTGAAATCAAATTCTTTAAAAATCTCCTTTCCAATTATACCCATAAATTATTATGTAATTTGGGTCAAAGTAGATAATTATCGGCAAAATATTTTTTATGACATTCTAACTAGCTATGAGAAGAATAATTCTGTTGTCATGTTTTCAATTTTCTACTTGAATTATTTGAGGATAAATAATTTTCATCTTCATAAATTGATCACTAATAAAATATAAATTTTAAATTTAAAAAAGATAAACCAACTACTTTTAAAATTATAAAGACGGTAAACAATTGTAAAATTGAATAAATCATAAAAATTACAAGTTATAATTTTAATATGTATGTAATTTTTTAAAATTATTCATAATACGAACAATTAGTGATTTATTTGTCTTTTAATTAGTAAATGTTAAATAACTCACATTTCAAATTTGTATTGATTTGAATTAAACATATTTAGTTACAAATAAGTCTCTCTAAATAATTTGTAAACTAATTTATTTAAATAATTCTACTAGTACAAATATAAAATATAAAATCAAGAAATTAAAATAAAAGCTAAAAAGATTTGAGGAATATTTTTGTCTTTATGTGCTTATCTCATGTTATTATATCTTATGTATTACTAATATCTCCAAATGGAAGGTATTAGTAATGTATCCTATAATACCATGTTAGATGTATAAACTAATTCATGGATTAGTTATACATAGACTCACATCCCTACCAAACATAGTATTAAATTATACCATATATAATACATGTATTATTTCTTTTAATGCAGCCTATCAAAAGCCCCTTTGGGGTCTTATCCAAGGTTTAACAAACCTTGAATTGGTTATTCCTCCATTTTCTAAGGATAAAATAATACCACATATGATGGATAAACAATCCATATATTAAATTAAATGAAGTAATTAAACAATATATTAGATAAATTAAATTTTAATCCATAAATTATTTTACCTAATATCGGCTACCAAACGAATCCTTAGAGTCTTTACTATCTCCTTTTTAGCTCTCTTGCACTTGACTTCACTTATATTTAACTCAAACACTTTATGTAAGCCAACCTCCATTTCTTTGACCTTCTACTTAGGATCAAATTACTCATTAAAACATTGAGATGTTGTATAATAAATTTAATAGTTGTCATATGATGTCCACACTCTATTGACACCAACCCCAAGTGTGATCAGATTCCTAAAAATCAGTCATACAAATGGACAACTTCATTACCACATTTATATTTCAATCCTATTTTGCTATTCTTCATCTTAACTAGTTCTACCTTCTTAGTTATGTCCTTTAAGGTCATACTTTAACAATTCTCTTATAATGTTGCAAACTATCAGTTATATTTCAATTTATCAGTATCATAATCATAATCTATACAACTAAACATCATTTTATTGTTATAATTACTTTCACTTTCACTACATTTTGTGCCTTGATTAACTATTAATACTAGTAAAAATGATCCATCATGTATAACAATATCAGGTATATCAACAACAAATTCACAGTCATCGGTAGCAAACAAACAAATGGTTTTATAATCCTCAGAGATAAAAGATGATAATGTATTAACTCTTTCATCTCCTACTATTTCAAAATATTTTACAAAAAGACCAAGTACAATAAGTTGTTGCACACTTGCAAAATCTAATTTATCTATAAACTTATTGATTAAATCAATAAAATATATAAGATCAGGATCATATGCTCTCCAATAATTGATCCAATTCTTATCATAATGTGACTCTAGATTGTCAAGTCACTCACCACCATAATAAAAGTATATGGTAATATTAACCATTTTAATAGCCTACAAAGATTTAAACAAATTCATTATTACTTCTAAATAAACTGTTTTGTATTAAAAATTGTTAAATGTTAAAGATAAGTCAAACTATGAAGAGTTGACATATCCTATTACAACTACATATCGTTGGAGTTAAGTCAATAGTCTAGGAAGAGTTGAGTATTTATGGTAATTATTCACTACTAATTAACAAATAAGGCAAGTGAAATAGTCTAGTCTTAAAGTACAAGGTTAGCACCATCGTGGTTTGTAGTGCACTGTTAGGAGTGTTTCACCCTTAACTAGAGATCTTGGGTTTGAGCCCTGGGTATAGATAAAATCCTGTTGGGAGCGCTAAACCCGAATAGATCATGCAGTGTGCGATTCAAATTTAGTTGAAGCTCCAATGTGGGCTCCGAACACCGGATGGGAAGCCAAAAAAAAAAGTACAAAATTAGTTAGTTAGTACTACCATTAGGAAAAAAATGGACAGTGGCAGCATATTAAGATAAGTCTGCAGTCTAGGAAGAGTTAACAAGTCATATTACACATAATTAAGTATTAAAAATCACTTACTAACTATCAAGCATTAGGATTAAGTGTATTTGAGCTAATGACCAACTTAATGGCTAAGTTAAAGTCTTAAAACACAAGGTTAGTTAGATAGTTAGTAGTAACATTAGGGAAAAAAAAAGAAAAAATAGACAATGACAATCTATTACATATAAGTAAGCAGTCTAGACATAGTTAACAAGTCATATTACATTAGATAAGCTAAGTGAATAAATCAGCAGTCTAGAAAAAGTTAATAAGTCATATGACTAGATAAGCTAAGTGACATAGTTAACTCTTAAAGTATAAGATAAGTTAGTTATTTGTCACATTAGGAAATAAGATGAAAAAAATGGACAAGGTCAGTCTATTACATATAAGTCAGCAGTCTAGGAAGAGTTAACAAGTCATATTACATTAGATAAGCTGAGTGAAATAGTTAAGCCTTAAAGCATGAGGTTATTTAGTTAGTACTCACATAGAAAAAAATTAAGAAAAAATGGACAGTGACAGTGATTAGTAAATTAATTCTCACATTAGGAAAAAGAAAAAGAAAAAGAAAAAATGGATTATTAAAGTTAATTATTCACATTACTTTACTAATTGTTTAGTATTAAGAATAATTGTTAAAGATAAGTCAAACTTAGAAGAGTTAATAATAAAGTGAAATAGTCAAGTCTTAAAGCATATTTGAGTTAATGATGATTCTTCTAATTCAGAGATAAGTATCAAAAAGTGTGACGAAGGATATTCATATATCATTTTGATATTTCAAGGGTAAAATCATCGTTTTCACCATTAGTTAATTAATAAAAAATATACGAAAAAAATCAAAACTATTCATAAACTATTTGAAATAAATCACATATATCCTTCGATTTTTTTTTTCAAAACTATCCCTCTTGTCTAATTTGAATCACATATACCCTCCGTTCTAATAGAATGTCACCACTCATCTATGTGGCGTCCTACATGTAAAAAAATGTGACAAGGTTATCCACCTAAGCACCTACATATGGACAAACCACCCACCCTTAAAGCCCCGACTTCTTCCTCCATTTCTTCAAAAAACTTTCTTCTCTGTTGATTCATATTCTTCTATTTGTCAATGTGATATATTATTTCATTAGATAACATGCATAATTATATTAATGATTTTATGTTAATTCTATAGATGCAGTTGATTTTGATAAATGACACTTAAAACAGTTATTCATACTTTTCGCAGCAAAGACATCAAAAAGAGATATATCTTGATCCCCAAAATAACCAAAGAAAGGAAAGAAAAAGAGCTTCCAAAATTAATCAAACATATCTTGATTGATATGATGAAGTCAAGTAAAGCAATTCAAAAGGAAAGGATCCAAGTAAACACCCACATGAAAAGCAATATATTCTGATGCCTAAAGTTACTACATAAAGGCGTGAAGATCCAATAAGAAAATGGTCCAAGCAAATACCCACATAGAAAATAATATATTCTAATCTTTGCAATTAGTACATAAAGGAAAGGTATAATCAAAGGAACCAACAAATCATTGACAGATGACATAAAATTAGTAGTAGATTTATCAAGCAAATATACTGGCAGCAAATCAATCAAGTACGTCAGTTTCTGATCAAGGAATCATCAATCAAACCAAGAATAGAGCCAAGCCATCAAAAGAAGAAAGAAAAAAGATCAAGCCAAAAAGTCAAGATAAATCCTTTAGCCAAAGCACAAAATCGAATCATATCTGTCAAGAAGGAAGGAATGCGACTTATCATGCACATATCTAATATGGACGTGGATCATCAAATCACCTCAATCAAGGGATTCCTCAAATCCTTGATTAAAGTATACTCCCTTGGGTTTTCTGTATAAGAGCACAAGCCTATTCATATATATATATATATATATATATATATATATATATATATACCCCTCAGACTTAGATGTGAAGTACACACTTCGCTGAACTTATATTGTAATCTTCTTATCTTTCATAAAACTCTGTACACCTTTGAGTGAACAATTGTAAAGAAAAGAGAAATAAAGATTTGAGTGTAGGTTATACATGTAGAGGTTGTGTCAAAGAAGAAGGTCTAATTTGCACATCAGACTGACTCTTGATTGTAACATTCTGTAACACCTAAATTCTCAACAAGCTCTTAAGGAAACTCTTGTAATCCAATGAGACTGGACTAGGCACCACATCGTTGATCCAAATCAGTATAAAAACACTGTGTTATTTACTTACTGCAAGTTATCATTACTATTTGTCTGTTTTACTGACAACCAGAGTAGGAAGTCGAATGAAGGGAATTTTAATTCAACCCCTTCTTGACTTTCAATTGGTATCAGAGCAGGTGTCACTACTTCAGTATTAACCACGTGAGCAAAGATCCAATGGCACACTATTAAGTTCCTTGCGCGTTACTTCAAGACGGACATTTCTCACACCGATCAACATACTTAAATGGATAACAGGACTCTCATTGGAAAGATAGAGTTAGAATATATGTCTCTTCAAATGATCATCAAGCATGGATAGTAATCAAGACGGGTCCGAAGCGTATTCCAGGATTGACTGAAAAAGATGACACTGAAAAGCCATTTGATTCCGAATCATTTGATATCACTAAGGAACAACAAGAGGTAATTCAAACTAATGCTAGAGCTATAAGTTTGTTATATTGTGCGGTGAGTGGAGCAGAATATGATAAAATATCAACATATGAAACTGCGAAAGAAATGTGGAACAAACTAGAAGTGACTTATGAAGGAACTACTAAAGTAAAGGAAGCTTTCACTTTTAAATGAATATGAGTTGTTCAAGATGGCGGAAGATTAAAATGTTGAATCCATGTTCTCGAGATTCAGTAAAATTGTCTGCGAACTCAAATCACTTGGAATGGTGTATTTGAATGCACTACAAGTTAGAAACATCTGAAGATGATCATGATGAAACCGCCAACATATGTTTCACTGGACTGGGTGAAGCAAGTGAGGTAAGATTTTTTAATTGTTCATATTGTAATGACTTACAAGAATCTTTGTATATGGTTACTGACGAACTGCAGAAAGTCATTAATGAATACAACAAGATTGCTCAAGAAAAGAAAGGTTGGAAAATTCTTCTTGAAGCAAGGCAGATTGAAATTGACTAACTAGAAGAAAACATGGAGGACATAAAAATACAGTTGAACAATATTAGAAAATCTTCTAGTCATAGCTCTGACAGATTCAAAAGATCTACTTTCAATTACAGGAGAAGATCTCACAATCATAGTTCCAACATATCTATAACTAATTCTCCTTATCTTTCTGTTTAAACCTTTGTTAGTTTCTCTTGTTATATTTGTGGTGACTTTGGTCACAAATCTTTTAAATGCAGCAGTTTTCTTCTGGAAAATGGATTTGGAGATCAAAAGTTGTTAATCCTACTCTCAAGGACCCAAAACTACTTGGGTACCAAAAAGAAATTGATCTAATTGTTTTGCAGGAGTAGACCAAAAGAACCTACAAAAAGGGCATGTGGGTGGATGCTCAAGACATATGTGCAGAAAGAAAGAAAATTTCAAATCTCATAACAAAAATATTGCAAGTTTACGGTTAAGAGAAAATGCAAAATGAGAAGTAGTAGGAGTTGGATTAATTACTCATAGCTTATAATCAAAAGTATACCTGGTGAAGGGATTTAAACACAACCTGATTAACATCAGTCAACTATGCGAAGTTGAATTCAAAGTTTCATTCAATGTTACAATCTGCATTATCAGTCTATCAAATGAATCTTGGCTATGGCGCAGAAAACATGGTCATGTCAGCTTGCATGTCTTAAAAAAATTGTCCAGATTTGAACTAGTCATTAGGCTTCCGAAAGTTAAAATTTGAAAAGGACCATATATGTGACGTTTCAGCATGGTAAGCAAACTCGTTCTTCATTCAAAGGTCAAGGATATTGTAAGTACCACTTAACATTTACAACTTCTACATACGGTTCTCTCTAGCATTGGTGAAGAGTACAAAGAGAAGCAAAATAATTTATTTTCACAGTTCGTAGTTGATCATGGAAGAGAATTTGAGAATAAAGTATTTGAGGAGTTTTGTGATAAAAATAGATTCACCCAAAAATTTTCATCTCCTAGATCACCTCAACATAACAGGTGGTAGAATGAAAAAATTATCTACTAGAACCATATAAACTATTTTTACCCTTTCGAATGCAAATGTCTCATTCACAAATTGTAAGACAAATATGGTGAGTTTGATCCAAAAAGGGATGAAGAAATATTATTATGCACCCGCCAGTCGTATATTTCGAGCTTTTAATATAAAATCTTTTTATGTTGAAGATTTTGTTCTTTTTTTTATATACTAACCCAAGGATGCAGGAAGTAGAGTATATATATATGATGAAACTACGCTTACAGTGAACTCTGAGAATCTCTCAAATACTTCTGATCATATTATATAGAGCAGTAACTACTCCAGAACTAGAGTTGATTGCCCAACTAGAAGAACTGGTATGCCTAGAGAATGGAGACATAATGTTTGCTTTTCAAACAATGTCATTATGGGGTAACCAACGGATTCACTTCAAACCAGAGTTTTATAAAAAAAAAACAAATATTGCGGTTAGGGGTGTACATGACCGAGTTGGTTCGGGTTTTTCAAATATCAAACCAAATCATTTGTCTCGAATTTTTGAACTTGTAAACCAAACCAAACCAATAAAATTCGGGTTTTCGACTTTGGGTTTTTCGGGTTTCTTTGGGGGTTTTCGGGTTTTTCGATAAAGTATTCAAACAAACATATAATTTACTTGTATTTCAAATATTTCTTTAGTCCTACCAAAGTGTAACTATCTAAGTTATTTCTCAATAAAATAATAAAAAATATGATATGATTCATGACAATAAAATATCCAACAAAAAAATAATAATAAAATTGCTTAAAACAAATATTGCAACTTAATAAGTCATAATGAAATCGATCACAATTTAAAGTACTAAATCATGCTAAAATAAGTTTAGTAAGTATTAATTACATGACTAAATATTTAAAAAAAGTAAAATTAGATCATGTATTTTAATTATTTAAATCCATGTAAAACGTAAAAATAAATATTCAATATTATTGTCATTCTTAGTGTTGAATTGATTTACTTTTTGCATTAGTATTAATTTGATTTATTTAAACTTTATTATAATTATCAACATGTATGGACTATAATCTTTAGATCATTAAAAATTCTAACTTCCAAACATGAAATAAATATAAAAAAGATAAAAACTATGAAAAGTATAAGAAATATTTAACAATTATATCAAAGTAAGTAGTTTTACCTATAAAATAAAATTTTAAAATTATATATATATATTGTCGGGTTGGTTTGGTCTCGGGTTTTTTTTTAGTTGAAACCAAACCAACCCAAATATAGTCCGATTTTTTAATCCAACAGCAAACTAAGTCAAACCAAACCACTAGTCGAGTTTTTTTTCAATTTGACTTGATTTATGGTTTGATTCAATTTTCGATTTGACTTTATACACCCTTAATTGCGGTTTATTGTTGCTACCATTTTTATTCCCAGGAAAAGAATCTCTTAGTAGTAATTCTACTCAGAATGTGCTTGTTCTATATCGCCTACTTAAGAAGTACCACATTATGGTTCAACGACGAATACATGTTGAAAAGTGTTGAAGACACAAATCCCACTACAAGCTTGTCATATGGGCTGCCCATCTCGCTATGGAGTATGTGCAGGGTTAGCTATCCTAGTGTGCAGGACAATAATGAACGGGGTTTGGAGATTCTTCATGATGTTTAAAAGGAAGGAATCTCTACCGTTAACAAGTTGATTTTGATTCACTCAAGAGTAGAGTCCTACTCCAGTTCCGTCTCTGTCTGTTGCACTGCGCATTATTTCCTGTTTTATCATTATCTTGTATGTTTTTTATTATGCCAAAGGGGAAGTCATGTGTGGATCCCGTTGGGAATTGTAGATCCTTGATTGAAGTATACTCCCTTTAGGTTTCTGTACAAGAGCACAATTTTGTTCATATATATATATATACCCCTCAGACTTAGATGTGAAGTACACACTTCACTTGAACCTATGTAATCTTCTTTTATCTTTCATTAAACTCTGTACACCTTTGAGTGAACAATTGTAAAGAAAAGAGAAAGAAAGATCTAAGTGTAGGTTATACAGGTAGAGGTTGTGTCAAAAAAGAAGGTCTGATTTGCACATCAGATGGGCTCTTAATCGTAACATTCGGTAACACCCAAGTTCTCAACAAGCTATTAAGGAAACCCTTGTAACCCAAGGGGTCTGGACTAGGCACCATATCAGTGATCTGAACAAGTAAAAAAACACCCTGTGTTATTTATTTACTGCAAGTTATTATTACTGTTTGTCTGTTTTACTAACGTGCAGGTGAATCGAATGACCAAAGTAGGACCCCCCCCCCCCCCCCTCTTGATTTTCAGTTTAAACTCTTAAAATATTGTGAACCCCATATTTTACAATTTAATTTTTTACAAATCCTCATTAAAGAAGGTTAATCACAAGGATGTCACTCATAAAATTCCATAAAAAATAATAAGTTTATTTAAACTTTTATGAAATTAAAAGTGCTAAATTTTTTAAAGGACCACAAAAAGAAGAAAACTTGTATGTGACCAAATAAAAAATAAAAAACTATCATCAAACATACATAAAAATTGAGATATTACACAACTTTTAAGATCTAGAAGCACTTTCTACAATTTTCAACCCCAAAAGATATTTATAGAAATTAAGTTTATCGCCATGCGGACATCAAATATGAAATTGACCCTTTTTCTAAAATTTGATGAAATAACCTAAAGATATATTCATATGTAATTTATCATAATGCAATTTAACATAGCTTGGATTAATCCACACACTATTTGATGAATCTCATCAAAGGAAAGAACAACTACATAGAATATGGAAAATATAAACTTAAAATACAAAAAGATGACTAACATGTTTTTCAATTTTTTCATATTTGGTTGCCTTAAAATATTTTCATAAAATATTTTTTGAATCAATTCATTTTCCTCAAATTTAAGTAGAATAACTTCCCTTTCAATATTAAGAAAAATATTTTTCAAAACTCTACTTCATTCTTTGATTTTTTTTCCTCACCCTATTCATACAATGTACCCAACCTCCTCACTAATTTTTTTTTAAAATTTTCTTATTTTAAATTTCAAACATATTTTTATTCCTACCCCAAACCACCATTCCCTCCATCAAACAAAAAAATAAAAAAAATAAAAAATTCAAAATTATTTTCGAAAATTGTTCCAAATTTAAAGACTTCTTTTTACCTACCTCTCCTCCCCCCCCCCCCCCCCCCCAACCCAAACAAGGATAACCCCTTTTATTTATTTTTTAAAATGTAGTTTTGGGAAGTATTTCAAATTTTAAAATTTTGTTTTTTATGCCCCCCCCCCTCTTCGGCTGCCACCCTCAAAAAAATTATTTTTGAAAAATATTTCAATATTTTTTTAAAAAAAATTCATTTTGTATACCACCTCATCACGGCCCCACCCTTACCCATAGTCGCCCATCCCAGCCAGGCCAACCCCGTCACTTTTTTCAAAAATGTGTTTGAAAATATTTCCTTAACCCTACCCCCCTCCCAGGGCACACCCCACCCAGGCCATTCCCATCAAAAAAAATATTTTTGGGAAATATATAAAATTGTAAAAGATTTCCTTCTTTACTCCACACCAACCCCCTACCTAACCCTATCCCCCCCCCCCACATGCCACACCCAGGCCGTTTCTGTAAAAAAAATAATAATAACAAATTATTTTTGGAAAATATTTAAAAATTTTCATTTTTACCCCACTCCAAACACCCCCCTCAATTTTATTTTTTTAAAATTGTTTTTGAAAGCATATTTCAATTTTTCTTTTTAAAAAAGTCATTTTTATGCCCACGCCCACCCTATCTCCCACCATAGAAAATATTTTTTCTTCATACCATAAATGCCAATCCATTTTTCAAAAAAAAAAAAAAAAACAAAGGAAAGAATAGCACCGCTTAGGTTAATATCACGACCACCCATCAATCAAAACAACAGTTTGAAATACTTACGATCCAAAAATCATATAAAATATGAAAATCTTACTCTAATTTTCTTAAAAGTATTAGTAGAACATAAGAAATAGCCAAAAATATGAATTTTGAGCATAAGTTAACCTCTCAATGTGCATAATTTCAACTATATAAATCTTTGCCTCAAACCCTGAGTTTATTCAAAATATTGCTTAATATCTCAATTTATGTTACACTTTTTTCTTCAATTAAATTAATGGTTTCCGAATATATATGCATCAACTATTTTAAAGTAAATATATATAGGAAAAATTACATAAATTAGTACATTTTAATAAATAATTACTGATTTTAGCAATACTTTTTATTTATTACCATTTATAACAATGCTATGTCAAATCTACAATATGAATTAAAAGTGAATTATGTATGCAATATATATGAATTATAATTGTTTTTTGAAATATATTATGTTTGTTTGTTAAAAATTTAACATATTGTATTATAAGTGTATTAAAATGTGCGATAAATGTATTATCCATTATTAAAATTTGTATTATATATGAATAATAAATTGTTATTTGTAATATGTATTAAACTTGTATTAAAAATGAATTAAAAGTGATCAAGTGAAAAAAAGATATTATTGCTATAAATGGTAAATATTTTTTTATTTTAGTATATTTATGTAAGTTTCCCATATATATATATATATATATATATATATATATATATATATATATATATATATATATATTGAAGTTGGTTGAAGAAGCACAATCAAACGTATATCATGCCGATAATGACATTAATTGGTATTGAAATCATCAGATGAAAGATCCTTTCTTGTTAATCTAAATAAAAGATAGTCAAGTAATATATTACATGGATAAAGTTAGTTACTCAGAATATATCATTTTTGTTATTTATAAACAATTGTCTCAATAAGATGTATAACTTTAAGTAAGTTTTAATTGAAGTTAATGTATATAATTAAAGGAGATGATAAATTTTTTTGTGTTTAATTTAATTATTTAATAAGTGCGAATGCACATAAAACAAATTTCAACATTTGAACTGAAAGTATCTAATAGAAATACTTTATCATATGTTTAGATACTCAACTGAAACAATTATAGATGTATCAAGGCCTTGTTTAAAAGTAGGGTTGTCAAAAATGAACCCAAACATAGGTAACTCATCCAATTCGTCTAAAATTTTAAAGGTTGGGCTCAAGATAATTTGAATTGGGTTCAATCTCAACTCATTCAAGTCTAACCCATTTTAAGAGAATCCGCAATTGAGCCCAATTCAATCTTCAATTTCGACTCGTTTTAAAACTCTTTACTAAGATATGTTCCTACATTAATGATATGAATCATTATCTATTTAATATCTTTTAGAATTTATATATCTATTTGTTACTTTTTTAAAAAGAAAAATCTTGAGCTGAAATTCACATTGTGATTATCAAAGTTAAATATCACTATGTTAAAATTATTGAGATTAATTGGATCAAATTGGGCGGATCAAGACCTAATTCGTTTTAACCCATTTGAGCCCAAACTAAACTTGGACAGGTCAAGACCTAACCCAATTTCTATTTCAACCCATTTTAATATCTCCAATTTCAACTCGACCTGTCCATTTGACACCCCTACTGAAAAGGATCAATCTAAAACAATTTAAATATTTGGAACATCTCTGTCACACTATCATTACAAAAGAGACATTTAGTGACAACAAATTTTTCTTTTAGCAGCAATATTTATTATCGTAAAATTAAATAAAATGTTTCAATTAAATTAATGTCGTTGCATCCAAAATTACTATACCTTTTGATAACATTTATATTCACTTTTATAAATATCCATATTATACTATTATCACAAAATATAATATATTAATAATTATTTTAATGTTAAGTAGTTGCCATAAATTTTTTATTTATTGCATCAAGTAACTAACCATTATTTTGTAAGAAATCTATAGCCAGCCATCAGCTGGTGAGAAATTTGACGACCAAATCTTAGAGAAAGATATGTTATTACATGTTATAAAACTAGAAAAGGAGAAGTCATGTTTTGCATGGCCCAATTACACCATTATTTAAAATTGTACTCCCTCCGTTTAAAATAGAATGTCCCTATTTTTTTTTAGTTTGTTTAAAAAGAATGTCCCCTTTCCTTTTTTGACAATATTTTAACTTTAACTTTCCACCTGACATGTGTCAAACCACAAGACTAAAGGTGTTTTGGTACATTTGACATAACTTTAATTTATAATCACAAGATTAAAAAGTCTTCTTTCTTTTCTTAAACTCCGTTCCAAGTCAAACTGGGTCATTCTTTTTTTAAACGGAGAAAGTAATTCTTTATAGTTGAATTTTTAAATATAATAATATTTGTTTTTTCTACTAATAATATTACCGATAAACATTAACATGAAAAATCAAAACTAAATTAATAAAAAGATGGAGAAATAAAATAATCAAAACTATTACTTAATTAATTAATAATAATAAAATATGGTAGATCTTTGGACGGTTGAACCAAAAATTGAAATTTAAAGTATTGGGATATTTGCTACACTTTATAGTACTTATTTAAGTATAATTTATTTTGAAACATGCATAATTGATATAAGTATAAACTATAAACTATAAAAAGTTATATATTATTTTATATAAGATATAAAATGAAATAACTAAAATATAAATAAGTAATACATAAATGATTAAATTTTAATTACTAATATTTATATATAAAATTACAAGTAAAAAGCATTAATAATAATGGAAATTGAAGAAAGGATGTTACCTAGGTTCAAAACTAGGACCTTGCACATGAAATGTCAAGCTTTGGCCAACAAGCCAAGTAGCTTTTTAGGAGGGAAACAGAGAACTGAAGCAAGCATGTTAACACCCAGATGTATGCCTATTTCCTCTTCTTAATAGTAATATTAGATATAATTAAGTATGTGTTTGCCTTTTTGGCATGTCAAAAGATATTTTTCAATAAAATGTATTCCTAAGAAAGTTTTTTCTTTTTGTCTTTGGTTAATCAAAAATATTTTCTTTTGTAATTGTTATTGAGAACCCTTAAATACTTTAATACACATAAGGATCTTGAACATAATTGTCTTACATATAGATCGTTAGGAGTACATACCTGATTCGAAAGACATTATCACAAAGAGAAGCGAACCCAATTCAACTGAATCAAGAGAAAGTACATGGGACTCATCCGACACGTACTTTCGAAGCATGGAGACATGAAACACAAGATGCACACTTGGCAAGCTAGGTGGCAAAACCAACTTACATGCCACATTTCCCATACAAGTCAAAATCTCAAAGGGCCCGAAGAATCTAGGGCTAAGATTTTCCTTCTTTCCAAACTTCATCACATCCTTCATATGTGACGCTCGAATCCAAATATGATCACCCTATGTGAACACTAGGGATTGAACTCTCCGATCCGCATACTATTTTGTTGACTCTGGTGTCAGCCGTTTACCCTGAATCATACGAACCTATTCCATAGCATCTCTAAGCAAGTTTATATCCAATGAATTCGTCTCAATGGAATCAACTCATCTGATGGGTGTAATACAACGCCTCAAATGGGGTCATCTGAATATTAGACTCATAATTGTTGTTGTAGGCAAACTCTACTAAGGGCAAATGATGATTCATCTAGCAAAAAAATCTATCACACAAGCTCGGAGCATGTCCTCCAAAACCTAAATCATTTGCTCGGGCTGACCATCTCTATGGGGATGGAAGGTTGTACTCAATATCTTGTCGACTACCCAAACCATGTTGTAATGTCTTCTAGAAAAGGGAAGTGAACAAGCAACCTCAATCAAATAATATAGAAACTTGGACTCCATGCAGTCACACAAAATATAAAGCTCAACTAACTTCTCTATTGTATACTTCACCCGAACCGAAATGAAATAGGCAGACTTGGTAAACCTGTTCATAACCACCCAAATAGAATCATAACCTCCCATAGTGGTTGGTCATCCCATAACAAATTCCATAGTGATTAACTCCCTCTTTCAAGTAGGAATAGGCTTCCTATGAGATATACTTCAGGTCGTTGTTGTTTACACTTGACCTATTGGCAATTTAAACACCTTGAAACAAAATCTGCAATATTCTTCTTCATCCCACACCACCAATAGTAATAGCTCAAATCGTCATACATCTTTCCTACACCTGGATGGATGGAATATCAGGAACAATCAGCCTCCTTAAGAATCAATCTAATCAAATTGTCCACATTGGGCACACAAATCCTACCCCCAATCCTTAAGGAACCCTTAGAATCAATGATAGCCTCTTTGGTTTCCCTTTTCATCACTTTGTCTCGAATAAAACATTGTTTCTCGTCATCAAACTGATGCTCACAAATATGCTCAACTAAGGAAGAACGGACCTGAATGAAAGCAATCAAACCATCCATCTCCTCAGAAACCTATAACTAGACGAGACTATTGGATAACCTTTGTATCTAGCCAATGGTTTCTACTCCACACTAATAGCAACAAGACTTCCCATGCTAGAAGTATTGCTAATCAAATCATCGGCCATAACATTGGACTTTTATAGATGATATAAGATGGTAATGTCATAGTGCTTTAGTATCTCAAGCCGTCTATGTTTCCTAAATTTCATATCCCTCTAACTGAAGATATATTGAAGACTCAGATAATTTGTAAAGACCTTACAATGAACCACATACTGATAATATGGTTATAGCTTAAGAAAAAGCACTACGCCTACCAACTCTAAATTATGGGTATGGTACTTCTCTCATGGGTATCTAACTGTCTAGAAGAATAGGCGATCATCTTACCCTTATACATCAAAAATTCATCTAACGTGACCCCAAAAACATTCCAATGAACGGTGAAGTCTACACCCATCTCAGGTAAAGTCAAAGTAAGAGCTGAAGTGAATAACGTCTTGAGCTTTTGAAAGCTCTCCTCAAACTCATCAGGCCATTGAAAGCTCACACTCTATTGAGTCAATCTGTTCAAAGAAGATGCAATAGTGGAGAAGCTTTGAACAAATTGCCTGTAATAACCCGCAAGTCATACAAAAACCCGGATCTCAATAACTAACGTAGGTCTAGTACAACTCTTCATTTCCTTGATCTCAGATGGATCCACCCGAATACCCTCCTTTGACACCAAATCTCCCAAACATATCATAGAATAAATCCAAAATTTACACTTTGATAACTTGACATAAATGTTCTCCTCCCTCAATCTTTAGAGTACAATCCTCAAATGCCAATCGTGATCCTCAATCTCTGGAGTACACCAAGATGTCGTCAATGGACACTATAAAAAAAGTAGGATTGGAATACTACATTCATCAACTCCACGATCGCTGCAAGAGTGTTAGTCAAAACAAAAGACATCACAAGAAACTCATAGTGCCCATACCCAATGCCTTAATTTTGGTAGGTGATACGTGAACCTCAAATCAATCTTAGAAAACAAGGATGCACCCTAAATTTGACCAACAAGTCATCTATGTGAGGAAGAGGATATTTATTTTTCATAGTCACTTTGTTAAACTAACGATAATAAATACACATCCACATGGATCTATCATTCTTCCTCACAAACAAGAGTAATCCAAGGAGAAACACTAGAGCGAATTAATACCTTACTAAAGAAATCCTATGACTGATCCTTTAACATAGCTGGAGCCATATGATAAGGAGAAATAGAGATAGGCTTGGTACCCAGTTCCAAGTCAACAACAAAATTAATATTCCTATCCTAATCAACACTTGAAAGTTCAGTAGGAAAAACATCTAAAATCTCTAAAACTATGGGGACAAAAATCCATGAGAGGTAGTTCAACATTAGAATCACAAATGAAAGTCAAGTAGGAAAAACACCCTCTATTAACCAACCTCTGAGATCGAATGAAGGAGATAAATTTGTTGGGATAATAACAACTAGCAGTCATCCACTCAACTCTCGGGACATTAGACATCGCGAAGATCACAATCAATAGCATGATGCGGAGAAATCCAATCCATACCTAAGATAACGTCAAAGTCTATCATCCTGATCAAGTTTATAGAAGTATCATACCCGCCTAAAGAAACGAGACATGATCGATACACTCGATTTTACCACTAAGGATTCACCCACTACTGTAGATACATGAATAGACACAAACATAAAATCAAACATCATATCAAACCCAACAATAAAACATGTATATATATACGAGAAAGCAAACCCCAGATCAAATAAAACAAACTCAGGTCGATGAAAAACTAGAATGATATCTATGATCACAAAATCTAAAGTATTGGCCTCAAGCCTCCATGTAAAATCATAACATTGTACCTCTGACCGCCTACAGTCAAAGTAGAACCTCTACCTCCACCCTGCGGAGCTGGAGTACCTCTACCAGTAGTCCTGCCACCTCTATCGGTCTAACCTTTGCATTGACCCCTGGCTGGAAGAAATGAATCTCTAGCTGGAGTAGCTGAATAAGAACGATGGGTCCTTAATGAGTTTTAGAGGACACTGTCATATCAAATGACCATGGACCCTTATAACATTGTCGTATTAAATTACCATGAACCCCTACAAGTAAATCAAGACATCTGATGTTTTGAACCAAATGAACTACCATAACCACCCCAATTAGAAATAATAAGATCCTTGAGTTTGACTTCCCATTCTCAACTGATAGCATAAAAACATGAATCGGACCATGACACCGGAAGGAGCTACTGCCTCTACGTAATCCTTTACCTCCAAATAAGGCACCAAAAATTGACCAGATGATCAGGACCTCTTGGGATACCCAAACTCCTTTAAAACCATCAAGCCCCCTTGCTTAGCGTTGCTTACAAGAGACTGGAAAGAAGCCTTCTCTTTGTCTGCTCTGAACAATTACAACATGACAAAAAGTCAACCCATTCACAAACCTGTGAACTCTCACTACTTCATCCAAAACAATAGGCATACAATTCCTAGAAAGCTCGCGAAAACAGGCCTCATAGTCGGTAACTGAGAAAATGTCCTAAGTCAACCTCTCAAACCTCAACCAACTCTCCTCCTCGTGCTCCAAAAAATGAAGCAGTCCTAGAAATTACCAGAGTACACACCACGTTGATCCAACTTATTGAGACCTCACTAAAGTCTTCTACCACTCTTTGGCACGATCACGACGTTGAAGTGTAATAAGGCAAACACCACGAGCATCCACCATACCCATTACTTTAAGCATCTCATCACGCAACATCAAGAACTCATGAGCATCTTTACTCTTACTAACATGAAACTAGGTGGTTTCATTTTCTGAATCCTCTTAGAACACTGTTGATCAACAATTATAAGAATAATCCCAGGAGCATTATGTGAACAAACACCTAGTGCAGGAACAACTGGTGGTTAGCCTACCTGATAATGAATACTAAAGTCCGCTATTTCTTTGAGGTCTATAACCCTACCTCGTCTAAAAACCTTGTGGCGTACTTGTCACATTACCCTAAGTGAGTTTCTCTAACATACATAACATATTCAACAAAGTATCCTGAAACAAGGGTCTCCAAATTCGGGAGGAACCTGGTCCTCAGCCCCCTCAACTTGTGGCTTAGGAGAGGCCTGTAACGACCTGTTTAGTCGTTATGTGCAGCAGAGTTTATTTTTGGTAATAACTGTCTGAGTTGATGGATCCCATGACGGACCGTCATGGGCACGACGAACCGTCGAGGGGGTCTCGTTCCAAAACACTTAAATTCAAAAAATTTGGGTACTGAGAGCAACTCTCTGAACTTCGCGACGATATGGCAGGACGGACCGCCGTGGGCGCGACGGACCGTCACAGACCCTTTAGTGAAATTTAGTCTCTGAACTTTGTGACGGAAGCAGCAGGACGGACCGTCGTAGGCACGACAGGCCGTCACAGGCTGTGTAAACCTGAATGGGTCGAATTTCTGTTAAATGTTTTAAGGGGCGTTTTGGACTATTCCTGCTATTAATTATAAAGTTAGTGGCTTAATGTTAATAATTCAATTGCTTGAGGGTTAAAGGAGATAACCTTGGAATAATTAGTGGGTTATTTTTATCAACTTTTATACTTAATTATATGACAATTAGGGTAAAAGAAAAAGGGTTTGAATAAGAAAAAGAGAAAGAACAGAGAGAGGGAGAAACAAACGAGAGAAGGGGAAACGAAAAGGCTTGGAAAGTAGATTCTTGATCACGATTCTTCGGTGGAGGTAGGTTATGGTTTATGCTATTTCATAGTAAACTCTTAATAGCGAATGATATGTATTGGTAGTATTGTAAAGTCTTCTATATGCTTAATTGTATGCTTGCATGATGTGATTATATAATTGTGATAAAATAAGCATGATGAGGCTTTTGAATCTTAAACCTTGAACCTCTCTGTTAATGATGATGCCTTGGTATAAAAGAAGGCCTGATGAACTAAAAAGAATGAGATTAATGGATCAGAGTGTCTCGTTACGGCACCAGGATAGATTAATGGATCGGAGTGTCTCGTTCTGGCACCAGGATAGATTAATGGATCGGAGTGTCTCGTTCCGGCACCAGGATAGATTAATGGATCGGAGTGTCTCGTTTCGGCACCAGGATAGATTAATGGATCGGAGTGTCTCGTTCCGGCACCAGGATATATTAATGGATCGGAGTGTCTCGTTCCGGCACAAGGATAGACTAATGGATCGGAGTGTCACGTTTCGACACCAGGATAGTATGAGGAGGATCGGAGTGTCACATTCCGACACCAGGATAGTAGAGAGAATGAATCTTGAATTATGCTAATATACTCAGATTAAATGAACCTATTTCCCAAATGAGTATGGTATGGAGGCTTGAGTCCTCATGGGTGTACTTGGTGTTATTTATTAATGATTCTTGTACTGGTTGTTGCTACTTGTTGTGTATTGTCGTTGGCTGTATGATATTATCTGATATATATTGCTTTCTATTTTGAGTTGGCCGATGATATCTACTCAGTACTTGTGTTTTGTACTGACCCTTACTTGCATGTTTTCTCTTTGTTAATTGTGGAGTGCAGCAAACGTACCGTCGTCTTCAACTCAACAGCAACTCTAGCCAGTCTTCATCACGTCAGATTTCAGGGTGAGCTATTGTTTCTAGCTTGGACTGGATCTTCTCCTTCACGTCTTGATGCCTTGAAGTTCTGGCATGGACTAGCTCTTTCATTATTTTAGCTCCTTAGATACTCTTAGATTAGTAATTTGAGGATAGATGTTCTTGTGGTGATGACTTCCAGATTTTGGGGATAATAATAAGTTTTGAATTTTAGAAGTTATTAATTGATTTCGTTAATGAGTTTTAAGTCTTCCGCATTTTATTCTGTTTATTATGGTTGAAATGTTGGGGTTTGGATTGGTTGGTTCGCTCACATAGGAGGGTAAGTGTGGGTGCCACTCACGACACGTTTTGGGTCGTGACAAACTTGGTATCAGAGCATTAGGTTCGTTGGTCTCATTACACAAGAACGAGTCTAGTAGAGTCTTGAGGAACGGTAGGGGGATGCCTTTACTTTTCTTTGAGAGGCTACATGACTTAAGGAAAATTCCATTCTTCTTTCTTTCGTGCTATTACTTGGATCCAATTGGTATCTAGGTGATACAAATTGGTATTTGACCATCTTCACTCTCTTTCGCAGATGGTTAGAACTAGAGCAACAGCTGCGCCAACACTAACACCGGCAAGACAAGATGCGTCTGAAACAGCCACTGAGACTGTAGCTCGAAGAGGAGCAGTGACAAGAGGCCGTGGTAGAGGTCGCGGGAGGACGTCCTCTAGAGGAAGAGGACAAGCACCTGGCCCATCTAGTACTAGGGCGGTGACTCCTCCACCGACTGAGGAAGTAGTAATAGAGGATGAGGAAGGGGAGGATGAACAAGTGCAGAATGAGGAATTTCCACCCCAACCTACCCCAGAGATGATCAATCAGGTTCTTGCTTATCTTAGCAGGTTATCTGATCAAGGCGAAGCGCCTCCAGTGTTTTCTGCACCAGCACCTCAGGTTACGGGAGTACCACATGCCGCTGCTGGGGCTCCCCGCATGGATGCCTCATTGGAAATAGGCACGTTTCCTCGATTGACCACAGGGCCTATCATGACAACTGATCAGCACGAACTTTTCAGTAAGTTCTTAAAATTGAAACCTCCAGTCTTCAAGGGTGCTGAATCTGAGGATGCTTATGATTTTTTGGTTGATTGTCATGAGTTGCTACATAAGCTGGGTATAGTGGAACGGTTTGGTGTTGAGTTTGTGACCTTCCAATTCCAAGGGAACGCCAAAATGTGGTGGCGGTCATATGTTGAGTGTCAACCAGCACAGGCACCACCCATGACTTGGGAATCATTCTCTAGTTTATTTATGGAGAAGTATATACCCCGTACTTTGAGGGATAGGAGGAGAGATGAGTTCCTAAGCCTAGAGCAAGGCAGGATGTCAGTTACTGCCTATGAGGCTAAGTTTCGTGCATTATCTAGGTATGCCACCCAGCTTTGCTTCAGTCCACAAGAATGGATTCGCCGTTTTGTGAAGGGATTGAGGTCAGATTTGCAGATTCCGGCCTCTACTGCAGCAAAATCCTTTCAGGAAGTGGTAGACTTTGTGATAGAGGTGGAGGGAGTGAAGCCAGATGACTTCACCATGGCATCAACTACTAAGAAGTTTCGTAAGGGAGGTGAGTTTAGTGGTTCTTACTCCAGAGGGCAGAGTTCTGGAGGTTACCCAGTCCGACCAATTCAGTCTTCACTACAAGCTGTAGCTAGGGGTCCACCGTAGACCGGTCAACATTTCTCTGAGTTTGGAGGTTATCCCCAGACTTCGTCATTCTCACAAAGACCTATGCTTGAATCCAAAGAGTGTTATAGTTGTGGGGAGATGGGACATATTAAGAGATATTGTCCAAAACAGAGTTACAGATCCCCAATAGTCAGAGGTAGAGGTGGTCATGGAAGAGGCCGCTATTCTAGAGAAAGTGGTGGCCGAGGTAATGGTGGTCACCAAAACGGCCGGGGTGACGGGCAAAATGGAACTACTGCAACACAACATGGTAGAGGTAACAGACAGACCGGTGATAGGGCCCATTGTTATGCTTTCCCTGGGAGGTCTGAAGCGGAGACATCTGATGCTGTTATCACAGGTAATCTTTTGGGTTGTGATTGCATGGCTTCTGTATTATTTGATCCTGGATCCACATTTTCATATGTATCTTCCTCATTTGCTACTGGTCTTAATTTACATTGTGAATTGCTTGACATGCCTATTCGTGTTTCTACTCCGGTGGGTGAGTCGGTGATAGTTGAAAGTATGTATAGGTCTTGTCTTGTAACTTTTGTGGGGAGCAACACTCTTGTAGACTTGGTTATCTTAGAAATGGTGGATTTCGATGTAATTCTGGGTATGACTTGGCTTTCTCCAAACTTTGCAATCTTAGATTGTAATGCCAAAACTGTGACATTGGCCAAGCCTGGAACAGATCCGTTAGTGTGGGAGGGTGACTACACTTCCAATCCAGTTCGTATCATCACTTTTCTCCGTGCTAAGAGAATGGTTAGTAAAGGGTGTTTAGCTTTCTTGGCACATCTCAGGGATGATACTACCCAAGTACCTTCAATAGAGTCGGTTTCGATAGTCCGTGAGTTTCTGGATGTGTTTCCTGCAGACCTTCCTGGTGTGCCACCAGATAGAGATATTGACTTCTGTATTGATCTGGAGCCGGGTACTCGCCCCATTTCCATACCCCCTTATAGAATGGCTCCCGCTGAGTTAAGAGAGTTAAAGGCCCAACTTCAAGAGTTGTTAAGCAAAGGCTTCATTAGACCAAACGCTTCTCCTTGGGGTGCTCCCATCTTGTTTGTGAAGAAGAAGGATGGAAGTTTTAGGATGTGCATAGAATACAGGCAACTGAATAAGGTAACTATTAAGAACAGGTATCCTCTTCCTCGCATTGATGATTTGTTCGATCAGTTACAAGGTGCTTGTACCTTCTCAAAAATTGATTTGAGATCTGGTTATCATCAATTGAAAATACGGGCAACGGATGTGCCCAAGACTGCTTTTCGGACCAGATATGAACATTATGAGTTCTTAGTAATGTCTTTTGGGCTTACGAATGCCCCTGCTGCGTTTATGAGCTTGATGAACGGGATTTTTAAGCCCTATCTGGATCTCTTTGTCATTGTATTCATCGATGATATACTGGTATACTTAAAGAGGCAAAAATCAACGAGGAAGGTGTTTTGAGAATTAAAGGAAGGGTATATGTGCCCCGCGTGGATGATTTGATCCACACTATTCTTACAGAGGCTCATAGTTAAAGGTATTCTATACATCCTGGTGCAACCAAGATGTATCGCGACCTAAAGCAACATCTTTGGTGGAGTAGGATGAAGCGCGACATTGTTTACTTTGTTGCGCAATGCCCGAATTGTCAAAAGGTAAAGTATGAACACCAGAGGCCTGGAGGGACACTTCAGAGAATGCCCAATCCTGAATGGAAGTGGGAGAGAATTGCAATGGACTTCGTGGTTGGTCTTCCAAAGACATTGGGTAAGTTTGATTCTATTTGGAAAATTGTGGACATATTGACTAAGTCTGCCCACTTCATTCCGGTCAAGGTGACTTACAATGCAGAGAAGTTAGCCAAACTTTACATCTCAGAAATTGTTCGATTGCATGGAGTTCCACTTTCCATCATATCAGATAGAGGTACGCAGTTTACTTCTAAGTTTTGGAAAATATTGCATGCTGAATTGGGTACTAGGTTGGATCTTAGTACTACATTTCACCCTCAGACCGATGGTCAGTCTGAGCGAACGATTCAGGTTTTGGAAGATATGCTTCATGCATGTGTGATAGAGTTTGGTGGTCATTGGGATAACTTCTTACCCTTAGCAGAGTTCTCCTACAACAATACCTACCACTCAAGTATTGATATGGCCCCATTTGAGGCACTGTATGGGAGAAGATGTAGGTCTCCCATTGGGTGGTTTGATGCATTTGAGGTTAGACCTTGGGGTACTAACCTTCTGAGGGAATCGTTAGATAAGGTAAAATGCATTCAAGAAAAGCTTTTAGCGGCTCAAAGTAGACAGAAAGGGTATGCAGATCAAAAGGTTAGAGACTTGGAGTTTATGGAGGGTGAACAAGTTTTGCTGAACGTTTCACCCATGAAAGGGGTGATGCGGTTCGGTAAGCGAGGTAAGCTTAGTCCGAGGTACATTGGTCCATTCGAAGTTCTGAAGCGCGTGGGGGAGGTAGCTTATGAATTAGCCTTGCCCCCAGGACTGTCAGGAGTGCATCTGGTATTTCATGTGTCTATGTTGAAAAGATATCATGGGGATGGAAACTACATCATTCGTTGGGATTCAGTCCTTCTTGATGAGAATTTGTCTTATGAGGAGGAGCCTGTTGCTATTTTAGATAGAGAAGTCCACAAGTTGAGATCAAGGGAGATTGCATCCATCAAGGTTCAGTGGAAGAATCGGCCAGTTGAAGAGTCCACTTGGGAGAAGGATGCTGATAAGCAAGAAAAATATCCACATCTCTTTACAGACTCAGGTACTTCTTTTCGTCCTTGTTTTTCTTCTTGTGATCGTTCGAGGACGAACGATGGGTAAATTGGTATCTATGTAATGACCTGTTTAGTCGTTATGTGCAGCAGAGTTTATTTCTGGTAATAACTGTCTGAGTCGACGGATCCCACGACGGACCGTCATGGGCACGACGGACCGTCGAGGGGGTCTCGTTCCAAAACACTTAAATTCTAAAAATTTGGGTACTGAGAGCAACTCTCTGAACTTCGCGACGATATGGCAGGACGTACCGTCGTGGGCGCGACGGACCGTCACAGACCCTTTAGTGAAATTTAGTCTCTGAACTTTGTGACGGAAGCAGCAGGACGGACCGTCGCAGGCACGACGGGCCGTCACAGGCTGCGTAAACCTGACTGGGTCGGATTTCTGTTAAATGTTTTAAGGGGCGTTTTGGACTATTCCTGCTATTAATTATAAAGTTAGTGGTTTAATGTTAATAATTCAATTACTTGAGGGTTAAAGGAGATAACCTTGGAATAATTAGTGGGTTATTTTTATCATCTTTTATACTTAATTATATGACAATTAGGGTAAAAGAAAAAGGGTCTGAATAAGAAAAAGAGAAAGAACAGAGAGAGGGAGAAACGAACGAGAGAAGGGGAAACGAAAAGGCTTGGAAAGTAGATTCTTGATCACGATTCTTCATTGGAGGTAGGTTATGGTTTATGCTATTTCATAGTAAACTCTTAATAGCGAATGATATGTATTGGTAGTATTGTAAAGTCTTCTATATGCTTAATTGTATGCTTGCATGATGTGATTATATAATTGTGATAAAATAAGCATGATGAGGCTGTTGAATCTTAAACCTTGAACCTCTCTGTTAATGATGATGCCTTGGTATAAAAGAAGGCTTGATAAACTAAAAAGAATGAGATTAATGGATCGAAGTGTCTCGTTACGGCACCAGGATAGATTAATGGATCGGAGTGTCTCGTTCCGGCACCAGGATAGATTAATGGATCGGAGTGTCTCGTTCCGGCACCAGGATAGATTAATGGATCGGAGTGTCTCATTCCGGCACCAGGATAGATTAATGGATCGGAGTGTCTCGTTCCGGCACCAGAATAGACTAATGGATCGGAGTGTCACGTTCCGACACCAGGATAGTATGAGGAGGATCGGAGTGTCACGTTCCGACACCAGGATAGTAGAGAGAATGAATCTTGAATTATCTTAATATACTCAGATTAAATGAACCTATTTCCCAAATGAGTATGGTATGGAGGCTTGAGTCCTCATGGGTGTACTTGGCGTTATTTATCAATGATTCTTGTACTGGTTGTTGCTACTTGTTGTGTATTGTAGTTGGCTGTATGATATTATCTGATATATATTGCTTTCTATTTTGAGTTGGCCGATGATATCTACTCAGTACTTGTGTTTTGTACTAACCCCTACTTGCATGTTTTCTCTTTGTTAATTGTGGAGTGCAGCAAATGTACCGTCGTCTTCAACTCAACCGCAACTCTAGCCAGTCTTCATCACGTCAGATTTCAGGGTGAGCTATTGTTTCTAGCTTGGATTGGATCTTCTCCTTCACGTCTTGATGCCTTGAAGTTCTTGCATGGACTAGCTGTTTAATTATTTTAGCTCCTTAGATACTCTTAGATTAGTAATTTGACGATATATGTTCTTGTGGTGATGACTTCCAGATTTTGGGGATAATAATAAGTTTTGAATTTTAGAAGTTATTAGTTGATTTCGTTAATGAGTTTTAAGTCTTCCGCATTTTATTCTGTTTATTATGGTTGAAATGTTGGGGTTTGGATTGGTTGGTTCTCTCAAATAGGAGGGTAAGTGTGGGTGCCACTCACGACACGTTTTGGGTCGTGACAAGGCCTCTCTAGCTTTGCCTCTAATTGGTGCCACTCCACGTTCACGAACTCTAACCGGTGCTACTCCACTAGCACGATCTCTAGCTCATGCCCTACCTCTACCTCTAGCTAGGTCTCAAAATAGCCTCGAGGATTGCCTCTCCTCTACCATTGGAAACAAAAGATCTGATCCTCGACATCTGCCAAAACAAAACACAACAACTTAGCACTAGCAAAGGTAACCACACACTAGAACAAATGATGAATAAAAGGAAGTTTTCTAAAAAAATTTCTTAACCCATCATTTATTGACTAAGGGAAAAGGTTTCTTAATTGTCAGTTAAACATTGCTTTGCATCAACATACTATATTGTAAGCACGAATTAAAAAATTACTATTAATTTTCCAAATATTATCGGTAATGGAGAAATTTTTTGAGACCATCCTCATTGATTTAGTTTTTTTTTTGTCATTGAGACCTTCTGAAATGATTTTGGATCTATACCTCTTGCATATCTTCTCAATATGCTTGTTCTAACAAAATTGCAAATGATATATTAATTTAGTTTTTATATGCATACGTTTTATATATGAAGATTATCAGTTCAAACAATTTTGGCTCAGATGTCACATATAGACTCTTAATATATTAATACACATCAGGATTTTGAAGACGATAATTTTATATAGAGATCGTTAGGGTACATATCTATTGCGGAAGATATTATCACAGAGAGAAGCAAAAGCACAAGTCATAAATTAGTTTCTACTTCCTTGCCCTAGTCTTATGTTACCATAGTCATCGGCGATGGAAATAATGTATATAATATGTGGTAATCCTAATGGGTTAAGGGAAGACCATTTAGAGGCTAAAACTTAATATGATACGTCCTTCAAGTAACTAATGTAAAAACGAGAACTATTCTTCATTAAATGTTATTTATGATTTTACTTGGATTAGAAATAAACTTAGGTCATGAATAAGATATCATTCTTACCATTATAACTTTTAATTTAATTAACAAATTGCTTCAATCAGTAGGAATTTTTATCAATCTTAAATACTCAAAATGTTTATCAAGGCGTTGCCTAATTTTATTACAATTTTTTTTCTTTTCAAAAAGTACTTCAGCCTTGCCAAGCAATTTCTATATACCATATATGATACCTCAATTTATGTGATATCATTGGAATTTGGAGAATCATCCCAAAATATTATAATTTTAAAATATTTGAAATTGGTAATTATTGTCATTTCTAGTAATTTGTATATATTTTTAAATAATATCTATTACTCTCTATATTTCAATCTTCGCGGTGGATATAAAATTCAAGAATCAACCAAATTTTTATATTTTTTATAATATTTCAAGTAGTTAATTTTTGTTATTTACAGTGTTCTTTTATGCGAATTTTAAATAATATGTGTTATTCTTTTGTCCTAATTTATGTGACATCAATAAATTTTTGAGATTTAAATATTTACTTAATCTAAATATTTTAAATTATTAATTATCACAATTTATAGTATTTTCTTGAAATATAATTCTCAAATATTAGAAAAATTAAAAAAATGTATAAATTGAAATGAAAAAAAATACAAATATTACATAAATACCCTCAACTAGATGAACACACTAACCTTCCCTATATTTCCACTCTCTCTCTCTCTATATATTTAATAGTTTAAGGAAAAAAGGTCTGAAAAATACTCGACTTTGGCTGAAATTATTGCTATGATACCAAATTTTATAAAAGACATTTTACTTTCTGAGTTATTTAATAGTGTATTTTAAAGGTATATATGTGTTAATGTGGACACATTACTATTTATAATTGTGCAATATTTTTTATGTCTATGTGAATACATATATACAATTAAAATACACTATTAAATTGTGAAAGGGAGTAAAAAATTATTCTAAAATTTGATATCGTAACAACAATTTTGATTAAAATTTAAATATATTTCACACACTTTCCCCTAGTTTTAACGAAAAATATTTTGATTGTAGAATAATTTCATCACATGAAACACGAAACATGGAGAAGCTAAGAGGGTCCGCTTGGTAGTTCTATACTTCTTCTAATTATTATTATTAATTATATCACATGAAACACGAAGCATGATGAAGCTAAGAGGGCCCGCTTGGTAATTCTATACTTCTTCTAATTTTAATTATTATTATTTATTGTTTTTATTTTTATTACTATTATTATATTGTTTTGTATTTGCCCATCTTGTCTATATAATAAAATGGGGGATTTTTTATCCATGCACCAACCAAATATCAATAGCAAAAAACATATGAATTGTACCTCCTTTAAAGACATGAAATCAATTTTTGCTCTCATCCTCCTCATTTCATTTGCTTTGGTAAGTCAAATTTCTATCCATTAACAATGCACAAAAATAATTTAAACAATTATTTTATTTAAAAGTAATTATAGATAACTCTATTTAATGTTTGTTATGGAAGAAATTCTATCTCTATTAGAAATAGAGGGTTTCTTACCTCGTAATTAATGAAAAAATTGAGTTATAAAACAATGTTTTTTCAAGAAAAATATGTATTTTCAACGAAATCAACTTACTGAGAGAAACAAATTTACATTGAAATACTGGAAAAATATCGTAATTTTTATATGTGAAACACTACTTGATTAACATTTTGAGTATGGCATTTTTGAGCAGTATGCAAGCAGATCAGATGCAAGAAGAAACCCTGGTGTTCCTTTCGAGCCAGGCCAACTCTAACTGCTTATTATCATGATGAAGCTAGTCTGAAACAAGAAAAGTCTTTTGAACCAAGGCCAACTGCAACTTCTTATCACGATAATGAAGTTGGTCTTAAAGAAAAAAAGTTTTTTGAACCAAGACCGACATTAGCTGCTTACTATCATGATGGTGCTAGTCTCGAACAAGAAAAATCATCCTTTACTAAAGATTTTGAACCAAGGCCGACTTTAACTTCTTATCGTGATGATGAAGTCAGTCTTAAAGAAGAAAACTCTTTTAAACCAAGGCCGACTTTAACTTCTTACCATCATGGTGATGTTGGCCTCAAACAAGTAAAATCATCTTTTACTAAAGATTTTGAGCCAAGGCCCATTTTAACTTCTTACCATGATAATGAAGTTAGTCTTGAAGAAGAAAGGTCTTTTGAACCAAGGCCGACTTTAACTGCTTACTATCATGGTGATGTTGGCCTCAAACAAGTAAAATCATCTTTTACTAAAGATTTTGAGCCAAGGCCCACTTTAACTTCTTACCATGATAATGAAGTTAGTCTTGAAGAAGAAAGGTCTTTTGAACCAAGGCCGACTTTAACTGCTTACTATCATGGTGATGTTGGCCTCAGACAAGTAAAATCATCTTTTACTAAAGATTTTGAGCCAAGGCCCACTTTAACTTCATACCATGATAATGAAGTTAGTCTTGAAGAATAAAGGTCTTTTGAACCAAGGCCGACTTTAACTGCTTACTATCATGGTGATGTTGGCCTCAAACAAGTAAAATCAACTTTTACGAAAGATTTTGAGCCAAGGACCACTTTAACTTCTTACCATGATAATGAAGTTAGTCTTGAAGAAGAAAGGTCTTTTGAACCAAGGACAAATGTTAGCGTGTAGAACGATTAATATAGCAAAAACATTTGTGTTTCATTTAGTTTTCTTGTAAACTCCCTCCGTGTGAACGCCCTTTGGATGTTATGTGGTTTATATAATAAGGAAGAATTAACATTTGTACCATAGTATTTCTTGAATTTAGTGTGATGGTTGTTTCATTGTGTGCAAATTGTCCATATTTTGAGAGTGCAAATTGAGGGTCTATATGAAGGAATTACCCTACCACAATTTCTCTTCACACTATTTTTAAAAATTGTATCCTCATACATATATAATTGTATAAAATATGTGAATATAAAGTAAGAGAAGAAGAAGAAATAGTATTATTTTAATACGTACATTTTAGAAGTGTGCAAATATTGAATCGATCGATAAACTGAATCAAAAAAGTGTTGTTAGTTTATTGGATTAATAGTTAAGTAATGGTTTTATAAAAAATATATTGGCTTATTGGTTGGATATTGATTTTTTATAATTGAGTGTTTGGGTTAATCGATAACTTATTAAGAATATAATAGTTAACTATTTCAATTATTAATCATATATAAATATCAAATAAAAATATTAATATAATTCCTATATTAGACGAGCCGTGGTGCCCCCATGAAGGTGGGGCAGACCACTGTAAGTTGGGTCAAAAAGAGTTTTTTTTTTAATTAGATAAAATCCATGTCGTTTTACCCAAGCCTAAGACCCTTTATCAAAGTTATTTTAACCCTGTCACGGCTCAACCTACCGGGATGTGCAGATACCCGCTCTAACACCTAAGTAGAAGAACCTTTATACCCCAAAGATTTAAACATGCGGAAAAATTAACGAAGGACGGATATAATAGAGATCAAAATCTTTACAAAAGGGATCTTTTTCAACGAACTAGTTAAGACTCTTAAAGTAACTAACAACCCTAAAGATCTAGTCTAACAGGTACAAGAGCTATTAACAGTAAAAATTGGACAAAATAACAAAAGACACAACTCCCACTATACAGAAAAAAATAGAAGCTGTTGCAGAATTTCATTATCTTCACCAAATGAGACATCACCAATCTTGGATCCAGACTATGTCAAAAGACATAGCAAGAGTAGTATCAGTAAAACCACACGTACTAGTAGGCATCATCGGTTAACCCGACACCCACTTCATAAGATAAAAAATAAAGAGTAAGATCATGCATTTAACCACTCGCTTCTCCACCCTTGTCCTCTCTTAGAACACATGTGGGTTTACACCTCTGAATACTATCCACTTTTCTCACAACTAACACTTCCGGTTTTATTAGATCATAGTGTAAACATGATAACCCCGGCTAATATTCCCAAGTACTAACACCTTCCTTTCCTACCACTCGATCGTGTCATACCCCTAAATTCTCGTCACCTTGCCTAACCAAGGCCATGTAGTTTCGTTACCTTAAGATCTAACCTTAGCCCACTCTATTTTGGTACTTACCCAAACAAACACCTCTCACTGTTCCTCACTCGCCCCTAGAACCCTCTCAAGGCCTTATACACCATGTCACATCTAGGATGTATTTTAGGTCGTGACACCATTGTCTTAAATACTATGCCTTTTACAAGGATATCTATATGATTAACTTAGAAACCACGTTGGGTATAATGACCGTTTGTGTGTGAATTTTATGTGTTAACTATATTTAAATTTTTTCATAATGCTATTGTTACATGTTGGTTTATGAGTAGCTGAGATTTGAGCTAAATGCTTGAATGGTCCTTGAGTAGACTAGGATTACATGTTAAACAATCTCTAAAGGATCTATCATGATCCATATTGTTTGAACCGTGTGAAAAATTGGGTATGGGTGATTGTTATGATTTTGGACATGTTTTAAATGGTTGTTAAGTCAGGATGTTGAACAAAAATCTTTCTTATTTACTAACTTGCACTATATTTGTCAGTTTGGGTGGTCTAGGACATATATGATAATAGGGATTTCAGTAAATCAAATTTAGTAAGAGTCTTGCAGTTTGTTTACTAAATTTGTCAAGATTCAGGATTTTCATGAGATGTTGAAGAAAAGTAGTAGCCTGATTATCAGAGTTAGTAGTGGACTTGGTTCACAAATGAAAACAATAGAGGAATTATAGATATTAATAGATTAAGTGGTTGAAATGTCTTTATTTGATAGATAGGGGAGTGGTGAAATGGCTTGGATGGTGAAGTTTACAACGGAAGGAGGTGAGGTGATTTAAGGTCTATGAGTCATAATTATTAGACCAGAAATAGTAGGAGTGTGCAGCTAAAGTTTGGGTTGGGTGATTCTTATATTTCATGTTTTCTTCCGAGTAATTGCATGATATTATGTGTTGGATTAGGATCGACCTATGATGCCTATACGTACATGTTATTTTTATTAATACTACTCTTGTTAAGGACAAGAGTTGAAATATATTTTGGACAAACTTTGTTGTGTATTTTCATATATGCTTAAAGAGTTTTAAGAAAGAGTGAACTAATTCTACTTTAAAATATAACATATAAAACCCAAGACAATTATAGCACAAGTAGCACATAGACAATTTAATCAGGTCCTAAACTTGTGACCTCTTGTGCCAAAGGTGGACCTAACATTTTCAAGGATGCAAGTATTGTTGGAAAGTAGGAGAGCATATAAGTAGTTTTTATGATTGATAAAGTGAAGGCATGGTTCACTACTTGTTGACGTATGCGTACTCTATCTGCAGATGACCTATACCATTATGAGAGATTGCGGTAAAGAAGAAAAGGTAATGCGGCAAAGAAGAAAAAGTGCAGAAATAAAGAAGGAAAAGAAGGAAAAAATATGGAAAGAAATAAAGAAGGAAAGAAACAAAAAAGTAGCAATTCAAGTCCAAAAAAAGAAATAAATGAAGAAGTTACATTTCAAGTCAAATAAGGAAAGAAGTAAATATAGAAAAATTCAAGAATGAAAAAGATTTGTAATTCCTTTCCTTGTAGAAGTTGAATGCAAATCAAAATCTATAAAAGGATCAAGAAGTTGAAGAAAAAAAGTGTCTTTGCATGTACACAAATCGAGAGAATTTTTCAGCAAACCAAAACGATAACTATTGCATATTCACGAAATATATCATCTTGAGAGCAGTATTTACTGTAGAAAAAATGCAGGCCTTCGGCACAATAAAGTAAGGACTAGGTTCACGATTTTTGTTCGACTCTGAACTATTGAATGTTGAAGTCTGATCAATTAAAGTCTAGGGTTATTAGTCTTTGTTGATTTGTTCTAGGTTTATTATTGAGTTGTAATGATTCCTAGATTGTGTAACAAGAAATGAGTTTGACTTCTTGGGAGTAGAGTCTTGAGAGAATTGTAACAAGAAGAGGATTTGACTTCTTGGGGGAGAGGTTGTGAGAATTGTAAACAAAAAGTGAGTTTGACTTCTTGGGTGGTTAGATTTAAGAAGAGTAGAGAGTTTTTGTAAACAAGAAGCGAGTTTGACTTCTTGGTGAGTGGTGAGAGTTTTCGATTATAAATAATCGAAAAGGGTAGAAGTTTAGAGTTAGATTCATTGATTAACGGAGTTGTAAATCTTGTATTAATATAAAACTTCGGTGTGGTTTTTCCCTTCCTTGATTTAGGAAGATTTCCACGATAAATCTTGTTTTATTATGTTGCGACAGAATTACAAGAATCTGGTTCTTGTATCAGGGTAAGGTTTCTTCGATTGGTATCAGAGCAGATCTTTTCATTGAAAAACTAACATCCTGAAAAAGATCAATGGATGCACCACCTACATCACAGGAAGGAGCTTCTCAAACTCGACCAGCAGTGTTTAATGGAAAGTATATGGATGGCGGAAGAATCGCATGATAGATCACTTACTAGGAGAAAACCCAAACCTATGTGAGTTGTGTTGGACGGTCCAATCATACCATAAAGAATGGAACTGATGAAACCACTCAAGTACCAAAGGATAGGAAATAATGGAATGTTGCAGATAAACTTGCACTTTCGAACAATGCTAAAGTAAAAAAGATCTTGATATGCGGAATAGGTCCAGATGAATATAATTGAATCTCATCATGTCAAGATGCAAAAGCAATATTGGAAACTTTGTAACTGCGCATGAAGGAACAACTCAGGTAAAGAAGTCTAAAATAGATAACTTGAACAGACAATATGAACTGTTTCAAATGGCAAAAGGTGAAACAATCCAAGAGATGCACACCAGGTTCACTGCTATCATTAATAAAATCTACTCACTAGGTAAAATAATTCCCGATGGGAAAGAAGTCAAAATACATTTGAGTGTTCTTCCAGAATCTTGGGAAAGCAAAATAGAAGTCAATACTGAAGCACGTGATCTAGATAAGTTAGCTATGGATGAACTAGTTGGAAATCCTATGACCTATGAACTCAAGAAAAAACAAGAAAAGAAAATTGGAGGCAAAGGAAAAGAGAAGAATCTGGTTCTTACAGACACAACCTTAGAAAATTTTGAGGATGAAAACATTGCGTTAATGACAAAAAGGTTCTCAAAAATGTTAAAAAGGGGACAAGTGTTCCACATAAGGAACTCACAAAAAATCACTGAAAAATCTAATAGATTAAGTATGTCACAAGTGTGGAAGTCCGGATCACTTTGAGAAGTTTTGTCCATTAAAAGTTCTAGAGAAAAAGAGGAATAGTTCTGAGAACGAAAAGGAAATCAAGAATGATAAGTACATACCCAAATGAATGACCGATCAAGAAGCTGATCTCTCAATGAAAAAGGCTTTGCCGCTACGGGGGACTTATCAGAAAAAGAATCTGAGGATGGAGGGTTCGAAAATTAATCACTACTAGCAATAGAACAAACAAATAAATATGATTTTCTTGCACTCATTGCTGAAACGAATTCTGAAGACGATGAAGTAGATGACAAACAAAGCAAGATAAGTTTTCATCACATTAAAGTAAATATTGAGTCATATTCTAAAAAGGAACTAGAGCTCCTATTGAGTTCTCCTATAGATGCATATCAGTCAATCAATTCTGAAAGAGAACAAATGATGGAAAACTATGCATCTTTAGGAGAAGAAAACGACAATATTAGGAAAACAATCAATGTCTTCAAGATAAATAAAAAGGACGGATTCAAACCTCAAATTTAAGTCACAAGGGCAAAAACTCTGCTAGTGAACTTCAATTAGCTTTGAAAAAAAAATATTGTTAACCATAAATTGTCAGGCCTTAGAAATAAATATGTTGATACAAGAAAATCTTGATCATACCAAATTTGATCTAGAACAAAATCTTTGGTGGACCAGGTCCTCTTAAATTTAAACTAAGATTCAAGAAAGGCAAATCACCAGTCGAAGTGGGATAGATTTTAGAAAATAGAATAATCTTGCAGCACAAATTATTCACATGTCTAAAAGTTTATGCACTCATTGTGGAAACTCAGGTCATATAAAGAATCAATGTAAAGCTCTATTTGACGCTTTTCAAAAAAATGATAAGTTCACCAAAAAGAAAAAGGTTGATACGAACATCATGATGTTAAGTTCACCAAAGATAAAAATAAATGATGTCGATAACCCCTTTCTTCCATTATTATAGCCTTATTTTTCAACCCCATTCCATATTTTCCCCATATTTTCATTAACTCCATTGTTCTCTTTGTTATATCCAATGTTCTTTCAATTCTGACATTAGCTCAGGATCAAACCACCATATCTTCAACGTGTGGGCCATCTATTTCAAATTGAGTATTCATATATCCGTGAAGAAAAATATTAGCGCTACTCGATCTCTAAGAGCAAATAATCCGCTTAACTTGTACGAACATTCTTCAATCAAATATGCATAATTAGATGAAGTTTCTTTTAGAATATGGACAATTTTTTGACACACATTAGTCTACTTATGGACTTAATATGCTTTGGATAATAAGTCGTCCAAGGTTTATGTCGTAAACAAGATTTGGTTTTTTCTTCACTAGTATCTAGGAGTTGGTTTTGAAAAGACCAAGGCTTAAGTGGACAACTTGGGTTGGAACTATGACAATCATTGGACGTGTAACATTTCAGTAAATTATCACACATTTCGAAAAGGGTTATGCATAAAAAAAGTAGTCGTAAGATTGTGAAATCATCAAGATATATAAAATTGATGTCATTTGACAGAGATATGTTATGAATGCAATGAAATTTTGTCACGATTCAAAAATGGATGTGATGAAACTCATCTAATCTTACCAAGAAAAGTCAATCTATAAGCCAACAATAAGAAAGGGATGCAGAAATAATCTGATAAGAACAAAAACAAGGAAACTTAGTCATTATAAAATACCCCAAAAAATTGATTGTCACGTGTACAAGTCATTAGTATAATAATACATAGTTCAAAAGATAAATAATTCTTAATATCTTTGTCTCTCGAATAGAACATAACATAAGTAAAGAACAAAAGGGTTCGTCAGAATGACAAACAACTACCTCTCTGGTGTCCATAGAAAGCCTCAAATATAAATAGAAGGAGAACAATCACATAGACCCGGGATCGGAACCTACACAAGTGTAGTAACAAGGAATGAGTACCCAGAAAACACCATACTCAGTAGGTAACCCAATAAATGCAACATAAGAACATATAGATATAGGAACTCCTTTCATCCCAACCGATCCACCAAAACTACAATCTACACATAAATCAACCCAACCTTACTATTTATAATACACAATTCACAAGTTTCCATAATCATAGTCCACCCATTACAATTCATCAATCAAAAATATCATGTTCATGAAACACAAGTATCAAGATCGTCAAGCAAAATAATCAAGTACACTAAACACAAATATCAAGATTATCATTCACACATGTCAATTGGGACTCATGGGCAAGACCCATAATCCATGAGCTTGCTGGTAATGACCTTGGCATGACATTGACCTTGACATTAGTAACACTTGCCAGTAATGACTTTGGCATCAACAACACTCACTGACAATGATACTCTGAGTTAGCACATGTTAAAGACTACGATGATTAGTGAATACCTCGCATGCTCACACTTAAACCCATAAAGGTAATACCACAAGATTTTGAGAGAAAACATTGCCGCTCCCAACCTTCAATTGTCTTGAAGCATAAGATATGATGTTCATTTCCTACATTAACACAACACCCTATTCCGAATGAGAATTATCACAATAAACATGGAATCTTTACCCTCTAGCGGCAAAGTTAGGATATATGTTGTAGTCAAAAGATACTTGAGCTTTCCACCTTTTGGAAATTGTCTTCACACTTATCTGACCACTCGAATGGTACCTCATTTTTAGTCAATTTGGTTAAGTGTGTAGCAGTAAAAGTGAAGTTTTTCACAAGCCTGCGGTAGTAGCTAGCACGACTCACAAAACACCTAACTTATGTCATAGAGCTAGGTCAAACTCAATTCTTTGCTGCCTCAATCTTTTAAGGATCTACCATCACCCCTTCTTTTGAAACCATATGCCCGATAAAATCAACTGAGGGAATCCAATATTTACACTTAAAGAATTTGACATACAATTTTTGGTGTTCCCAAGATACTCAAAACAATACGAAGGTGATCTGCATGCTTCTCATTTTCCTTGGAGTAAATCAAGATATAACATATAAACATAATCACAAAAGAATCCAAGAATGGTTTGAACACCCCATTAATCAAACACATAAATGTTTCAGGCACATTAGTCAACCCAAATAACATCATCTAAAACTCATAATGCCTATACCGCGTCCTAAAAGTTGTCTAAGGTATATCCTCAAGAAAATGTTCAAGTTTAGTCTTGAGTTGTTTTCTCAACGCTGTTGGAGTCACGCGATAGTGAGGGATAGAAATTGGGCTAGTGCTCAACTCCAAATCAATACGAAAGTCTATGTATCTATTCAAATGCATATCAAGAAGATCTATAAGAAACACCTCCAAAAATTCAAAACCCATATGAATAGACTAAATAATAGGGGACTCTCCACCAATATCCCAAAGATGAGCTAAATACGCCAAACAACCATGCCCTACTAGATTGTTAGCCCGGAAGAAAGATATTATCTTTAATAGCTTAGGCCTATACTCCCCTTTTCACTCTAACCTTCCCAATCTGGGATCTTTAGAGTCATTTATTAGCATTAAAATTCACTACAACAAAACTAGGAGAGAACAAAATAAAATCCAAGATCACATGAAACTATAGATTATTCAATATGACTAAACCTACCCGAGTTTGTAGGCTCATAAGAAACACATAAAAATAAGTATACACATGGAAGACTCTCCAACAAAAGTAGCAAATAGATAGGGGCATCAAAGGTATCACAATTCAAATAAAATCCCAGAGAAAAATTAACATACAAATAGGAATAAGTGAAACCCGAATCAAACAACACAATAGTCATCCAATCATAGACAAGAATAGTACCTGTTATCACAACGTCTAAATTCCTAATCCCATGGTCTGCTAGGAAATGCGTAACACTGAGCTCTACCATTTTTTCAAGAAACCCCCATTCCAGAAATGTGTAACAATAAGCACTACCATCTTCTCAGATTAAAAGTGTTGAATAAGGAGTTTTTGGCATTGTTTCAGCATAAAAATTTCATTTTTGCCCCATTTTCGCGATCTGCATAAGCCTTCTATAGCAGACGCCTTCCACTATAGCAAACTATGTGAACTTCAGAGACTTAGAAATCCCTGAAAAATCTCATTTTCACAACATACCTCATTCTTTTGATGCATGAACTATCTCTTTCACGTTGAGTTCGATTTCTAGAATTTTACTTGCTTGAATATGATTTTGTGAAGCACTACGAGTTCCTTAATGTCTTGTCTACAAGAAATAACAAGAAAGCCTAGATATTACACCTCATCCATTCTCGTTTGTCCCTAGACCGTGCCTAGCGCAGTTCCATCTTAGCCTATTAAGGTATCCACTTGGCCTCTAGCTTTCCGCGGGGAAATTGTAACTTTATGTAAGAAGCTCATATACTTGAAGGCCTGGGGCTTTGCCTTTCATTGTATTCATATCCTCTCAGATAAAAACGCTTTCCCCATCAACAACATCAAAGTATTAGCACAATTTTTTAGGCTATTAAAGGCATCTTTGATAACATTTTCCAGAGTCTTTTAGATGAGAGTTGGAAGTAACTTACCCAATTTAGTGAGTTGATTTTCATTGGAATATGTTATTTCTGCCATCTTTTGGAGGCCATTTTCTCTAGAGGTAGAAGAAGGGAGTGAGGGACTAGGAGGCCTCACATCATCAGGCATTTTCAGATATTCAGAACATGCCTTAAATGGAAGGTCTCACTCAAAGCAACAATAGTACCCACAGGGTTATATACGTTTGCACTCTCAAACACACCCAAGCATTGCATTCTCCACTTCTTGATTTTGGGTGAATAAGTATCCCACTTCTTCTCAATATCAATAATTCCAGTAGCAGGGCAAGATTAGTCAATTTTGAAATAGGTCACTCTCACCTTAGCACTCAACTTGATAATCAACACAGGAAAGGGCATAGAGAAGGTAGGTTGATGAGGTTTCTTTTAATTAGCAAACCAACCACTTCCCCAAAATTCACATAAAATACTAGACATGATGCACACAATTAGGATGACAACTATTATGTTGACATTTTGATGATTTTTCAAAGGCATGAAGCCGGAACAAACAAAATTGATCCAGAACTCTGCTTCAAAATAGAGTAATTGTCTAGAGCTCATGTTAGTTGACCAACAAGAATAGTATTATTCTTTTGTGGATCATTATATTACATATGGAGTTGATGACTTGGGTTGATATCAATTTCTTTGCCCCTTAGAATAGAAGATCAAGACAATTAGGGGACTCTTCGACCCTTCCATCGAATTTTGTGTCTTTTAATAAGAGACATAAAACTCTTACACCAGATTGGTTAGTAGCCTCCGGGAACATCAAAGAAGGGGGACTGATCCCTCTCAATCTTAGCGGATAGATATAAAAATAATTAGCATGATTTAGCTAGGCAGATTGAAGAGAGAGGGGTAGGTAGAAGAGTTAAATGACGTGGCTTCTAATACCAAATTAAATCACACATACAAGCACACACCAACTTTTTATGAAAGTTTATTTTATGTTCTTACTTTATATTTACATATTTTAACACATTGTTATAGGTATGAGGATAAAAATAAAAATAAGTGAAGAGAAATTATGATAAGGTAATTCCTTCAAATAGAGGTGATCCAATGCTAAACACTCTAAGAATAAGGAAAAATTGCACACAATGAAACAACCATTACATTTAACTCAAGAAATACTTTAGTACAAATCATGTTTATCCATCCTTATTCCATACCTCACATAACAACGAACGGAGGGAGATTAAATGACACACAATGACTTTGCCATATCAATCATTATACATGCTAACATTTGGCCTTGGTTCAAAAGACTTTTTTCCTTCAAGAGTAGTTTCATTGTCACGGTAGGAAGTTACAGTAGGCCTTGGTTCGAAATCTTTAGTAAATGATGATTTTTCTTGTTTGAGACCAACATCATCATGATGGTAAGCAGTTACAGTCGGTCGTGGTTCAAAAGACTTTTCTCCTTTAAGACTGACTTCATCATCATGGTAAGAAGTTGCAGTTGGCCTTGGTTCGAAATCTTTAGTAAATGATGATTTTTCTTGTTTGAGACCAACATCATCATGATGGTAAGCAGTTACAGTCAGTCGTGGTTCAAAAGACTCTTCTCCTTTAAGACTGACTTCATCATCATGGTAAGAAGTTGCAGTTGGCCTTGGTTCGAAATCTTTAGTAAATGATGATTTTTCTTGTTTGAGACCAACATCATCATGATGGTATGCAGTTACAGTCGGTCGTGGTTCAAAAGACTTTTCTCCTTTAAGACTGGCTTCATCATCATGGTAAGAAGTTGCAGTTGGCCTTGGCTCGAAAGAAACGTCATACCGAGGCATAAGATGCTTGATTGCTATAGGCATGGGCTCATTTTTCATCACAATATTCCAATATTCTCCAGGGTCTCTTCTTGCATCTGTGCTGCTACCATACTGCACAAAAATGACAGATGAATTCTATGTTACATGTTCACTCATTTTTTATTTTTTACTATAATACATACAAGGTCAGTTGGTTATTTGACCAATTTGTTTTTCTATTCTAACTTCGTTTTAATTTATTTGTTTTGCTTTTTTTTTGTATATGTTATTTATTTAAAAACTTCAAAAAATAGTACTATAAATTAGAATAATATTTTAAAAACTCACAATTTTTTTTTTGTGCAACAGGAATTGGAATAGAGGGAATAACACATATTGGTTGAAAAGTATATAAACAAGTGTTATGATTTGCAATAATGAACTACTTGAAATTAAGTTATGTAAAATTTTAGTTTGACTTTCCTAATTTTATGCGTGTGCCACATGAATTAAGACACATCAGATAAAATATATTAAATATGTGCAAGCACAGAGTATTGTATCTAGTATACAATATACATAAACATTTATTATGGATATGCACAGATTCTTTTTAGGTAGAATATTTCTATTTTTGGAAAAATTAGTTTTAAATTTATATTTTTTTATTTTTAGTTTTTTTTAAAAAAAATTAATAAATCATGTAGGGTGTATATGATTTTTATATAAAAGTTTAAGGTATATTTTAATTTTTTTATGCATAAATCGGTTATAACTTCTATCATTATTATTATTTGAGTTTCTTATTCTTATTTTATTTTTTTTCTTTCATTCTTTAGTGTAAAGAGAGAGAAAAATTTATACTAATTTTGTTTGTCTATGTTATAATTTAAAACTTTTTTTTTGACTATATTGTTGCTTTAGTTTTTTGTATTTGAAAAAATTGGGTCATCTAGAATAAATTTTACAAAAAAAAATTAGTGAACATAAATAAATTTAATCATAAAAATACTAAACCTAAAATAGTCATTGGAACCAAAAAAAAGTCAAAAAAAATATGTGTGAGAGGAATTAATATATGTGGGGTTATATCATTTTAAAAATTAATTAAAAAATTAAATTAAATTTTTCACTTTAATAGAAGGAAAAGGATATATGCGGACCATTTGTATAATAGTAGGTGTTTACATGAATCAGTTTCTCAACGAGAGATATATCAACTCTAGATGACAAAATTTAGATATATACCCTTTTCCAATATGTTAAAAAGAGTAGTTCATGTTTTATGCATCGTTGATATACTTTTTTTTTAGATATCAGGTAATTTTGTTTTCATTTGTTCACTTCTGTTATTTTCTTGAGTCGACAAAGTACCGAACAAAATATCTTAACCTTTCAAAGTAAAGATAAGATCTGCCCACATATTATCATCTCTAGACCCAACTAATTGTTGGATTATTGCTTTAGGTTCGTTGCAAAAAACTCACTATTTTTCTATTAAAATTTTTTAGTGAAAAATATTCGGTGGCCATTTTCACTTATATTTCGATTGAATCGGTGAAATAATAATAATAATAATAATAATAATAATAATAATAATAATAATGTTTTCACATGCAAAAATTAAAAAGTTCTCAATTCTTCGGTGTGAATTTGTTTCTCACCATGTGTTTTCCAGCAAATCGATTTGATGAAAAATAGATGAGGAAAATCATATTTATAACTCAAAAAGATACTCATTGATTTGCCATGAAAAAGCATCTATTTCTAATAGTGATAGAATTTCTTCGATAACCAACATTAAATAGAGTTAGGTACAATTATTATTAAATAAGCTAATTGTTTAAATATTTTGTGCATGATATAGAATTTAACTTACCAAGGCAAGTGAAATGAGGAGGATGAGAGCAAAAAGTGATTTCATATCTTCAAGAGAGGTACAATTGATATGCTCTTGCTATTGATATTTGCTTGGTGCATGGATATAAAATCCAAGAGTTTATATAGACAAGTTTGGCAAATACAAAAAAAACTATAATAACAATAATAATACTAGCATGCGTGTTTTATATAACAATAATAATAATTATAACAATTTATAATAATAACAATAATAATAATATTCTCTTATTATAAAAAAAAACAAGTTGGATCATCCTTATGCTATCATCAATCAATTATATAAAAACATAAAATTAGAAGAAGTATAGGATGACCAAGAGGGCCCTCTTAGCTTCTCCATAATTCGTGTTTCATGTGATGGAAATTATTCTACAATAAAAATGTGTAATATTTGGCTATGTATATTTAATTTCAATTATTTAAAGTGTACAATTTTGGTCCCTGAAATTAACAAAAGTTAACTATTTAACAAAATGATTATTTTAAAAAGATATTAAAATAATATTGAGGGGTTGGGGATTCTAAATACTCGAAGAATTCTGTATATACATAATTCTTTAACTAGAATCACCAACCCTTTATTTTATTTTATATATTTTCAAATAATCATTTTGTTTAATAGTTAACTTTTTACAACTTAAGGATCAAAATCGCAAACTTCAAATAATTAAAGGTTAATGTGCATAGTCAAATAACACAAAGATTAAAATAGAATCATGCAATAATACAGATTTAAAAAAAATTATGGAGGGATTAGATTTACTTAAAGGATCTAGGAGAACTAGCAACAGTTAAAGGTTGATAACCAAGTTACTTAGTGCCTATTTTTTTTTTTGATTATTTTTGGGTAGTTGAAAACCTATGCATCTTAATACGCTTTCTAGAAGGTGGCTAAGATGATAAGTGACCTTATGATGTAATGTTCTTTGTTGGTTAATGGTAATTTACAATTTTTACAAAAAAAAAAAAGTTGTTATTTTTCCTACATAGTTGTAGAAATATAGAGATAGCTAATGTATGCTTCCGGTCAAGCATATTTATTTGATTTTTGTATTTTATCATTTGAATTTATATATATATATATATATATATATATATATATATATATATATATATAATTTTATCTCTAAATATTTGAAAATTATATTTAAAAATACTATTTCCGCTCTTTAAAAAAAAGAATCAATTTCTTTTTTAGTCTGTTTAAAAAATGACACATTTTCTTTTTTTTGCAACAACTTTAACTTCAACTTTTTCCGTGACAAGTTTAAGGCCACAAGATCAAATGACATTCTGATACATTTGACATAACTTAGTTTGGAACCATAATATTAAAAGGTTCTCTTTCTTTTCTTAAACTTCGTTCCAAGTTAAACTAATTCACTTTTTTTTTTAAACTGAGGGAGTATAAACTATGATAATTCACAATTTAAAATATTTAAATTTAAAAGATATTTAATTTTTTTTACGGATTCTCAAAATTTTACCTGTGACACTTAAACCGAAACAAAAGAAATGACATACACTATTAAAAAATGATGTGAAAGAACACTATAAATCAGACAATAATAAATTTTTGATAGTGAAAATAAAATAATTTATTAGGTGAGAAATTAAACTTATAATATCAAATACAAGTTGAAAAGAAGTTTTTATCTTATCTTTTTTTTTTTGCTTTAACCTAAAAGTTGATTGCCTTGAGTATTGACACATTCAGCAAAGTAATGGCAGTAGAATAAAATGCAAAGAAAATTCACGTTAAAAGATATAAAATATAAAGAAACAAAAAATTGAAAAAGAAAAGAACCATAAAAAAAAATGATAGTACAAAAGATAATAGAAGCACATAAAGACAATAATTTGCAGATTCGAATCATGATTAGCAAAAATAAATTAAATAATGATACTATAAAAAATAATTTCACATCATCATTGTAAGTCCAATAACAATCCAACAACAAATTGATGATAATGGAAAATAAAAAATGCCTACTATGCTCCAAATTTCAAGAAAACTTACGGCCAAATTCATCGGTGACAATTTAAAGTTGGTCCTAATTTTTACTTAGACACATTAATTACACTTTGTTCATTTTGAACAACTCATGTCATGTCCCACTGTGTTAATTTGACACTTTCTATTAAGATGACATAACAATTATGATACACTGAACGTGCGTGAGAGCTTCACTTTATCAAATTTTAATATTTTTTTCTTCCTCTTCCCCATTTTTTGGCTACAATTTTCCAAACTTAAACTTTTTGCACGGTGAAAAAATTTGACGATGCCACAACCAAAAAGTGAATTCTAGCACCCATAAATGTTGAACCTTAAATGCTTTCATTCATTTTGTTGTCCTTCTTCCTCCTAAGAATAATTTGAGAAAACTCAACACAAATTTCAAGAAGAAAAAAAACACACTAAAAAATGAAAGAGAATCTTATATTTTTAATTATCAAATCCTACCTTCACAATAAACAATTTTAGCGTTCCAATCTATTTGTATGCCTTCTTACATCATAATCACGAAAAAAGTTCAAATCAAATAGATATGCTATATAATTTTTAGTAGAAAGATTTGGACTCCATATTTATATACTAAAACAACGATTTTTGATTTGCATTGACCAAAAAATCCGGTGAAAAAGGAAAATAAGAAACCCCCTGAAATGATTAAAACAAATAAGTAAAAAGTTATTTTCATATGTACAAAATGAGAGTTAATTAAAATGTTTCATAAATAAGTTGGTTTAAAAATTAATTAAAGAAAAAAAATAGAAAATGAAAATAAAAAAAAAGAGAGAGGAAAGAGCAAACCAAGAACGAGAAATAAGAGACAAAAAAGAAAATCAAAATATAGGTACCACCAATTCAAATAAAAAATAATAAAATAATATTTCATACAACTAGTACTAATTGTACTTCATACGTAGTAAAAAAATTTATTTGGATGAGGAAGGGGCGACGGTGGTGATGGTGGTGGGTGGAGAAGAAAATCTGAGTGAGAGAAAGGGGTTGGGGTTTGAGGTGGGGTTGGGGTAGTATAGAAGACAATTTGGGGCGGAGGTGTGCATATAATTTTCTTTTTATTAAAAGTGGTTTTTTTTTTAATTATTTAGTTAAAAGAAATTTCACATATCAATGAGTCATTGATAGTTTTTTTTTCCTAAAAAAATACAAATTTTATTTTTTTAATTAAATTAAAAGTAATAATAATTACAATAGAAGATATTTTTGGTAATCAAATACAAAAAACAACTGTGTTACGAAAATATTTTATTGAAAAATGTCCCTTGACATGCCAAAACGGCAAACGTATGTATTCAATTATATCTTATCTTATAATAAGTAATAATATCTTTCTAAATAGTCATCTATTTTTGTCTAAGATTTGATTGTCAGATTTCTCACCAACTGATTGCCTGACTATTAATTTCTTAAAAAATGTTTGCTAATAGTTGGTACTTAATCACTTCACCTCAATATAATAAAGAAAAAATGCACGAGTATCCCCTCAACTTTTGCTCGAAATCTCAGAGACACACTTATAATATATTAGGCTCCTATTACCACACTCCCTTAAACTTATTGTATAAGTAATTTTCTATCCCTTTTCGACATACGTGACACTAACTTGAAAAAAAAAGTCAATCATGGGTCCACAAGAGTGTCACGTAGGTCGAAAAGGGGTAAAAAATTATTAATAAAATAAGTTCAGGAATAATAGAACCTTATTATAGTATAACTGTGTCTCTGAGATTTCGGACATAGGTTGAGTGAGTACTTGTACATTATCCATCATCATTATATTATATTCACTAGATGGCTCTTTTGTAGTAGTGATAATAACATCGTGATATCTCATGAGCTTTAAATCTTTTTAAATCAATCCTTTTAAACAAGACAAGATATATCCTCCGTTTAAAGTTTGGTTCACTCATGCCCTCGCCATCCAACTTTTGGTCCAAATATGCCCTTATGGGCGTTAGTTGTCATGTTGGACATATCCAACTCATTTTTTATCTCTTTAAATGTCACATGGAATTGTCATGTCATTTTGACCTTACCACATAACATTTATATGAAAATGGAAAGATACTAGGCCTCATAAACAACTAATCCGCCCCATAAATCAGCTCCTTTTAAATTCACTATCCGACCCATTTTTAACAATTTTGTTTAATTTTTATTATTGCGGTAAATTTCGAAAATGAGTAATTGATTAATAAAAAATAGAAAAAATATGAAAAATAAATACAAAATTAACGCCAAAAATTCACAAATAAATATAGTAACCTCAAATCAAACATTTCAATTTATTTAAAAAATTTTATTTTTCGATAAATCTCGAAAATGAGTAATTGATTAATAAAAATTATGAAAAGTATGGAAAAAATTATAAATTAACGCCAAAAGTTCACAAATAAATATAGTAACATTTCAATCTACAATTTTTATAAAAATTTTCTATTTTTAGGTAAATCCCGAAAATGAGTTATTTTTTTAATAAAAAAGGAAAAATATGAAACAAAATAAAAAATATACGTCAAAATTCACAAATAAATATAGTAAACTTAAAATTCAATAATTTCAACAATTTTTTTCATATTTTCCTATTTTTTATTTCTGAATTTTTTGCGTTGTTTCATATTTTTTGTTAATAAACTCATTTTTGGGATTTGTTGAAAAAAATAAAATTAAAAAAATGTTGAAATTGTTGAATTTAAGGTTACGGTATTTATTTTTTTAATTGTTGGCGTTAATTTTATATTTTTTTCATACTTTTTATTAATCAATTACTCATTTCAGGATTTATCAAAAAAATAAAAAAAATAAAAAAATGTTTAAATTGAATTTAAGGTTACTATAATTATTTATGAATTTTTGGCGTTAATTTTATACTTTTTTCATATTTTCCTATTTTTTTAGTTAATCAATTACTCATTTCGGAATTTATCGGAAAAAATAAAAATTAAACAAAATTGTTGAAAATTGGTCGGATAATTTATTTAAAAAGGGGGTTGCTTTATGGGCCGGATTAGGTGTTTATGAGTACGAATTTCTTACCGTTTTCATATAAATGTTATGTGGTAAGGACAAAATGACATGACAATTCCATGTGACATTTAAAGAAATGTAAAATGAGTTGGTTATGTCCAACATGGCAACTAACGTCTATAAGGGCATATTTGGACCAAAAGTTGGATGACGAAGGCATCAGTGAACCAAACTTTAAACGGAGGGTATATCTAGACCTTTTTGAATAGTTTAGGAACATATTTGACCCTTTTCCCTAAAATATTTTATCAAATACTTTTGATTCAAATTTTGAAATTCATTTTGCACGTATTTTCAAACGTTTATTAGGTAGTTTAGTTAAGTAAATAAAATATGGTATATCTCCTTTAATTATATACTTTAATATCAATTGAATTATACTTAACATTATACGAGATTATTATATATATAAATAACAAAGATGATATATTCTAATTAGCTAACTTTATCTATGTAATGATACTTGGACATATCTTTTATTTAGATTAATTAAGCTGGATAAAATCTTGTTAGATTTTGGTATAGGTGTTAGCTTTCACTTGATGATTTTAATATCTCTACGCTCTAGCAATTTGGCTGATATCAATTAATATCATTATGGGCGTGATATATGGTTGATTGTGCTTTTTTAACCACTTCAATATTTTAGTTTTTATATACATGTCAAAATTTAAATACATAAATAGATCTGTAAATTTGTTTGGTTTTTTCCTCAGGTATCTTAACTATGCTATTATCCAATTGAAAATCATTACAACTCACAATTTGTTCATTTTAAACACTGTTGACTAATGTGGAACCAGATTTTGTGAGAAGTTTTGATAGATTATGCATATGTTGGTCTAGAACTTATTAGTCTAATTGATAGTGAAACTGTTCGAGATTAATTGTGTTTTACTTCAAGTCATTTGAACAAACTAGGAATCAAATTAAACTAAAAGACAGTTTGTCTTCATTCCTTCAATCAAGATCATTACAATACAAATACAATTGAACACATTTACACGGGTCGGACATGAATTTAAAATGGAGAAAGAGTAATTTATGAAATCGGGTCAATTTTGCTTATTTAGAGATTTCTATCAATTGAGGGGTATAAGTGATGAAATTGGTAACGGCAAGGGTATAAATAACTTTGTTTTAACGGCAGGGGTATAATCAACTAATAAACTAAAGTTGAGGGGTATTTTTAACCCTTTTTCCCTTTTATTAATTAGTACATGTTTAATGACTTGTGGGGAAGGATGTTATAAGTGAAATGAATTCATTTTCTTTTTATATTAAATTTAATGGATCATTGTAACGACCTGTTTAGTCGTTTTGAGCAACAGACTTCAATTCTGGAAAAACTGGCAGAAGCGACGGACCCCACGATGGACCGTCAAGGGCACGACGGACCGTCGCAGGGTCTCGTTTCAAAACACTTAGAAAATCTGAAATTGGGTACTGAAAATCGACTCTCTGAACTTCGTAACGGAATGGCAGGACGGACCGTCACAGGCGTGACGGACCGTCACAGATTATTCAGTGGAAATTGAGTCTCTGACCCTTGCGACGACCTGCAGGACGGACCGTAGCAGGCACGACGGGCCGTTGCAGGTTGCACAATCCCAGTCTGGGTCGGATTTCTGGTTAAGTTTTAAGGGACGTTTTTGACTATTCTTGCCTTAAGTATAAAGTTCGTGGGTTTATATTAATAACTCAAATTCTTGGTGGGTTAAAAGAGGTAACCCTAAGTTAATTAGTGGGGTATTATTGCCATCTTTTATTCTTAATTATATACTAATTTGGGTAAAAGAAAAAGGGTTTGAATAAGAAAACAGAAAGAACAAGAAGGGAGAGAGAGAAACGATCGAGAGCTTTGAGGATTAACTTGCTTGATTTCAATTCTTCGGTGGAGGTAGGTTATGGTTTTTCATGCTATTCGTAGTAAACTCTTAATAGCGAATGATATGTGTTAGTAGTATTGTAAACCTTCTATATGCTTAATTGTATGCTTGCATGAATGATGTGATTATGTAATTGTGAATAAATAAGCATGATGAAGCTATTGAATCCCAAATCTTGAAAAGAAACCCTAATCTACTTGTTAATGATGATGTCTTGGTATAAAAGAAGTCTTGATGAACGAAAGTGGTGAGATTAGGGGATCGGGTGCCACGTTCCGGTACCAGGATAGAATATGGATCGGGTGCCACGTTTCGGTACCAGGATAGAATATGGATCGGGTGTCACGTTCCGACACCAGGATAGAATATATGGATCGGGTGTCACGTTCCGACACCAGGATAGAATATATGGATCGGGTGCCACGTTCCGGTACCAGGATAGAATATGGATCGGGTGTCACGTTCCGACACCAGGATAGAATATATGGATCGGGTGCCACGTTCCGGTACCAGGATAGAATATGGATCGGGTGTCACATTCCGACACCAGGATAGAATATATGGATCGGGTGCCACGTTCCGGTACCAGGATAGTATATGAGGATCGGAGTGTCACGTTCCGACACCAGGATAGAATATGGATCGGGTGCCACGTTCCGGTACCAGGATAGAATGAGGATCGGAGTGTCACGTTCTGTCACCAGGATAGTATATTGAGGAGCGGAGTGTCACGTACCGACACGAGGGGAATAAAGATAATGAATCTTGAAATATGTTAATATATCCAATCTAATGAACTAAATTCCCAAATGAGTATGATGAGGAGGTGTGAGTCCTCATTGATGTGCTTGGTGTTGTAACCAAGGGTTATGGTAACTGTAAATGCCGCATGCTAAGGATATTAGTTGATTTTATGATATTGCTTAATACATACTGTTTTCTATTTTGAGTTGGCCGATGATATCTACTCAGTACCCGTGTTTTGTACTGACCCCTACTTTTATTGTTTTCTTCTTGTTTATTTGTGGAGTGCAGCAAACGTGCCGTCATCTTCGACTCAACAGTAACTCAAGCCAGTCTTACTACATCGGAAATTCAGGGTGAGCTAATGCTTCTAGCTTGGACTGGATCTTCTTCTTCAAGTCTTGATGCCTTGAACTTTCGGCATGGACTAGCTTCTTATGTATTTTTAGCTTTTAGAATACTCTTAGTTTAGTCATTTGATCGTAGATGTTCTTGTGATGATGACTTCCAGATTTTGGGAATAATAATAGTTATTGATTTTATTAATGAGTTTAAGTCTTCCATATTACTTTATGTTGATATTACCTTGAAATGTTAAGGGTTAGATTGGTTGGTTCGCTCACATAGGAGGGTAAGTGTGGGTGCCAGTCGCGGCCCGGATTTGGGTCGTGACAAACTTGGTATCAAAGCATTAGGTTCGTTGGTCTCATCACACAAGAACGAGTCTAGTAGAGTCTTAAGGAACGGTAGGGGGACGCCTTTACTTTTCTTTGAGAGGCTACAAGACTTTAGGAAAATTCAATTCTTTCTTTCTTTCGTGCTATTACTTGGATCCAATTGGTATCTAGGTGATACAAATTGGTATCTGACCATCTTCACTCTATTTCGCGGATGGTTAGAACTAGAGCAATGACTACGCCAACACCAACATTGGCAAGACAAGAAGCGTCTGAGCCAGCCACTGGGCTGTAGCTCGAGGAAGAGTAGCGGCAAGAGGCCGTGGTAGAGGTCGTGGGAGGACGTCCTCTAGAGGAAGAGGACGAGCACCTAGCCCGTCTGATACTAGGGTGGTGACTCCTCCACCGACTGAGGAAGTGGTAAGAGAGGGTGAGGAAGGGGAGAATGAACAAGTGCAAAATGAGGAATTTCCACCCCAACCTACCCCAGAGATGATCAATCAGGTTCTCGCTTATCTTAGTGGGTTGTCTGATCAGGGTCAGGCCCCTCCAGTGTTTTCAGCACCAACACCTCCGGTTTCAGAGGTACAACATGCAGCTACTACGGCTCCTCGTATGGACGCCTCATTGGACATAGGCACGTTTCCACGTCTGACTACTGGGCCCATAATGACAAGTGATCAGCATGAACTTTTCAGTAAGTTCTTGAAATTGAAACCTCCAGTCTTCAAGGGTGCTGAATCTGAGGATGCTTACGATTTTCTGCTTGCCTGTTAGAGCTACTACACAAGATGGGTATAGTAGAACGGTTTGGTGTTGAGTTCGTGAGTTATCAGTTTCAAGGGAATGCCAAAATGTGGTGGCGGTCACATATTGAGTGTTAACCAACGGAGGCACCACCTATGACTTGGGCCTCATTCTCTAGCTTATTTATGGAGAAGTATATCCCCCGGACTTTCAGGGATAGGAAAAGGGATGAGTTCTTGAGCCTAGAGCAAGGTAGGATGTCGGTCAATGCATATGAGGCTAAGTTTCGTGCACTATCCAGATATGCCACTCAACTTTGTTTCAGTCCACAAGAGCGGATTCGTCGTTTTGTGAAAGGGTTGAGGTCAGAGTTGCGGATTTCAGCCTTACAGGTAGCGGCTACGGCAAAATCCTTTCAAGAAATGGTTGACTTCGATGTAATTCTGGGTATGACTTGGCTTTCTCCAAATTTTGCAATCTTGGATTGTAATGCTAAAACCGTGACGTTAGCCAAGCCTGGGACAGATCTGTTAGTGTGGGAAGGTGACTACACTTCCAATCCGGTGCGTATCATCTCCTTTCTTCGTGCTAAGAAAATGGTTAGTAAAGGGTGTTTAGCTTTCTTGGCACATCTCAAGGATGACACTACCCAAGTACCCTCGATTGACTCGGTTTCGGTGGTCCATGAGTTTCTGGATGTGTTTCCTGCAGATCTTCCTGGTATGCCACCAGATAGGGATATTGATTTTTGCATTGACCTTGAACCGGGTACTCGCCCCATTTCGATACCCCCTTATAGAATGGCTCCCGCGGAGTTAAGAGAGTTAAAAGCCCAACTTCAAGAGTTGTTAAACAAAGGCTTTATTAGACCAAGTGCATCTCCTTGGGGTGCTCCGGTTTTGTTTGTAAAGAAGAAGGATGGGAGTTTTCGAATGTGCATAGACTACCGGCAGTTGAACAAGGTAACCATAAAAAACAAGTATCCTATTCCTCGCATTGATGACTTGTTCGATCAGTTACAAGGTGCTTGTGTTTTCTCTAAGATTGACTTGAGATCCGGTTATCATCAGTTGAAAATACGGGCAACGGATGTGCCAAAGACTGCTTTTCGAACGAGGTATGGGCATTACGAATTTGTAGTGATGTCTTTTGGTCTTACGAATGCCCCTGCTGCGTTCATGAGCTTGATGAACGGGATTTTTAAGCCATATTTGGACCTCTTCGTGATCGTATTTATTGATGATATATTGGTATACTCAAAGAGCAAGAAGGAACATGAAGAGCATTTGAGAATGGTACTGGAAATGTTGAGGGAGAAAAAGCTTTATGCCAAGTTCTCTAAGTGTGAGTTTTGGCTAGATTCAGTGTCCTTCTTGGGACACGTAGTTTCTAAGGATGGAGTGATGGTGGATCCTTCTAAGATTGAGACAGTGAAGAATTGGGTAAGACCTACTAATGTGTCAGAAATAAGGAGCTTTGTTGGGTTAGCTAGCTACTACCGCCGATTCGTCAAGGGATTCTCTTCTATTGCTTCCCAATTGACGAACTTGACTAAGCAGAGTGTTCCATTTGTATGGTCGGACGAATGTGAGGAAAGCTTTCAAAAGCTCAAGACTTTGTTGACTACCGCACCAATTCTCACCTTGCCAGTAGAGGGTAAGAACTTCATTGTTTATTGTGATGCATCCTATTCTGGTTTGGTTGCAGTACTAATGCAAGAGAAGAGTGTGATTGCTTATGCTTCAAGGCAATTAAAGGTGCATGAACGTAACTATCCGACCCACGACTTGGAATCGGCTGCGGTAGTGTTTGCATTAAAACAATGGAGACACTATCTATATGGGGTTAAGTGTGAGGTCTACACGGATCATCGTAGCCTTCAGTATGTCTTTACTCAGAAAGATTTGAACTTAAGACAGAGGAGATGGATGGAGTTACTAAAGGACTACGATATCACTATCTTGTATCATCCGGGGAAGGCGAATGTTGTAGCGGATGCTTTAAGTAGAAAGGCGGGAAGCATGGGAAGTCTAGCTCACTTGCAAGCTTCTAGACGCCCATTGGCTAGAGAGTTTCAGAGTCTGGCTAACGACCTTATGAGATTAGAAGTGAATGAGAAGGGAGGATTGTTGGCTAGTGTGGAGTCAAGATCTTCTTTTCTTGACAAAATTAAGGGAAAACAATTTGATGATGAGAAACTAAGGCGAATCCAAGATAAAGTATTGTGAGGGGAGGCTAAGGAAGCACAAATTGATGAGGAAGGTGTTTTGAGAATCAAGGGAAGGGTATGTGTATCCCGCGTCGATGATTTGATCAACACTATTCTAACAGAGGCTCATAGTTCAAGGTATTCTATACATCCGGGTGCAACCAAGATGTATCGTGACCTAAAACAACACTTTTGGTGGAGTAGAATGAAGCGTGATATTGTTGACTTTATTGCCAAGTGTCCAAATTGTCAACAAGTAAAGTATGAACACCAAAGGCCCGGAGGAACACTTCAGAGAATGCCCATTCCGGAATGGAAGTGGGAAAGAATTGCAATGGACTTTGTGGTTGGTCTTCCAAGGACAATGGGTAAGTATGACTCCATTTGGGTGATTGTTGATAGGTTAACTAAATCTGCTCATTTCATTCCGGTAAAGGTGACTTACAATGCAGAGAAGTTAGCCAAGATCTATATCTCAGAAATCGTTCGATTGCATGGGGTTCCACTATCCATCATATCAGATAGAGGTACGCAGTTTACTTCTAAGTTTTGGAAAACATTGCATGCGGAATTGGGTACTAGGTTGGACCTTAGTACTGTGTTCCATCCTTAGACCGATGGTCAGTCTGAGCGAACGATTCAAGTGTTGGAGGATATGCTTCGTGCATGTGTGATAGAGTTTGGTGGTCATTGGGATAGCTTCCTACCCTTAGCGGAGTTTACATACAATAATAGCTATCACTCAAGCATTGATATGGCTCCATTTGAAGCATTGTATGGTAGGAGATGTAGGTATCTGATATACCGTGGTTTCACGGTATAATTAATACCTTTTCCTTAAGTTTATTGTGTCCGAAAGCCTTTTTGTGCTAATTTTGATATAAGTTTTTCTTTATTTTGCAGGAAATCTGTCTAAAGCTGAATGCGGAGATTTTGAGTGAAAAATGCAGAAGAGACCACCTACGGAGCTTATGACGGTCTGTCGTGCTTGTGACGGTCCGTAGGTGGCAGCGTAGAGAAGCTGCTGAAGGAAGATGGGGAAGTCTGACCAAGTGTGGGATTACGAAGCTTGTGACGGTCCGTCCTGCAGGTTCGTCGCGAAGATTAGAGAAGTGATCCCAGTACCCAAATTCGAAAAGTTGAAGTATTTTGTAACGAAGACCCTCGACGGACCGTCGTGCCTGTGACGGTCCGTCACACTTGCCGTCGAGGGGAATGAAGAAAGCAGCAGAAGAATTGCACCCAAGTATGGGGCGACGGAGCCCACGACGGTCCGTCATGACCACGACGTTCCGTCGCGTGGTCCGTCGACCCAGCCGCGTTTTGGAAGATTTCCAGTAATTAGAATCCTTGTTTAATTAGGTTTTTATTTTTTTATAAATACTGCGAAAAACCTCGTTTTTGAGGTTAGACTCTTGGAGATTAAACATCATATTATTAGACTTTGTTTTTCTAAGCTTTTGATTGTTGGAGATTCTTACAAGTAACTCTTGTTGATTAATCAAGCAAATTTTCAGACTTTATTCTTTCTCATCAAAGTAAGTACATGACTTCTTGTTTAATATATTTGAATATTGTGTTTATGGCTATGAGGAACTAAACTCTATAACTAGGGTTGTGGGAACCATAGGCAAATAATGAGATAAACCCTAGCTAAAATAACAATTCTAGAATAGTGTCTTGCATGTATTAATAATTCTTTCGCTTAGAAATCTTTTTAACGGATGATCAACGTTAGAACTCGCCTTAATGCTACTTGCCGGACCAAGGAGGTAGATAACAGGAAAAGAATTATTAACATAGATTTAGTGTATACTATCTAATAGGCTAGTATTGATTGGTACGAGGTAATAACTGAGTCAAATATCGAATATGATGCTTAATATGAGGTAAGGATAAGGGTTAGGAAAGCAACACACGTAGCTGGACCAAGGTGCGGAGTGAGATTTTCTAGATGTCGGACCAAGGATTTAGAAATACATAGCTTATCACTTTGCATGCAAGATACTAGGAAAGAATTGTTATAGCTAGAATTATCAAGTTATGAACCTGTGGGGAACACGTAAACCCTAGTTACTTTGATTACTTGATTAGAACTCAACATTAAAAGCTGTTAAGTGTCTCTGTCAAGTTCGTTAGTTATTTTTTATTTTATTAGGAAGTACAAAACCCCCCTTTTATGCTTTTACTTTTTAAGAAAGTCATCAACCGAACAATAGTAAATACAAGTTGGAGTTAAGTCTAGACTAATTTCCTCGTGGGAACGATCCCAACCTCACTAGTTGGGTTATTTACTTGACGCGACCGCTTTACTTCTCATTTGAGAAGTAAGTTTGATCGTATCAAATTTTGGCGCCGTTGCCGGGGAATTTAGCTTTTAGATTAACTTGAACTTCTTACTATAGTTTAGTTGATATTTTCTTGATTTTACTTTGTTTTATTGTTTTTGATTCCTTTTCAGAATTATCCTCCTTGTATGCCAAATACACGGAGAGGAAGAGAACCGTTGTTCCCATACGATCACGAGCTAGAACGTACACTGCGAAACATGAATCGTAACTTGGGAATCAATGATGAGGATTCAAACCAGAACATCCCAGCTCCGGCTGATGTTCATGGTCAGATGTTACCCGATGCTCCGGGTGAACATCAACATAGGGGACAGAATCCCGCTCCACGGCCCCAAGCATACTACAGAGGCTATGATAACATAGCAGATTCGGATGGGCCACTGGTTTTGCCTCCTCTACCTACAGGCCACACTTTTGTGGTAACTAGTAGTCTGATGCAAATGCTCACTGCCAGAGGTTTGTTTTCAGGGCTACCTTCTGAGGATCCACATGCCCATATAGCTAAGGTAAGGGCAGTGTGTAAGAGTTGTGTGGGGAGGCCTGATTTGGATCTAGATGTAATAGGTCTCAGAGTGTTTCCTCTCTCACTGATGGGAGAGGCTGCTATGTGGTTTACTGAGCTCCCATACAACTCTATTTTTACTTGGAACCAACTACGGGATGTCTTCTTAGCACGCTACTATCCAGTCTCCAAGAAATTAAACCACAAAGACAGGGTGAATAACTTTGTGGCACTACCAGGAGAGTCAGTTAGTAGTTCTTGGGATAGATTCACCTCATTCTTGAGAAGTGTCCCAAATCACCGTATTGATGATGAGTCACTAAAGGAATACTTCTATAGGGGACAGGATGATAACAATAAAGCGGTGTTGGACGCTATAGTAGGTGGATCTTATGGAGAATGCCCTTATGCTAAGATTGCTGAGAAATTAGAGAAAATCTCCCGTAACAACAAAGCTTGGAGTACTAGGAAGTCCGATACAGGGAGAAACACCTTCGCAGTGCAGTCCACTCACAACCCAGCCACAGATGATATTCGGGAAGAAATGGCTCAGATGAGAACTGAGCTTGGGTTGGTACTAAAACATGTCACTGGGGGTGCAGAAAAGATTAATGCAGTCAACTACTTGGCTAAACCACCACCCCCTAACGGTGAATGTTACTATGAGGAGGATTCCTATGCAGTCAATGAACAAATGGGGGGTTTCCGACCAAGCGCCCAAGGCTCAAATCAGGATAATTGGCGCCAAGGTCAAGGTAACCAAGGTCGGAACTATGGTAACTACAACCGTGAGGGTCATTATGTCCGAGATGGTAACTACAACCGCGACAACAACTTCAACAGGAGTAACTATGGTAATAGAAACGACAGGAGTGAACCCTATGTTCCTCCTCAAAATCGTGAAGTTACTCCTAGGGATGGTGGAGATAGTATGGCGCGAGTTGAGGATATGTTGCACAAAATGATGAGGAGGTTCAATGCTAGTGATGAGCACATTAAAGAATTAAGAGGTGAGTTAGCTAGTATTGGGCAAAAAGTGGACACACACGCAATTTCGATTAAACAGATCGAATTGCAAGTGGCCCAATTATCTGCGACAGTGAACACACGGCAACCAGGCACTCTTCCTAGCAACACTGTCCAAAATCCAAAGAATAATGCACACTGTATGGCAATTACTACTCGGGGTGGTAGGCAAACCATTGACCCACCCATGCCATCTGCTGAGAAAAATGTCAGAAAGGATAATGATAAGGTGGTAAAGGGTAGTGGTGAAACAGATGAAAGTAATGGAACAGATGCAGAAGTACCTATCAAGGTAATCCCCATGCCTAGGCCACCACCACCCTTCCCTCAGAGATTAGTGAAAAAGACTAAGGATGGTAAATACCGGCGCTTCATAACAATGTTGAAGCAGCTCTCTATCAATGTCCCTTTGGTAGAAGCTCTAGAACAAATGTCCGGTTATGCCAAATTTATGAAAGATCTGGTCACCAAGAAAAGATCGGTCACGTTTGAGGATGATGATAGATTGCAACATTGTAGTGCTATCGCTACAAGATCCCTAGTACAAAAGAAAGAAGATCCGGGTGCGTTCACTATTCCTTGCACAGTTGGGTCATTACATTTTGCGAAAGCATTATGTGATCTGGGGGCAAGCATAAATCTAATGCCCCTCTAAATTTACAAGAAGTTGGGTTTGGGGGATCCAAAACCCACTGCGATACGGCTACTGATGGCTGATCGGACTGTGAAAAAGCCCATAGGGATACTCCATGATGTGCTAGTAAAAATGGAGTCATTCATCTTTCCAGCAGATTTTGTGATTCTTGATTGCGAAGTCGATTTCGAGGTGCCCATTATTCTTGGGAGGCCATTTCTTGCTACAGGTAGATCCTTAGTTGACATGGAGAAGGGACAGATGACATTTCGGTTGAATAATGAAGAAGCAACCTTCAACATTTGTAGGACCATGAGGCAGAGTGGTGAGCTCCAATCGGTATCTGCCATATCCCACAAAGAAAAGATGAAGAAGGGGACTGAACAAAAATTTGCAAAACAAGAGTTTGTGGTTGGGGATTTGGTACTTGTAGACAGTTCTGGGGTGCCTTGTCTTCCAGGTAGGCTCAAGTCCAAATGGACTGGCCCTTACTTGATTACCCAAGTATTCCCTCATGGGACAGTTGAGTTAAAAGCCAAGGAGGGAGTGCGGTTTAAGAAGAATAGAGATAGAATAAAACTCTATTTTGGGCATAAAGCATCGGGGAATAAAGTGATAGAGGCATGTCATCTTGATGAAGTCTGAGTAATCAAGTGGCCCCACTCGTGCCGCGACGTTAAATCTGGCGCTTGTTGGGAGGCAACCCAATACTTGTCGTCTTTTTAATAATGGTAGCATTTTTCTATAAATGGGTTTTAAATTTGCTGGCACATCACCAGGAAATTCTGCAGAAAACTAATCCGCAGTAGCCACTGACGGATACAACGACGGACCGTCGCGTGTGAAACGGACCGTCGTATGCACCGTCACACCAGGTACGTATTTCTGTCATTTTTGAAATTAGGGCACACACGACGGACACCACTACGGGGCGTTGCATGTGCGACGGACCGTCGTCGGGGTACCGTCGTGCGATTAATGAAATTAACCCGACCCAACCCGGCTGGACCCCTTTTCAAAATTTGACCGTTTATACTCCCCATCCCTCCATATTCCACCCCATTACTTCCACTTCCTCTCATCTCCCCTCTCTTTTCCACTTCCACACTTCCCCCACTGATCATTACTTCCACAATCTCCCCAACCTTATTACTATCAGTTACTTGTCGGTGCTGCTGTTTTTGGTATCTACCTTGCCACCTGAATCATTCCCCACTTGTGTTTTCTCCATTTTCAAGGTATGTGTCTCTAAATTTGTACTCATTTCTCTTGTATTTTTGTTTATTAGTTATTATTTCGTTCCTAGTCGTCTCTTGTTACCTTGATATGATTTCACATTAATAGTTTCCTAGGTAGTTGGGATAGACACATAGAGGTCCACAACACTACACGACCATATGTGTTCATTGGGGTTGCTTAGGGTACCTACAGTTCTGTCTCTGATATTCAGAACGAGACCCCGATGACGGTCCGTCGTATTCACGACGGACCATCGTAGGGTCCGTCGCATAAGCCCTAGCACCCTCCCCAACGACGCCTGTGACGGACCATTGTCTTCACGACGGTCCGTCCTGCACGGTCGTCATGATGGTCAGAGACCCCTTTGAAAAGGGTCTCCAAAATTTTCCAAGTGTCCAACGACGGCCACTTACGACGGACCGTCACACCCACGACGGTCCGTCCTGCACGACCGTCATGATAGTCAGAGACCCCAATGATAAGGGTCTCCAAAAAATTTTCCAAGTGTCCAACGACGGACACTTACGATGGACCGTTGTCTTCACGACGGTCCGTCCTGCACGATCGTCATGATGGTCAGAGACCCCTTTGAAAAGGGTCTCCAAAAATGTTCCAAGTGTCCAATGACGTACACTTACGACGGACCCTCACACCCACGACGGTCCGTCCTGCACGACCGTCATGATAGTCAGAGAACCCTCTTCTGAGGTTCTCCCATCATTTTCTAAGTGTCCAACGACGGACCCTTACGACGGACCGTCATACCCACGACGGTCCGTCCTGCTTAACCGTCATGATGGTCAGCGACCCCTCCTTCAGGGTTCCTTATATATACATATACCAAGTATAACACGACGGACCTCATGACGGTCCGTCATAGTCACGACGAGCCGTCATAGGTCCCATCGTGTGGTACAGTTTCAATATTACTAACACATTTGTTTTAAAGTTTCATGTCATATGATCTTGCCTGATTTGATTGCCACTACTCATACTAACATTGCCCCTTTACAGGTACTATCGACTATGGCACCCAAGCAAGACCGCACATATGCACGCGGGCGATCTAAGTCTGTCGCCCCGTCTGCACGCTTGATCATCAGGTCTGATGATGAGCGGGACCCCGAATACATGCCCCCAGGCACCTCCGCTCCTTCCCGTGCTACACGTGCCCCCAGAGCCACACCCAAGACGGTGGCGTCCGGCGTAGTCACTGCCTCCTAGTCTGATGAGGAGCGCACACTGACCGGCACACCCTCTGGGTCGGCCACAAACGAGGAAGGAGCGTCTGGCTCCTTGGGAGCATCCTGGTCCGAGGAAGCTTCAGGATCTGCTGAGGTCCCCGCACCCGCCACTGCTGTAGCGTCGGCCTCGTCTGATGAGGCTGACAGTTCAGACTCCACATCCGGCGCACCAGCCCCGGTCCCCACCCCAGCCTCTGACCAGCCAAACCGGTGGTGCGTTGAAGGCCAGTTTCAGGTTTACTCCGACGCGAAGTTATTGACCGATAAAGGAGTAATGACTCGAACACTCACCCTGGAGCGGCGGGTACTTACAGGGAGTCTCCCCTCGATGCCGGAGATCCACAACATATTCACCAGGCATCGCCTAGAGCGGACAGCCCGTCCCTTGGGACGATACAGTGAGGAGATGGTCCGAGAGTTCTACGCATCCTACGTAGCAACTCTCCGATCACAGATCGACAGGCGGGCTGCTCCCGCGAAATAGGCCCCATTGGAGAAGATTCTAGTCCGGGGCGTGCAGGTTGACATTTCCCTGCCCGCCATCTGCCGGTTCCTATACGGCGAGAGTGAAGATGCTACTCGGACCCCCATCACTGCCGAGTTTGACTACCGCTGGCAGGTAGTGAAGGATGGACAGTTCCTGCGAGAGCCAGCACTGAGGGAGACCACCAAGCGGTGGATGGCCCTACACTTATCAGTCGACGGAGAGGGTGCAGATTGGGTCACCGAGCCGAAGGGGGCCATCAAGAAGGCCAACCTCACGTTCGTCGCCAAGTTCTTGTGGCTGCTCGTGCGTCACTGCCTTTCCCCCACAGCTGCTGATAACATAGTCACCTGGGATCGAGTAGTGCTGATGGCGGCGATGATAGCCGGCTTCAAGGTGGACTATGCATGGCTTCTCATGGCAGTCATGCACGAGAGGGCATTCAAGGTCACCACCACCTACCCCTTTCCGTGCATGATCTTTTCCCTTTGCAGGTCTGCAGGTGTGCCCATATGGCACATAGATCAGTTGAGGACCCCGCCGGGTACCGTTGACGTCGGCCTCATCAGAGACGAGGCCAATGAGTTGGCCCCACGTCGAGGGCCCCGTCCAGAGCTACCACCACTATCTGATGACCTTGCGGATACGGTGGCCCAGGCTCGCACAGCTACACAAGCATCCACGGACACTACCCCGGTCGAGTCTATCCCGGGTAGCAGCACAGCCCCTCTACCGACACCGGCCCCGCTTGCCCGAGTCCAAAAACTGGAGACACAAATGGCCACTCTTCTGTATCATATCCAGCCGTGGATGCAGAAGTCTATTGCTGAGTCTAAGGCGCGTATGGAGAGGCAGATGCAGCGGAAGATTGCTGAGGTTAACCAGCGCCTCGATGCCTTTGAATTGAGAGTATTAGCTCGACCAGCCCCTCCGGTAGATGTGTCGACTCTCCAGGCTGCACTCGCCAATCTTCGTGCAGACATCGACACGATCCTAGTGACAAGAGTGTCAGATTCTGTCGAGCCTGCTGAGGATACTGTATTGACGTCTCTGTTTTCTACTCCAGACATTCCCCCATCTTCCCCGAGAGAGAGTGCCAAGAGGCGGAGGGGTCGATCAGAGGATGAGGCGCGAGCAAGAAAGAAGGAGCGCCGAGAGATGGAGGCCGCGAGGAGAGCCTCACTTGCTGAGGCGGAGGCACACCAGATCAGAGCATCACAGATAGTGGCTGGGGCGTCTAGCTCCCGCACTGTAGAGACAGCAGGAGGCACTACTGAGGGTGCAGTTGTTGCTGAGGACATCACTGAGGGTGTCCAGATTGCAGAGGATGTGGGTTCTGGAAAACTAGACCCACCAGCTTGTTGATCGTCGGCGCTATGCGCCACAGGTTTGCTTCACCTGCCCCTCTAATCTTTAGATTTTTTTTATGCATTGGGGACAATTGCATGCTTTTTTGTTGGGGGTGGGGTAAATGGAAAGTGAGTGTTAGGGTGAAGTCTGAGTAGCCCAACTCACTATCCTCTTTTGGGGTTTTCTTGCCTGTGTTCTTTTTCCCCAAAAGACTGATTACTTTTTCTGTTGAACTGGCACGTTATATCTTTTGTACATAGTTTAACTCTGAAGCATGATGGCTGAAATGATATCCCAATAAAACTGGAAAAGGTTGCATGAAAAGGCGTAGTAACTGATAATTGTGTGGATCTAAACATGAAATAGAGTTACACCATTGCACTACCCTAAACCTTCAAGTCGAACTAGGTGTCTGATAATCTGGTATAGTGATGAGATGTCAAGTGAGTGTGAGGAAAGTTGAATAGTCTACTACTGATACTGAGCTAGAACTTGCCTGGTTAGTCCTGCTAAAAGTAAGTTGTAACATACAATTAGGAAAGGATCATAAGCCCTTATTCAATATAGCCCATTTCTAGCCTAAATAAAAGAAACCAAATGAAAGTTATCCTTCGTTGATCCAAATAATTTGAGCTTAAAATTAGACCTTTCTTTTTCACCCCAACTGATCTTTTCTGGGAACAATATGTTGGCCCTGGTCCCTCCTTGGACATGTGCACCTCAGCTTATGCCAAAAGCATAAGTTGAGGGTGGCTAATGTATAAACAACCTTCGTTATGGCCCTGACCCGATTTTGGGTATTGTGTACCTTGACTCATGGCAAAGCCATGAGTTGAGGGTGGCTGTTTTGAGGAATGCTCTGGAAAGTGGGGTTGAAAGAACAAAGAGAGAGAAAGAACAAAAGTAAAGTGACTCAAGAACTCGTTGAAAAAAAAAGAAAAAAAAGAGGGAAATATTCAAGAATTACAAACAAGAAAAGAAACGAGTCACTTACACAAATGAAGAAAGAAGGGAAACAGTAAGGTGAAAGAATAGGAGAAACTGGGCGAGATAAATTGATATAGAGCGGAAGGTTTAGCCGACATGTCAAGGAGGGCAAAAAGTCACTAAAGTATACCTAAATATACCCTACCTGACTCTGAGCCTACGTTACAAGCTAAAAAAGTCCTATCGTGATCCTAAGGGTTGTATAGCGAACTTAAGGCAGTGAAAATAAGGGCAAGCTTATGGCAATAGGTATGAATGAGTGTGACTTTGTTCTGAGAGCGAGTGTTGAAATGTAATCCTTATACTCAAACTGAAATCATTGTGTGAAAAATGAGGATTTTGTTCTAAAGCGAGGACACTAGTTGCAATACCGGAATTGTTAGCACCTCGGTGAGCAATTGAAGAGGATAGGCGTTAGTGCATGGTGAGTCTGTGTCATGTTCGAATCCCACAAAAGTCAAGCCTAATAGTGAAAGCATGCATAGATTTGATGGGATTAGTCGGGATTAATAGTCAAATGATTGCAAAGGATAAAACATGAATACTATTGTACAAAGATTGTGTAGTGAGTCATAGTGCAACGCTTGAGGACAAACAACGAATTTAAGTTGAAGGTGTTGATATACTGTGGTTTCACGGTATAATTAATACCTTTTCCTTAAGTTTATTGTATCCGAAAGCCTTTTTGTGCTAATTTTGATATAAGTTTTTCTTTGTTTTGCAGGAAATCTGTCTAAAGCTGAATGCGGAGATTTTGAGCGAAAAATGCAGAAGAGACCACCTACGGAGCTTATGACGGTCCGTCGTGCTTGTGACGGTCCGTAGGTGGCAGCGTAGAGAAGCTGCTGAAGGAAGATGGGGAAGTCTGACCAAGTGTGGGATTACGAAGCTTGTGACGGTCCGTCATGGATATGACGGTCCGTCCTGCAGGTTCGTCGCGAAGATCAGAGAAGTGATCCCAGTACCCAAATTCCAAAAGTTGAAGTATTTTGTAACGAAGACCCTCGACGGACCGTCGTGCCTGTGACGGTCCGTCACACTTGCCGTCGAGGGGAATGAAGAAAGCAGCAGAAGAATTGCACCCAAGTATGGGGCGACGGAGCCCACGACGGTCCGTCATGACCACGACGTTCCGTCGCGTGGTCCGTCGACCCAGCCGCGTTTTGGCAGATTTCCAGTAATTAGAATCCTTGTTTAATTAGGTTTTTATTTTTTTATAAATACTGCGAAAAACCTCGTTTTTGAGGTTAGACTCTTGGAGATTAAACATCATATTATTAGACTTTGTTTTTCTAAGCTTTTGATTGTTGGAGATTCTTACAAGTAACTCTTGTTGATTAATCAAGCAAATTTTCAGACTTTATTCTTTCTCATCAAAGTAAGTACATGACTTCTTGTTTAATATATTTGAATATTGTGTTTATGGCTATGAGGAACTAAACTCTATAACTAGGGTTGTGGGAACCATAGGCAAATAATGAGATAAACCCTAGCTAAAATAACAATTCTAGAATAGTGTCTTGCATGTATTAATAATTCTTTCGCTTAGAAATCTTTTTAACGGATGATCAACGTTAGAACTCGCCTTAATGCTACTTGCCGGACCAAGGAGGTAGATAATAGGAAAAGAATTATTAACATAGATTTAGTGTATACTATCTAATAGGCTAGTATTGATTGGTACGAGGTAATAACTGAGTCAAATATCGAATATGATGCTTAATATGAGGTAAGGATAAGGGTTAGGAAAGCAACACACGTAGCTGGACCAAGGTGCGGAGTGAGATTTTCTAGATGCCGGACCAAGGATTTAGAAATACATAGCTTATCACTTTGCATGCAAGATACTAGGAAAGAATTGTTATAGCTAGAATTATCAAGTTATGAACCTGTGGGGAACACGTAAACCCTAGTTACTTTGATTACTTGATTAAAACTCAACATTAAAAGCTGTTAAGTGTCTCTGTCAAGTTCGTTAGTTATTTTTTTATTTTATTAGGAAGTACAAAACCCCCCTTTTATGCTTTTACTTTTTAAGAAAGTCATCAACCGAACAATAGTAAATACAAGTTGGAGTTAAGTCTAGACTATTTTCCTCGTGGGAACGATCCCAACCTCACTAGTTGGGTTATTTACTTGACGCGACCGCTTTACTTCTCATTTGAGAAGTAAGTTTGAGCGTATCAGTATCCCATTAGTTGGTTTGATGCGTTCGAGGTTAGACCTTGGGGTACTGATCTCTTGAGGGATTCGATGGAAAAAGTGAAGTCTATTCAAGAAAAGCTTCTAGCGGCGCAAAGTAGACAAAAAGAATATGCAGATCGAAAGGTTAGAGACTTAGAGTTAATGGAGGGTGAACAAGTCTTGTTGAAAGTTTCACCAATGAAAGGGGTGATGCGGTTTGGTAAAAGGGGTAAACTAAGTCCAAGGTACATTGGACCATTTGAAGTACTTAAGCGTGTAGGGGAGGTGGCTTATGAGTTAGCCTTGCCTCCAGGGCTGTCCGGAGTACATCCGGTATTCCATGTGTCGATGTTGAAAAGATACCACGGGGATGGAAACTACATTATCCGTTGGGATTCAGTTTTGCTTGATGAGAACTTGTCTTATGAGGAGGAGCCTGTTGCTATTCTAGATAGAGAAGTTCGCAAGTTGAGGTCAAGAGAGATTGCATCCATCAAGGTGCAATGGAAGAATCGACCGGTTGAAGAAGCCACTTGGGAGAAGGAGGCAGATATGCAAGAAAGATACCCACATCTGTTTACAGATTCAGGTACTCCTTTTCTCCCTTATTTTCCTTCTTGTGATCGTTCGGGGACGAACGATGGGTAAATTTGTATCTATTGTGACGACCTGTTTAGTCGTTTTGAGCAACAGACTTCAATTCTGGAAAAACTGGCAGAAGCGACGGACCCCACGACGGACCGTCAAGGGCACGACGGACCGTCGCAGGGTCTCGTTTCAAAACACTTAGAAAATCTGAAATTGGGTACTGAAAATCGACTCTCTGAACTTCGTAATGGAATGGCAGGACGGACCGTCACAGGCGTGACAGACCGTCACAGATTATTCAGTGGAAATTGAGTCTCTGACCCTTGCAACGACCTGCAGGACGGACCGTCGCAGGCACGACGGGCCGTCGCAGGTTGCGCAATCCCAGTCTGGGTCGGATTTCTGGTTAAGTTTTAAGGGACATTTTTTACTATTCTTGCCTTAATTATAAAGTTCGTGGGTTTATATTAATAACTCAAATTCTTGGGGGTTAAAAGAGGTAACCCTAAGTTAATTAGTGGGGTATTATTGCCATCTTTTATTCTTAATTATATACTAATTTGGGTAAAAGAAAGAGGGTTTGAATAAGAAAACAGAAAGAACAAGAAGGGAGAGAGCGAAACGATCGAGAGAAGAGGAAAGCACCAAGCTTTGAGGATTAACTTGCTTGATTTCAATTCTTCGGTGGAGGTAGGTTATGGTTTTTCATGCTATTCGTAGTAAACTCTTAATAGCGAATGATATGTGTTAGTAGTATTGTAAACCTTCGATATGCTTAATTGTATGCTTGCATGAATGATGTGATTATGTAATTGTGAATAAATAAGCATGATGAAGCTATTGAATCCCAAATCTTGAAAAGAAACCCTAATCTACTTGTTAATGATGATGCCTTGGTATAAAAGAAGTCTTGATGAACGAAAGTGGTGAGATTAGGGGATCGGGTGCCACGTTCCGGTACCAGGATAGAATATGGATCGGGTGCCACGTTCCGGTACCAGGATAGAATATGGATCGGGTGTCACGTTCCGACACCAGGATAGAATATATGGATCGGGTGCCACGTTCCGGTACCAGGATAGAATATGGATCGGGTGTCACGTTCCGACACCAGGATAGAATATATGGATCGGGTGCCACGTTCCGGTACCAGGATAGAATATGGATCGGGTGTCACGTTCCGACACCAGGATAGAATATATGGATCGGGTGCCACGTTCCGGTACCAGGATAGTATATGAGGATCGGAGTGTCACGTTCCGACACTAGGATAGAATATGGATCGGGTGCCACGTTCCGGTACCAGGATAGAATGAGGATCGGAGTGTCACGTTCCGACACCAGGATAGTATATTGAGGAGCGGAGTGTCACGTACCGACACGAGGGGAATAAAGATAATGAATCTTGAAATATGTTAATATATCCAATCTAATGAACTAAATTCCCAAATGAGTATGATGAGGAGGTGTGAGTCCTCATTGATGTGCTTGGTGTTGTAACCAAGGGTTATGGTAACTGTAAATGCTGCATGCTAAGGATATTAGTTGATTTTATGATATTGCTTAATACATACTGTTTTCTATTTTGAGTTGGCCGATGATATCTACTCAGTACCCGTGTTTTGTACTGACCCCTACTTTTATTGTTTTCTTCTTGTTTATTTGTGGAGTGCAGCAAACGTGCCGTCATCTTCGACTCAACAGTAACTCAAGCCAGTCTTACTACATCGGAAATTCAGGGTGAGCTAATGCTTCTAGCTTGGACTGGATCTTCTTCTTCAAGTCTTGATGCCTTGAACTTCCGGCATGGACTAGCTTCTTATGTATTTTTAGCTTTTAGAATACTCTTAGTTTAGTCATTTGATCGTAGATGTTCTTGTGATGATGACTTACAGATTTTGGGAATAATAATAGTTATTGATTTTATTAATGAGTTTAAGTCTTCCGCATTACTTTATGTTGATATTACCTTGAAATGTTAAGGGTTAGATTGGTTGGTTCGCTCACATAGGAGGGTAAGTGTGGGTGCCAGTCGCGGCCCGGATTTGGGTCGTGACAATCATTCATATTTTCTTCAATGGGTAAATTTAAACTTCAACCTATTTAATTTCATACAAATATGGACAAAATGGATAAATAAAAGAATCCATATATACCCCATGTATCACTCACTTATAATAAAAACTTCTAATTGAACTATTTATTTTTGGAAATAAAAATCAAAAAATTGGGGGGGGGGGAGGGGGGGGGGCAATTTTTTTGAGTATGGGTGGGAGGTGTCCTGGCTGGGGGTTGGGTAGGGTTGACAAATTTTTTTTCAAAACAAATATAATTTTTTTAATTTTTTTGGGAGCGTTAATAATTTTTTTTGAAAAATAAATATTTGGTGGGGAAAAATTTAATTTTTTATAGTCCTTTTTTTTAAAAAAAATAAAATTATAGGGGTGAGGTGGGGTGGTATAGGTTAAGGCATTAACAATTTAACTTTGATTTTTTTTAATTTTTTTTTGGCTTTAGGAGATTAAAGTGTGTTACAATCATTTTACTCAAATTATATTTGACCAAATTTACATTTACTCATAGGAAAAATTAGTAAACTAGTCACAATTTCTTATTTAATTAGTAAAAACATCTACAGTTAAAATAATTGTTTAAAATGTCAAAACGTCAATATTTTAAAAAATAATTTGTATCCAAATACTATTATTTGTTTTTCCTTTTATTTCTCATAACACTCCAACATTAAATACATTTACTACCCATTTAGACTTCTTCATAGACTTTAATACCATTAAATTAATTTCCATCTTTCGGGTTTTCAATTTTTTTTTTCTTTTACCAAATTTTCATTATTATTCTCTCTCTCATTGTTGAAGAAGAACTAATTATTCAAGTGCATACCAATTTGTTCAGATTCATCGATTAAATCAAGAAATCTTTCAATACATAAAGATATTTTCGAAATCATTATTTTTTTTGCAAGATTCATGAGATTTTGTTTTCAAAATAAAAAATTATGTTAAGTTTTGGATTGTATGTATTATACATTTTTCGTCATTTTTTCGATTTTTATGAGTTTGTTAACATACTCATCAAATATTTATGCATTTCGAAATTTTTAGTATTTGAAACACTATTTTTTTGATTTTATTATAATTTTGTTTTCATATTTGAGATTTAGTAGATTGTTATTTATAGTAATCCACATTAGCATTCATAAATAATATATTGTTTGATTTTTTTTATATTATCATATAATAATTCAAATTTTGCTTATAGGGCGACTAATGCACAAGTAAACACAAATTCAGATTTGAATTTGGTGAAAAAAATTAAAAAAGAGAAACATAGCAGACGAAGAAAAAAAGAGAGAGTCAAAGAAGAAGGTTGCAAAATTGTATTCATACCAGAATAGTATTCGTATTTATTTTTGTTTGTCAATTATTTTTCTTTTACTCATCTTTTGTATTTTTATTAAGAACATTGTATTTTTTTATTTGTAGCCATTCAAAATATGTATTCCATATGAATTTGTATTTCTTAAGCATAAATGTATCATATTTTTTAACAGTCAATTTATATTTCTTTAGAATAATGTATCACGATTATATCATTTTCACTATGTATGATATCACATATGAAATTGTATTTCTTAAGCATATATGTATCATATTTTTTAACAGTAAATTTGTATTTTTTTAGAATATTGTTTCCTGATTATATTATTTTTACTATGTATGTTATTTGTTTTCTAGAATCTTGTATACTTATTTCTTTCATAGTCAATTTGTATTTATTTTTTAGAATATTATATCCTTCCTCAATAAATTTATTATTTTCACCAAGTATGCTATTTTCCCCAAATCATGTATCCTTTCATAAATCATATTCATATATATTGAGATACAATCACTAATATTTTTTTAATACAAAAAAAATGAAATATATATTTGACAATCGTGTAATACAATTTTGATCACCGAAATACAATTTATAGTTTGAAAAAAAAAATTTAATTTGAATGGTAAGTGAGCACATAAAATGTAAAAAATATTGATATACTATTATAATGAAAACATAATAAAAATGAAAGTTGACCTAATAGAATGAAAAAGAATTTTTTTTGAAATTGTAACTGATGAGAATTTTAAGTGATATATTCCTTTTTCTAAAAAATATCATCTCCTTTGATTTTTTTCTTTCTAAATAATTGTAATCTTGAAAATCAAACAAATAAAAAATACATAACAAACTAAAATATTAACATTTTAGATAAATATTGAAAATGTGGCTAAAAAAATCAATTAAATATCAAAATATTGACATTTTAAAAAAATTTCCTTTCTTATATGTGTGAATCGTAATCTAATCTATATTCAATCTAATTCAATCCACCAATTTGTCACCCCTTAGATTTACGTGAATTAATTGCTTCAGTTGATAGATTGATAGGTATAGAGGAATTCTATGCTAGTGAATATAGTATCAATATGGTTACCATGTTAGAATTCATTTAGAGATAAATGCATGTAGAATGCCATGTTAAACCAACAATTCATTTTTAGGACCGACTCAATAAGAATGGAGGCTTAAAACAAAATTTAGAGAGTTATCCTAATTTTTATTTTTTTTCTTATGTACTTTTATTAGAAATCAACTTTTCTAATTTTGTTTATATGTGAAACCACTAGTTGTTGTTTTATATAGTTAAGACATTCAATCAACTCTCTTGAGATATTGTTGATCTTTAGTACGATTTAATTAATTTTAGTCTCGAAAAAATTCTTTTGGCCAAGGCAAATATGGTTATAGGAATTGTCTAATTATTCTAAATTTGCAAAGAGATTTTATGATTAAAAAAAAAAAATTAAAGCAATTTTAATTGAGATGAAGAATACAGATTTTAAAGAAAATTATGGGTTTACATATTATTGCTTGAGTTAATTTTTTGCTTGTAGTCAACAAAAAAAATGAGGGTTCACTTCGGGACCAACAATTGTTCTTGAGTGTCGGTCATGTCCATAGTGTAAGCTCGAGGCATGACAAATACAATACCTCATAAATTGGAAAGTTGAAAAGAAAGAAAAACGTAATTTTTTTTTTTATTGAGATAACATTCTACGAGTCCGTCCTGCGGATCAAAAGAAAGCCCTACAGGCCGTGAGAAGTACTGAATCGTAGAACCCATAATTGAGTTTTGAAGAATTAAGTTTCTAAAGTTTGGCCTACAACTTGGCAGGACGGACCGTACGAATTTTGGCGAGTTGTAGATGGAACTCGTAGGATTAATTCAAAGACTTGATTTAAGACCTCAGTCCTACGGGAGAATTTGACGGGTCGTAGCTTATCCTACGGTTGTAGGGTAGTCTCGTAAAACTGATTTTGACTTAGTGAAATTTTGGATCAAAAGTTAGATAGTGTATTAGTACTAACTAAAATAGTTGTTCTAAACACTGAATTTTGTGTAATTTTCTGCATTTATGTTCTTATAATAATTACAATAGAAAATATTTTTGGTAATCAAATACAAAAAGATAACCTTCTTACGAAAACATTTTATGGAAAAATGTCCTTTGACATACCAAAATGGCAAACATATACTTGATCCGTGAAATATTTTGGCAAGGGGACTTCCAGATCACCGCTTTGGCTAATCGGATTAATTTAAAGGTTAGTTTTTTTTTATTTTTATGATCTTATTGCGTCACTTTATTCTTGACATTTTACCCTCAATTAACTTTCCTAATTCTATCTTATGACCTAATATCCTCATTATACGTATAAGTTCTCCTTCTTTCAAACTTTCTTTATGATTTGAAGATGCATTAATTATATTCATGATCAATGGCGAAGCAAGAATTTTTAATAAGGGAGTTCGTTATCTGAAGAACTTGACACACGAACTAATCAAAGGGGGTTCAACATCTATTATATATACATAAAAAAATAATTTTAACCATGTATAACTAGTAAAAATTTCCGCCGAACCCCCGAATAGAAGGTTGGCTCCATCACTTATGATTATTATTTAAGGTTTCTACTATACTTATCTTGGTCATGCATATCATGTTCTAGATTATGTCTCCTTATGATCATGTTTCATGTTTTATTGCATATCCCTCATACTTCATGTACTAATGCATACTTGTGCCTGCATTGTTTAGTTGATAGTGTCCGATGATTTTTTTTTCCCTCCTACTCGTGGCTAGTACCATTCAAAGTTGCAAGAGTTAGTAAATCCTCATTTACTTTGCTTTCTTATACTTTGAGTTTTCACACATTTTACGTAGTGTACGGGTTAGTCTCAACCATTTTTTTTGATGGCTTGTCGAGACTATGATTAGACTTCCTCTTATGTCAAACTATTTTATTGTTATATGTGATTTTCTACGTTTACTTTTCATATTTCCTATCATTATATCTCTGTCAAGTGGCTTGTGTAGGGCCTATTGGGGTCTCATACATCATGTCACATCTATGGTGTATTTTGGGTCGTGACAGATAAAATCTTCAAAAATTTAAGAGACTACAAAATGGTTTGAGAGAAGCTCATTAGTGTGCGTAATTGTATTGCTTAGAGAGAATGCACCCTTATCTATATGAATCGTGTGTTTGAGTTAAATTCAAGATGTGCTTTCAAATTTTTTTCTCTAAACCTTGTTTTCAGGTGATACCGTTTATGAGGGAAGTATGTTTTAGAGCGCTTGGGTAATATTTTCACCTGAAAGATAGTATGAGTTGTGATGTTATAATCTAATAATAGTATAAATTTCTAGAGTGAGAAGTATGTATTTAGAAGTGTAGATATGAACTCAAAATGATAGTCTTAGTGGGCTAAGAAGGGGAAGTCAGATTATTAAGAGTTAGATTAAGCGGTGTTATAAGCCAATGTAGGTATCAATATATAGAAAGACTTTTATAGAAACGGAAAGAAGTTAAAGAGAAACATCTCAGAAAGAAACCCTAGAGCAAATCTTAGTACCTACACATGGAGAGTTCATTAGTCATGAAATTAGTGTCTCCTAGGTATTAGAGTAAAGTGAATATAAACTAGCTTAAAGAAGATGTATCCATAGCTTTAAAGTGTCGATTTCAGACCTAAGGAGGTGACCTTTGATTTTGGTTGATCTCTCTTGAACTGATGATAAGGTGAGGGACCAAGTCAAGTGTTGAGAATCAGATAGTGATGTATCCAGGCTTGGGAAAACTATATTTCTTGGTCGATATCATAGGGGTGCGTGAGTTTCTTATTTGTCTTAAAGGAGTAATTCAATAGAACAAGGCTGGTTGTGAAAACTGATAATCTATTTGTGAAGCAATCTCTGAAAAATATTTGGTGAATTACTTTTATTTTGATTCTTTAGTTTTTTATTGAAAGAGTTACATTTTTTCCCTTTGTCGGTTATTAAGAAATCAGTTAATTAGGTTGCTCATTGTCTTGCTAGAGCATCTGTTTTTGTGTCTAGTTCGATGAGTGGGATACTAACCCTCCATCTCTCATTGTCGTTGTACTCATTTTTTATTAGAATAATTCATGATGAAAAAAATGATAGTAATTCATATATTTTATACATTGCACAAATGCAAACAAATAGTTTTAAAATAGATTGAATCGAAGATAAGATTAGTTTCTCCCGAGTATTAGAGTAAAGAGAATTTCGACTAGTTTAAAGAAGATGTAATAGATCCATAGCTTTAAAGTGTCGATTTCAGACTTAAGGGGATGATGATAAGGTGAGGGGCTAAGTCAAGTGTTCAGAATCAGATAGTGATGTGTCCAAGCATGGGAAAACTATATTATCTTGGTTGAAATCATAATTCATAGGGGTGCGTGAGTTTCTTATCTGGCTTAAAGGACTGGTTGTGAAAACTGATAATCTACTTGTGAAGCAATCTCTAAAAGAAAATTGGGCAAATTATATATAATAGCAAACTAATAACCTAAAATAAATGGAGTAGCTAGGGTTTGATTTAATTGTGCTCCATAGCAAACGTTTGCAAAAAATTGTCAGGCGCCTCTCTCCCAATTATCTCGCTCGCCACTCTCCTTTAGTCTCTCGCTCGCTTCCTTACTTTTTATACAAACACAAGTGTATAAAAATTGTTTCTGATTGTATAAAGCAGAGAATATTGTATAAATACATATATTTTTGTTCCCCTCTCTCCCCTCTTCCAGATCTCACTCTCCACTCTCCCAAATCTCGCTCGCCACCCTCGCCTTTCTCACTTATACAAACAGAAACAAAATGTATAAATTGCATTTCTGTTTGTATAAAGCGTGAGAAAATGTATATACACATGCAAGTACTATATTTTCGTCCTATACACTTATAATTATACAATAAAAATACTCCTCTGCCCAGTTTCTTTTGTCTTTCTCTCTTTCTCGTTTTATACAATTTTCAAATTGTATCTAATTTCTCTCTTTCTCGTTTTATACAATTCGATTCAATTGTATATTCCTTGTCAAGTCTCTTTTGTCTTTCTCTTTCTCATTTTATACAAATTCAAATTGTATATAATCGTTCTATACACTTATAATAATAAAATTCGTTTATACACTTCGTTTTATACAGTTCTATGCCCAAGTGTCTTTCTCTTTCTTGTTTTATACACTTCGTTTTATACAATTTGCTTCAACTGTATATGTATAACGAATTATACAGTTTCTATGTTTGCTATGAAGCGCAATTATGCAAACTTTGCTATAACATACAAATATGATTTTTTTATTTGCTATATGTGAAAGTTGTCCAAGAAAATTTAGTGAATTACTTTTATTTTGATTCTTTAGTTTTTTATTGTAAAACTCGTATCAAAGATTCACTTTTTTTCTCTTCATCAATTGTTAAGAAATCCTACGAATTAGGTTGCTGATAGTCTTGCTTGAGCATCGTTTTTATGTCTGGTTCGATGGAGTGGGAAGACTAACTCTCCATATCTCATTGTCGATGTACTCATTTTTATTTGAATAATACACGATGAAAAAAATAATAGTAATTCATATATTTTCTACATTGCACAAATGCAAATAAATAGATTTAAATTGAGCTGAATCAAAGCTTAGATTAGGCTCAATTGAAGATCTTTTTCAATGGGATAATTCTTGAATGAATTGAGCTTGACCAATTTAAATTATTTTGATCTCAAAGTCTCAACCCATTAATTTTTTGGATGACTTTACAAAGTCTCAACCCATTAATTTTTTGGATGACTTTACAAATTGATCTCAAGTCTCAACCCATTAATTTTTTGGATGACTTTACGAATTACCTATATTTAGCACATTTTGAATAACCTCCCTATTAATAGAGCATTCCAATTATTCTTGACACCGCCACAATGTGTCATCTAATGTTAATTGCCTTACTTCTACATTTACTCTAGTTAAATTTGTTAGTTTCCTGTTTTGAAGTGTTGATTTATTGGAGACATAGGTTTGGTAGTAAACTTGTTCTTGTTTAAACTAAAAAGCTATTACATTATTATAATAACAAAATAGTCAGCGTAATTCGACAAGTGAAATTTAGTTATTACTTAATTGTGAAATATAAAAACAAACTGACTTTACTATTCCTCTTTCTTTATTTAGGTTAAATTGTCAAAGTGTGAACATATAACGAAATGAGAAACATGTTATATAAAAGCTAAAATAAGTTGTAAAAGCATTCCCCTCGGAGAAGTTATTTTTTTACATAATAATATCTTTTCAATAATTTATCTTAGTTTTGTATTCTCTTAACCAACTTGGGAACAAAAAATTAGTTTTTGGTTAGGAAAAGTTAAGGGGGGCCAAATATGATAAAGTAAGTGGGAAACTTTAAAAAATTACTATAGTTTGGACTTAATAGAGATATATAGTGATAATTTGATTAATTATTAATTATAGTTTCGTGTTTTGGAGGAATTGAGGTGAACAAGACTAGGAAAAGGAGGAGAGAGGCGGGTGAGTTCTCGAAGAGAGGAGGAAAGAGGCAATAGAAGTTGAATACTTGTTGTGTTCGTTGTATCAGGTTGTATCATAAATTTAATTGATACAACTGTTTGTATAAAAAAAACTATTGGCTAAATATCAGGAGGCGAGAGTGGGAAAAGAGAGGATGAACACATGTTGTATTTGTTGTATTACAAATACAATTAATACAAAATACAAATATAGTTTTCTGAATACAATTGATATAATAATACAAATTTCTCATCTATATTTGATTGAATATAATTGATATATAATACATTTGATGAAAAAGGATGAATTCATATTGTATTTGTTGTACCAAGTTTTTATCATAAATACAATTGATTTGTATCATACATCTCAATGAAATACAAATACATTTGATACAAAAATATAAATATAATTATCATATTACGTGAAGTATTTTTTGAGTTGCAATTGTTTGGGATCGAGAGAGAGGGGCAAGAGGGGGCACTCGAGGAGAGAGAAGAGAGAAATTTGTTATAAAATTCTACTTATAGCTATAAATTGTAATTATTTTAAATTATAATAATTTATCTCAAATATATATCTGTAACTTTTCTGTTTTAAGTAGAATCTCACAAGTTAAACCGTGATTAGATTTGCTTAATGGGGTGGAAGAAGAGTCAACAAAAGATGACCCAATTCTACTTTTTACCAAAATAATCAACAAAAGGCAAGCTAGATTACATGACAAGTCCTTTTCTGCAATAAAAGGCAAGATTATGTATAGTACACGCTTTAGAAACATATACATGATTTATGATACACACAATTATTACTCCATTTATTATTATTTTTAAAAAAAATATATTTTATTATTATTTTAATATTTCAAAATTAATAGTTAATTTAACTCGTAACAAATGTTAATTTATAATAAACAAAAAAAAAAGAGTAAGAGGTTCACATTTTCTTAAATAACTTTTTAACTTCCTATATAAAATTCTTATACTAACATTTATCTTAACGTCAAACTATTTATTTATATTTTTTTCATATATAATTTTATTGATTGAGGCGTACTTAAACTAAATTATACTTCCTCCATCTCATTATTTTATGAAAGATAGTTTAACTCTGCACAGAGTTTAAAAAAGAAATAAACCTTTTAAAACTTATCGTCCAAAATGAATGATAGAAATTTTGTGTGGCTGTAAATCATTTTATTAAGGATAAAATATATATTTTACAGTTAAATTGTCACTTTATATATATATATATATATATATCATTCTTTTTTAACTAAGTATGAAGAAAAGTAAATCACATAAGCGGAAACTCGAAAAATATAACATATAAAAACATGTTTACTCATAAAGAATATCTTAGTTGATTAGAGCAAGTCATTTGCTCATTATTAGTTTGCCTAATTAGGATAACAATAAACATTAAATTAGGATTATAAAGTTATGTTTTACTGCATTATTAGATTACCAAACGAGCATTTATATGTTTGTTGGAATACAGTCATGTGAAAAGAACAGTAGAGTGTCAATAAAAAATGTGGTGCAATAAATGAGGTTGTTCTTGATTTAATCAGAGATCTCAAATTCGAGCTTTAAATATGACAAAATATTCAGTAGAGAACGCTTCTCCCTGAATGAAGCCCTATAATGAAGAATGTGGTGTAGTAAATGAGACCGTTCTTGACTTGACCAGAAATCTCGATTCAGGCCCTGAATATGGAATATACTTGGTAGAGAAAGCTTCTCCCCGAAAGAAGCCCTATAATGACGAATGTAGTGTAGTAGATGAGACCGCTCTTTTACTTAACCAGAGATCTCGAAGTTGGATACTAAGTATGGAAAAATACTCGATAGAAAACGCTTCTCCCCAAATGAAGCCTTATAATGAAGAACGTGGTGTAGTAGCTAAGTCACTCTTTTACTTAACCAGAGATTCAAATTTGAGCGTTGAATATGAAAAAATAATCGGTAGAGAATGCTTCTCCCCGAATGAAGCCCTATGTGGCATGAGTCTGGATTAAACGAGCTATGATACGAATATTGAACACCAGATGAAAAACAACAAAAAAAAATATATGTATATAAGAAATCGAGACTCAAAATGGTGTGTTATTGATTTCCAACTTATGATTAAAATGTAAAATCCTTCTTTACTAGCTTATAACAAACTTCATTACATGCTTTTTTTCCCAGAAATGTACTTTTTCATACTCTTTTGAGTTGCAAAGATTGCCTGCTCAGGATGTGTCCATGACATAAATATCTAACATCTTTCTTAACCCGATGGGTACACAACAATTCTTATTCAGGTACCTTTCAAAACCGATATATCTTTTTATTTATTTATATATTATGCAACGTTGGTGGTACGTACACCATACGAGTTTTTTGAGTTATGCCACAGCTACACCAGTGAAAAACTGCATTGGACCCGAGCAAGGAGAAACAGAGTAGTCGCTAAGTGATTTCATAGCTCCAGAACCACATTTCTCTTTGTGTTCATCGATTGATATCTGTGTGCAACGACACTCTGCACTACAAAACGCCTTCTCCCCTCTGCAACAGATAGCAAAGGGAAGAAAGTTAGTTATTTCAAGCTCGAAAAGACGGAAAAAAATTGGATCTTTTGATCATAAGATATTCCTTGAATAAAGTAATACAGACCACATGCATATAGAAACAAGATGTATTGGAGATTCCTATCACATATTAGCTGCCTAAATTTAGTGAACAAACAAAAAACATGTGAAATTTTCCTACCTAAAAGCTTCACACATTATAAAAATGAAAAATTCGTGTTTGACAAAGAAAGATAACTAAAAGATGTCCAGCAAGGCCAAAGAAAGCAACAGGTAACTAAAATACACAGCTTACATTACGTGAACATAATCAATATGTTGCCGCTAAAACCATCCTGTGGTCACAATTCAAGATAAGTTGCTTAAAACTACGAAACAGAAATTCAGACATCTCAAACTTAGAATCAACTCTGCAGTTCCTTGAAGGAAGCAACCTAAAGGAGACTTCTGAATGCAATTAAGGCCCTAGTGCAATTGGCCTATTTCAGCAATTAAAATAATGTCACTAGTGAGTAGTGATAGAAACATCGATAGAGTGGATTCTAAGCAAGTGACAGTTAGAGAAACATGACTTGAGTGTGTAATTCAAGCAAATATGCTCTAATCCAAAACATATGAGAGAGATTCTTCTTGTTATAATATTATGGAAAGATGATATACAACATTAAGTTACGCAAGTTGGAGGAAGTGCCAACAGGACAAGTCTACTGCTAATTAATAAAGATGAACAATACAAATAGAAACCAGAAAGCAAGAATGGAAGTAGATAAGCATCCAATTTACTATTGACTTTTATGATCAATACCTATGTTGCTCGGACTCTTCAGAAACGTCGACGGGTGCGTGTCGGATCCTCCAAAAGTAGTGCATTTTTGGAGGATCTGACACACACCGGTCGATGTTTCTGAAGAGTCCGAGCAACTTAGATCAATACTACAGAGTTCACAACCGATGCCTAAGCAGAAACAAGATTTACATTTGATCAAGAAAGAAACAGTTGCAAGAAGTACACATGTAGCCTGTCGGTATATTATCTTATGGACTACTCCGCGCCCTCAAGTAACCAGACTAACACAAAGCGGATTAAGAAGCATGACATGGCAAAAGTTCCAAGAATGCATGCTAATAACTTTCGGGTCTCTCACCAAAGGGATCTAAAAAATTATGCCTCGTAACATTTTAAAGTTAAGACGATACGCCTCACACAATCTAAAAGCTTTTCAGATTCGGTTCATTAAAACGTTCGACTTCCCTAGCATAATCCTCAAATGTTTAATAATCATTTCATTCCTAAGATCTCTATTTGGAAACTATTGAGCACATAACTCCAAATTAACTAATCAACTCATTAATACCAAAACATCTTCTTTTCAAACTGTACAATTCTTTAAAGCCTTGCTGAAATCAAACTTGGACAACCACAAATTTCAGATCAGATTCACAAAGGCAAAACTATAGTTCAAAGTAAATTGAAAGCAAAAGATTCAAGTTCCTCAACATGTTCCAACTTGCATAGATCAATGATAACAACAGAAAAAAGTAAACAAGATAAGATATCATATTATTTATCAAAATATAAAGGTTCTGCAGGGTCCACAATTGAAGAAACATTTTTACTCCTAAAAATCCATTCAATATGTAGCATGGCTAAGTTCATTTAACCATTTTACTCAAAACAAAAGCATATATCTATTCAAGACTAAAGCTGCAACATACTTAGATATGAAACATAATCTGCAGCTAAATATCAGATCCCAAAAAGTAACATATAATCATTACAATAACCAAAAAAAACAAAGTTGAAATTCTAACCTGTACATGAAAATATCCAACCCCTTAAGCTGTTTCTTGCAAAGAAAGCAAGAATTGAGGAAATCAGCCATAGTAAAACTTGTTGTATGATTAACAGTTTTCTGGTAGGCATTAAAATTGCTATTTCCTATAAATTGACCATCAAAATACACTCTTTTCTTAACCAAATTTGTACCAACATGAGAAATAACACAAGTATACTCCTCACACATCTCCATTTCTTCAATACTAGGCTTCTTCTTAAAACTAGTAAAAATTGGGATTGGGTTTGAAGTAGTTGATCTTGGAGATATAGCAATAATTGCAGCTCTACTATTGCTCTCCTTATTCATAGCTGCCACAATTCCAAGCCCAACAACAGCACCATTTGGGTCCTCAAACTTTTTAGGAGATTTATTGCTGCTGCTGCTGCTGTTGTTATCAGTTAGGGTAAAAAGGGAAAGATTTATACACAATCTTTTCTTGTTTCCTTTTCTTTCAGCCATTTTAAACACACACCCAGATAGATAAATAGATTAAATTTTAATGGGGTTCTCTTAAATCTCTCAAAAACAGGAAAAAAAACTGAATCTTTATGGATTTTTGTTTTTGCTAAATCTCCTTGCTATACTCAATGTCTAGTTTTAATCCTTCACTAAATACAGAGTTATCTATACATATAGAGAGAAAGGAAAGAGAAATAGAGAGAGAGAGGGGAGAAAGCAGAAGTTTCTCTCTCTATACTTTTTTTTCTGGTTCTCCCTCACTGAGAAGAGGAGCACAACTCTGGTTTTTCAATGGAGGAGGAGAATATAAACACATCACAAATAATAACTTCAACATTTTCAATCATTTTCTGTTTTTGGTGGAAGATTACATTTCTACCCCTCCACAAATATTGGTCTTTGTCATTGTCAATAACTTATTTCTTTCAAATTTCAAATCAAAAAAGAGGAAATATATTTATTTATTTATTTCTCCTATAAGAGGGAATTAGACGCTGAAGCAAAGAACTGTTGAAAATAATCTAAATTAGGTGTAAGTTAATAATTTTATTCCTAATTATTAGCGGTTTTAAAAATATCTATTTATTTAATTAACTAGACTTAGGTACGCTTTCAATCATCCTCCATCTGCCACATGACATAGCAAGTGATTTTCAAATTCCTGTAAGGGCATGCGACTCTTACTAGTTTAAGGAATGAATTAAATAGGTGTTTTCAATACTTCTCTCGCCAACAATTCGTTGCTATGTAACTACTTTGAGTTAAAAATTGGTAGTCGATAAGGAAAAATATTTCAATTCTGTATATAATATCAATATTTTTTGTGAACAAGTAACTAATTTTTTTTCTTTTCAATTAATTTATCATATTTTAATTTGGCATGAGTTTGATAAAGTAAAGAGAAATTTAAATCTTATACTATTAAATTAAAATTATGTTAAATATATTAAAATATAAATTAAAATATTCTTTAATCTTGTGATCATAAAATTGCTGAAAAATATAAAATTTTTTGGAGTAATATGTTTTTAAAAAGTAGAATAACTAAATTGAGATGAATGAAGAAAATATATAATATTTATTATGGGCAACTAATTTAATTTGGTCCACATATATTATCGTGAATAAATATTAAACTGTCAACATCAAGTTTGTTTTTATAGATTTCCCTTTCTAATTCAATTAAGGGTTTGTTTGAAAAGTCACCAAATAATTTGAGTGGTGTAATTATTAGATTAGTAATTATTAATTTACTAATAACATAATTTATAATTACGTCAATTTATTTGTTTGTCATAGTATAACTAGGAAACTTGACCGCGCTACGCGCGATCGTAAAAGAATCAATATTTCCTCTCTAATCAATTTTAATTAAATTATCATATATTTAAATTATATTATGAAGAGTATTTTAAAATGATGGGAGAACATAACACTTAATAAATTTAATATTTTAAAAATAAGGATAGTGTATTCTTTATCAAAATAAATTATATATTTTTTGCAAAACAATTAATTTTATTTTATCTTCTTAGTAATAATCGATGTCGAAATCATTCAATAAATAATTTTACAAAAAATTCAATCCTTTTATCTTCTCCCCTGTTAGGCAAGAACACAAAATTTTTTATTGAAAAATGAGAATACACATATTAGTAGAATAAAAATTAAAATCAGGGAAAATATTTTTAAAATAAAAAAATAAAATATAAGGATAAAAATTAAATGATACGTTTTTCTTTTACCTTCTTAGCAAATAATGATGTTAGAATCATAAAGTGCAAATAGTTTAAAATTTATTCTCAGATTTATCAGTTTCTCCCCAGTTAGGTAATAACATGTTTCCTTATGTATTTCATGTTTTTTCACTTGTGAATTGTGATCAAATAAAAAAACTTATGATGAGAAAATTCTAATAAAGTGTAAAAATTATAAGTAAAATATTATTTGAACTTTTATAATCTGTGTCCAAATATTTTCTAAATGGAAATAAAAGCTTCCATTGTCCATTGCCAGTATTAAGCAAAGTGATAATAAATGTAAAGCTTTTATAGAGTTCATCAACTGTAAGTGAAGCAAATATTTTCTTTGACAACGGAACATCTATAACATGAGTTTTGCCAACATATAAGTTTTTAACTTGCTCACAAAGCAAACTTGTCTATAAAAGATTAAAACCACAAAATAAATTTGTAGGTATTGTAATATCGAAAAACTAATAAAATCTACTATTAAGTAAAACGTAAAAAATATTAATAAACAATCAGGTTTGACTTAAATAGCTACAAAGTTATAATACATCAAACCTAAAGCATTAAGGATAATTATGATATCTCATAAGAAATTTCCAAAGAGTAGATAATTTAAGATCATCCGTGTAAGAGTATTATTTTTCTACCTTTTTCAATTCCACCGTCCTCTGCTTCCTCTTCCTTTTTTTTTCTTTTTGCACTATAAAAATCTTTATTCTTTTAATAAATATTCATAACCAAAAAAAACTTTACACAAATGTATCTGTCATCAATTAATCACAAAATTAGACTTGAAAATGTCTTCGGGTTAATATATAAAGGCATCACCTTTCCATATTTTTCTTTCATCTACCTCCTTCATTTCAAATTGATCGTCTCGTTTTGACTCGATAAGAAATTTAAGAAGATTTTTTTTTTTTGAGTTTTATAATCACAAACAAATCTAAAGGAAGACATATGAGTTATTATATACCCTCACAGGTAAAAATTTATGATACAATAAAACAAAACAATAACAAATAAGTGAAATATATAAAAATCTATTGAATATTGTCTTCCTTATTTATTGTGTAAACAGATGAATTGCGTCCACTCTAAAAAGATGTTAGAACTTCCTGCATCAAATATATTCACAAGTAAGTAGCAGTTGCACCACCAATAAAATGACCTACTAAAACATGTACTAAGAACACCTAAAATTTTATCATAATTGGATGGATGCCTTTACACTTACGTAGACAATATGCTCTACCATCCGTTCATGTTCTTAATCAAACCTCTAATAGGGTCATCAAATTCAAAGCAGTCATAACTTACGAAGATACTTTTTGCAGCAATCTTTTTGAAGCAACTCACATAATTTTTCTATGACCATCTCATCGAACGTCAAAAACAATTTCTCCTCATAATTTAACATCACTTGAATTCAATCTTCCAGTAATATATTTGTAATAGTTGGAAAGAAATATGTGCTGATCATTTTAAATGACCATCTATAAATATATTTAGATGGAGCAATGTAAAAAAATCATGAAATTACAAATCAAAATGAAATTCTTACAATGAAAATACATGTAATAAACAATGATAAGAAATATATAAATACATATACATAATCCTTAGATTACATGAAATAAAATTGAAAAGAAAAAAATATTATATATAGCACATGTATGAAATGATAACTTGAATTGTCAAAATAATTGAAAGATAGTGGAAGAAGCCGTTTTGGAAAAGTAATTAATATAATTAGTGAAGATAGCCGTTTTGGAAAAGAAGAATTTATGGGTCGGTTACAATTTATTTAATAATATAATTTATGTAGAAATAATTAGTAAAAAGTATTTTAAAAAAATGAGGAAAAAAGGAAAATTGAAATGCTGGTTTTTTAGCTATGCCACATCAGCTGACCAATGTTTCTGCTTTATATATATATATATATATATATATATATATATAGATTACAAGTGTGATTTAATTGCACAAATGTGATAACAAGATTATACTGAATTTTAAAAATAAAAATAAAAATTTAATTTAAATAAATAAAAATCTTTATAAATAGTATTAAATTAAATAATTAAGATATATATTGTCTTTTGAAATACCATGTCCATAGGTCGTCTATTCATGTTGTTCCCATCAATTCTACAATGAATCTACATGTAATTATTAGAGTTTTTACGTAAAAATAAATCATGCCTCTAAACGTTAATTTTTAATAAACAAATAACTATACGAGAAACCAATCATTTTTTTTTTAAAGAAATGCTTTGAGAACTCAAATTCTCTAATTTTATCATTATTCATGGTCTACAATATTACCCAAGAGTCATTCAAGCATTAATTAGATCTAGGGTACTCACATTATCTCAATTAATAGTGTTATTACCCCAATTACTTATTTTAAAGCAATTTCGATGCTAAAGGTCACATCTTTATTGACCTCAAGATTCTCAATCATCACAATTCACTTTTTTTAGAGCAATAATCTCTTTGCTAAGGAGCATTAGTTTACAAACTAGAAGCAATTCTATAGGTGATAAGATTTTCCCTACAATTTCATGAACCTAGGGGTTCTAAGACACAATTTCACTATTAGCAATAGTTCTAACGATTCTAAAGTATTAGCGTTTAATAAACAAAGAAGTTAGATGAAAAAACTTACCTCGATGAAGAATTTTCTTTCTAGCCTTAGAAAAATCATCCCTCTAGATTGTGGCCTATGGGCCATATAATTGATGTTACTGTAGGAGGGTGCTCGTTTAAAGTTAATATTAGTAAAAATTTATATAAAAGTATTTTCAACTCATCATCATGCAATGTGAGTGATTGATCAACTAAGCTATTCACTTTCTTTGAGTAGATTTTTCTATTTTAGGACATTTGACTTAACTAAATTAATGATAACTCTTTATTTTTTTGATTGAAATTCAATCTAGGTAGACTCATAGTGAGTAATTATATTACATACAATCATATCATATAATGTCATCACTCATCGATATTTATAACTAAATAAAATAAGAATTACACATTAGATGTCAATAAGCTCTACTATAATTATATAAGCTTATAATAATTTCTTGGAATCATTCACATTAAAATAACCTTTTGAAACTTAACACTATTGACTTTTGTAATGTTATTTTGGTCCACAAATTCCTTAAGCACTTAACAAAAAATATAGTATATGATATAGGTGAGTGATGTATAGATAGATATATATGTTATGTTTATTGGTGTTGGGAAAAAGTAGGTTATCAGATTCCTCATAAATAATAGGAGTGAAGTACAAATGAAGAGCACTCTATCAAATGCCCCTTTTCTAATATTATAATATTTCTTTCTTTTTTAAAAAAATTATTTTCCTAATGATGATTTTTTTAATTAGAAAATACTTCATCTTACTTCAATTCAAAATATGTAAAACTATTCTGCTTAAATTGTTAAAATGAGTAAGAAGAAAAAAAGTTATTTTCTACTTATTTACTAATAGTTAAAATGATTTTAAAATAAAAGAAACAAGAATTGAATTCTTTAATAGTAATATTTTTATTAGGAGTGGAGTATGTTTAAAAGAAAACGAATACTAATATATTTATTAGGAAAAAAAGTATTTTTAACCTATTAATAGGATATTTTTAAATCAAACTATTAATAGTAGAGAATTTAAATCAAACTATTAACACTAAGATATGTTTTACACCAAATTAATAACTAAGAGCATTTTTATTTAATTTCATTAAATTAAAATTTTTTTTTTAGATCTTCAAATAATATATATATAGAGAGAGAGAGAAAGAGGGGTAAATAAGTATATTTATGCAGACCTCCCATTTGCCAATGTACATTATTCTTTTGTCAATGTACATTATGATTAAAGTAAAATAATCATAATGTTGTCTTCATAAATGTAGTGATGTTTCTAATTTATAGTAGATAAATATTGGCTGTGCAGAGCACAGGACTAAATATTATTTTATTTATTTGACTTTATATTTTACGTAGTTACTCTTTATTACATTATTTCATTCATTTGAAATAACATAATTTATATAGCAATCACTACTTACAAACAATTATAGTTTAAAAAAAAATGAAAATTACTGTAAATTCTTTAGAGAGAATATCTATAAATTCACCAACACATTAATGATGCTCAATTACATATATAGATATGTTGTAATTTAATATGAAAATACAAAAAATAATTTTATAATATATACATTCAAGTGTATTAAATCTTGCTTTTTTCTACACATTTTTTAAAAGGCAAAGGTGGATGTGAAAAATTAGCTGCACTTGGTCCAAGCCTATTATCATAGAGTTGTTTGCTGTGAAAATTGTTGAATTTCCTATTTTGTTGTGTGTCTGTCTCCATCTTTGTAGTGCAAGTTCATATCGAGATGACTTAAAATTTAAAACATCAAGCATATTATTCGAGTAAAATATCTACGTATATAAACGATATAAGGTGTCAACTAATGTAGCTCTAGAGATATATGCATTGTCTTTTGATAATGCATATTAGAACTCCAGAAAAATCAAAGATAAATATTCTGTTAGAAATTAAAAAATGAGCAATCCACATAGCTCAAATGCACACAGTTGGGGAAGTACTTATCAAAAGACCATCAGTTATTTCTATAGTTTAGATAACCGTTATAAGATATTACTACTGATTCTTAAATATAAATCACACTAATAAACATGTTGTATTTTCTAGGTTAAGTACCCTTTAAGAACCATTAATGGACCTAAGTTTAGCACCATCTCCTCTTTAGAAAAACTTAAAGTTTGAATTAATGTTTGCTATATTGTTTTGGGTTCTGAAATACCAAGAGTGACTTTGGCGTAGCAACTTATGCTTTTTTTAACATAAATGCATATAGGCCATCTTTAGGTTGTAGAGTCTGATAAATATTTAATATATTGTTATATATTAATGTTCTCGCGGTTCAATCTTTTTTTAGGCTGTACTATTTATTCTCTGTAACCTAAAATACTCTGAATTATTAATATATATATATATATATATACCCATCGCCGTGGAAATTTACTCACGGGTTGTTATCACAAAATATTGATTTCTCTCTTTCTCTCTCTAGATCTCTCATCTCTCTCTCTCTCTAGAAAGTTTTTGTGTTCTTCATTCATTAAGTGTGAGTGTGGATTCGATCCTAACACCATCACCATTGACCCAGTATCCAGAGAGTTTCTGTTCAAAAACATTTGGAAAATAAATGTCATCCTTACCTATCTTTGCGAAGAAGAAGATGAACTTGTTATGAAATAAAGAGAGAAGAGGAAGAAGAAGAAGGAGAAAGCTCAGCAGAAGAGAAGAGAAGATGAAGATGAACTAAGAAGAAGAGTATGTTGTAGAGAGAATATCTCAGCTTTTCATTATTTTATTAATTAATCATTAAGATACAATGAAGTGTTTATATAGAAAACTAATCAAGAATCTTTTTAAGTAACTAACTTCTTGAATTGTAACTAACTACTCTATACTTGTAACTAACTAACTACTTAACTAATTACTTTTAACACTCCCCCTCAAGCTAGGTAGTGTGAAAATGTTACAAGTTCCTAGCTTGGAATTGAGATACAAATGTTGAACTGTATTAAGACCTTTTGTAAGTAAATCAGCCGATTGATCTTTTGTTGATATGTACCTTGTTGCTACCAATCCTTTGTCTATTTTTCCCTTATGAAGTGGCAGTCTATTTCAATATGTTTGGTTCTTTCATGATACACTGGATTGGCTGCAATTTGTATAGCAGCTTTGCTGTCTGAGTAAATATCAATAGGTAGTTTCAAGTTTACTCCCAACTCTTTCATCAGACCTATAATCCAAATTAATTTTGAAACTGTGGCAGCCATGCTCCTGTATTCTGCTTCTGCAGAGCTCTTTGAAATGGTTGTTTGTTTCTTTGACTTCCAAGTTAACAGAGAATCTCCAAATTTAATCAAGTAACCTGTCACTGACCTTCTTGTATGTGGACATGAAGCCCAGTTTGAGTCAAAGTAGGCTGTAAGAGTTGTATTCTTGTTGCTGGACAACAAAACTCCTAAACCTGGTTGATTCTTCACATACCTTACAACCTTAGGGCAGTTTCCATGTGTAATTTTTTTGGTTGTTGAAGAAACTGACTTAAAGTATTGACTCCAAAGGCTATATCAGGTCTTGTTACAGTTAGGTATAACAACTTTCCTATCAGCCTTTGGTATGCTCCTTGATCTGCTAATGGATCATTTGTGTTGAACTTTTCTGAATTTCCTAATCTGATGTACTCATCAAGCTACTTAGTTGTTAACTTAACATTTGTATCCATTGGTGTTGCAGCTGGTTTAGAACTGCTGAGTCCTGTCTCTGATATAAGCTCCAAAGTGTACTTTCTTTGGTGCATAAGTATACCTTGATTAGACCTGGCAAACTCAATGCCTAAGAAGTATCTTAGTTCTCCAAGATTCTTCATTTTAAACACCTGTTTTAACTTCTCTTTTGTTTCTTTCACAATTATTAGACTATCTCCTGTGACTAATAGATCATCCACATACACAAGGATAATCACTATTCCAGATTCATCTTTCTTGATGAACATAGACTGATCATACTCACTCTGTTTAAACTTAAGTTCCACTAATGCCTTAGACAACATAGCATTCCATTGTCTAGGGGCTTGTTTCAATCCATATAATGACTTCATAAGTCTACATACTTGTTGTTTCTCCCCCTGACTTGTGAAACCTTGAGGCATTCCATATATATTTCATCAAACAAATCTCCTTGTAAAAATGCATTAAACACATCCATTTTGTGTACACACCATCCCCTTTTTGCAGCTAGTGCCAATACTGTTCTAACAGTCTTCATCTTTACTACAGGAGAGAATGTCTCTTGGTAGTCAATACCTTCTTGCTGGTTGAATCCTTTAGCCACTAGTCTGGCTTTATACCTTTCTACCTCTCCTGTGGATTTATATTTGACTTTGAATATCCACTTGCAGCCTATTGGAGTTTTTCCTTCAGGAAGAGTTACTAAGTCCCAAGTATGGTTGCTTTGTAATGCTTCAATTTCTGACTTCATAGCTTCTATCCATCTTGAATCTTTAACAGATTCTGTGTAAGACTTTGGTTCAGTATGATTTGAGGCTGCAACTATGTATGCACTATATTTGTCAGAAATATTCTCATAACTTATATAGTTTTGAATGCCATAGTCTGATTCCTTTTGAATATTGAGAGATACAAAGTCTTTTAACCAAATAGGTGGTTTACTACTTCTTCTAGACTTTCGAGATGGTTGCAAAGGAATCTGTGTTGTATCCTCATTTATCACAGTCCTTAACTCCTCTTCCTCATTCTGTTGGCATGATTTCCTACCTTCATATTGTATGTGTTGTTGAACTTGATGAGTAGATGTAGTAACAGGAATACTGGACCATTGATATGCATGATCTAAAGTTGAATGAGTGTCTTTAAACACAGGTTCTAACTGTTTTCCTTTACCAAATGGAAATGTTGTTTCATTGAATATGACATCCCTGTTAACAAAGAACACTTTATTAGTTAGATCATATAAAATATATCCTTTTTGCACCTCTGAATATCCCATATGAACAGACATTATAGACCTTGATTTAAGTTTATCATGTTGATTTGGCATTCTAGCAAAGCATAAACACCCTAGTACTCTTAGATGAGCTATAGATGGTTCTTTTCCATGGAGTTTGTTAAATGGAGTTTTTCCTTTTAACATTGAACTAGGAAGCCTGATTATCAAGTAAGCTGCAGCTAGGACACAATGTCCCCAGAATTTTATAGGTATATTAGCCTGCAACCTAATGGCTCTATATTTTCTAGAATATGTCTATGTTTTCTTTCAGCTACCCCATTTCGTTGGGGTGTATACACACAAGTTGTTTGATGAATAATTCCTAATTGTTTAAATAATTGTTCACATAATGAGTTAATGAACTCAGTTCCATTATCAGTTCTAACTATCTTAGCTGTTTTACCAAACTGATTTCTAGTAAAATTCATAAAATATTGAAGAGATACACAAACATCATATTTCTATCTCAAAAGAAATATCCATGTATATCTTGAATAGTCATCTACAACTGTTAAGAAATATTTGTGTCCATCATATGTATTGGTTTGATAAGGACCCCATAGATCTAAGTGAATCAATTCAAAACAACTACTACTTTTTATACTACTATTCTGAAAAGGTAATCTACACTGCTTAGCACAAGGACATACTACACAATCTCCTATCTGAGTTCTAATAGAAGTAAGCTCAATGTCAAACAGTTTATGTAACACTGAAGTAGATGTATGTCCTAATCTTTTGTGCCATAGATTTATCTTGTCTGTTGACACATTCTTAACATCTTGAGCAGCTAGACTGATAGATCTTCTTGCATCTTTATTTAGTAGCCAATATAGCCCATTCTGCTCTCTACCAATCTCCTTCACCTTCCCAGTGAAGAGATCCTACAAAACAAAAAAGTCAGGAAAGAAAGAAGCAGAACATTGTAACTCTTTTGTTAGTTTTGAAACTGATAACAAATTAAATTTGAATTCTGGCACATACAATACATTAGATGTAGTACTACCATCAGATATACTACTTAAACTAGTATGAGTAACTTTTGTTTCATCTCCATTAGGCAATTCAACAGTTCTATTATAGCCTAACTTATTAACTGATAACTTGTTTAGTAACTCTAAGCTTGAAGCCATATGATTTGTGTCTCCTGTGTCCACAATCCAATTAGGTTTGTGAGACACATTCATAGCCATTGAGTTAGTCATACCTGCTGTGTTTGCAGCTGTGTTAGACATAGAATTCTGGTTGATTTGAGGACTGTGTTGTGCTAGCATCTGTACTATATGATTGTATTGTTCTTGTGTAAAGTGATTAGCCTCAACTTGACTTTGTTTGAACTGAATTTGATCCATGCTACTTGAACCTTTTCCATGACTAAACACATTCGTATCAGAACCATACTTGATCTCAGATTGCTCATTTCTAGCCTGAAGTACCTCATTTTGTGTGTTCTCTTTTGCACTCACATTGTAAGCTGCACTCTCACCTTCAGAGAATTTCTTCTTTTTAAACTTGAATTCAGGGGGATATCCCACTATTTTCCAACAATTATCCTTATTGTGTCCTCTTATTTTGCAAACCTCACAATATAGATGAGAATTTCTTGTAAACTTTTGATTATCACTTGTTCTGCTGTACATAACAGATTCATAGTTGCCTGTATGAGACATTGGATTTGCACCCTAGATTCCATTCATAGCTGACACAGACCTTTGACTCTCATCACCCATCACCACAACATAGGCTTGATTGATTGAAGGTAATGGACTCATGATCAGTATTTGACTTCTTGCTTGATTATATGAGTCATTCAGCCCCATCAGAAACTGGAACAGTTTCAGTTTTTGCAAATGCAATATGAACTCCTTAGATCTTTCACAGTTACAACCGGGTGGTGGTACCAAAGCCTCAAATTCCTCCCAAAGAGTCTTAAGTTTGGAGAAATAGACTGTTACAAAATTTACTCCTTGAGTTAGAGTGGCTATTTCCTTATGCAGGTTGAAGGTTCTTGAACCATCTATCTTGGTGAACCTTTCTTGTAGATCTTGCCAAACTGATTTTGCTGTGGCTGCATACATAATGCCACCTAGTAAACTCTTAGAAACAGAGTTCATTAGCCAAGATTGAACAACGGCATCAACTCGATCCCAATGATTCCACAGATTTTCACTATATTTTTCTTTATCACATAATCCATCCACCATTCCTAGTTTATTTCTCCCTAGCAGAGCAATGCGTATAGAACGAAACCAGATTGCATAGTTTTCCATACCTGTTAGCTGGAATGAAATGATCTGATTTCCACTAACATCTGATGGAGATAAGAACAATGGATGATTGTAGTCAATTTCTTGACCAATGTTGACAGCTCGATTGGCATTCTCTTGAACAATTACTGGTTCATCATCTCCAGCCATTTTTTCAGAGATTTCGATTTCTTCAATCTCTTTCACGATCGATTAGCGGAAGCAATAGTACTGATTGAGATTCAGATTTCACAGAGTTAGATCCCCTGCTCTGATACCATGAACTTGTTATGAAGTAAAGAGAGAAGAGGAAGAAGAAGAAGGAGAAAGCTCAGCAGAAGAGAAGAGAAGATGAAGATGAACTAAGAAGAAGAGTATGCTGTAGAGAGAATATCTCAGCTTTTCATTATTTTATTAATTAATCATTAAGATACAATGAAGTGTTTATATAGAAGACTAATCAAGAATCTTTTTAAGTAACTAACTTCTTGAATTGTAACTAACTACTCTATACTTGTAACTAACTAACTACTTAACTAATTACTTTTAACAGAAGAAAACATCAGCGATATCCAATAACTGGTCTGACGTTAAAAATTAACTATTTTATAATCATACATTGCACGTGAATCCTATGAAACCATTACTACTGGAACATACATTGCAACATGTGAACCAAATTCTGATCTCCCTCCTCGCAGGTCGGCTTGTCTTTTCCCGCTATTTCTTTTCACTAAAAAGAGCGATTGAGAATCTCGAGTCACTGAGGGGAGGAGAGAAAGAACGCATGCATGGAGATTTTGTCTGTCGGAGGTTCGAGAATCTATGAAAGGACATCTAAGACTAAGGTTACGAAGTAAAGGAAGTCCATTACTGTAATTTTGTTTTGTCAAATATTTCCTTTTCTCCTCTATACTATATGCACTCTAAATGGCAAAATAATAGCGTATCAATAACATCTCCCTTATTTAGAAAAGGGAGTTTGAGTGGACGAACAATGCATTATTAGTTGTACAAGATGTTGAGTAAATTGTACTGCATATTTGAAATTTATTTTTATTGAGGTGAGACACGTGTACTAACATTTTTTTGGGCCAAACCACGTGTCATTCTCATTTACCTACAATATTATACAGAGGTATAACTTTTCAGATTCATTTGGGTAGGTTTTTCATTTCTTTCTACTTTCTACTGTCGTACAATTTCGTGCTTATATAAAATATATATAAAAAATGTACACCCTGATTCTTTCTCTATGATGTTTGCTCTGATAGTTCTTTCTGCTTTCAATTCTTTAAGATTCAGTAACTAAAATTTAGTATGTGTAAGTTTCTCCCTCTTTTGGATATAATTTTTGCCTGAGATTTCTACATGCATGTTACTAACAACTTGATTTGCACATGAATTGAGTTTTTTTTTTGTTTTTGTTTTGATAAATTTATTCTTTATAGTCAACTAATTTACTGCAAAAATTAGACCGTCTCGCAAAATTTAAGATATCAACAATGCCCGTGTCTTAAATTTTTAAGTGGATTGTGCATCTAAATTGTTTGATAATATGCCTCATTGTCAAAAAAAAAAAAAGGATTGCCAGAAAGATTCACTACAAGCTGATTTGGTTGTATTATAATAATTTGATTGTGTATGGTCTGGGGAGGATTGAGTGGATATAGACTTTAATTCTACCTCATTGAAATAGGGAGACTACTTCGGAAAGACCAGTACCTCAAGTGACACATATAAAAGTTAAAATAAAATGCTTAATCATAGTTAGATACTTAGCGATGGAAATTCCATGTCGAGTCTTTAATATATCATTTGATTGTGAATAAGCTCAACATTATCCCTTACTAGAATTTAGGTTTGGGTATTTTCCACTTCCTATTGATTTAAGTCTCAGAATATTAAAATTTATTTGAAAATAAATATGCAATACTTAAAAGATACTAGCATATTTTGATTGAAAAATAAAGAAAAAGACAGCAATAATGAGTAAACAACGCAACTCATGTATTGCACTTTACTTGAAGTCCCATGATTGGTTTCTTCTTCGACACGTGTTTACCTTTTTTTCTATTTATTTTGAAGTCTCATTTTTGTTTGTTCTGTTCTCTTCAATTCTTTTGAGTTCTATAATAATTAAAAGTGATCACAATTCGGTATGTGGACCTTAGATTCCTAAACTTTTGAATATAAATTATAGCTTAAGATTTCTAAGTGAATTGTGGACATATAGTATTTGGTATTATGCCTGAGTCATTTTATATTGAGTACTTCATTGTTTCTTTCCTTCTTGTGTTGCAGCGAGGAAATTGGTTCATCATATTGGCCGTTATGCCTTCCATACGTTAAAGGTATGAATGTAATTAAATTTTCGACAGGTAAAGTATCTTTTTCCTTTTTTTCTTTGTAATTTCAATGAATTTGTCCTTGCTATTGTTCTTGCTGTCAAGTGTCAAGGGTGTTTGCATTTTTGTTGTTGCGTGTTGAAGCTGCAGATATTTGAATGTCATTGGAAATGATAACGACAAAGGAATAGGTGATGATACTAATTTCATTTTTGTATTTTTTTTCCCGACACATCTCCAATTTTTTTATCCTTTGAATGTATATACTTATTCTTTGTGTTGCACATATTGTCTTTGTCTAATGAATTATCTGTATGCTCGGAACAAATATTGTGTGATAACATTTTAAATTAGGTTTTTTTAATAGTAAAATGTCACTCTTCCTCAATACTATAAAAACTAAAGAAAATCAAGTGATACTTCTAATAAAGTGGAACAATGTCACATTGGAGAAGAAAATAGTAGGTTTAGAAATAAAGAGAATAAGAATAGAAAATGATAATTTACTCATAAAGTGGTTATGTTGTGAAATAAAGACACTTTAGAGAAGGGTGATTATAAAAATATGAAGTAAAAAAAGATGTATGGTGCATAAATAAGTTATGGAGCAATTTGAAAATGATGTATGGAAAGCATATAAGAAGAATGTGGATCTTTTTGAACTAATGTATGCTTTGTTTCAGATGATGAAAGCAAAATAGTATTTTGGCACGACAACTGATGAGGTCACCTAGTTTTAGTTTTGAGTTTTTACGGATTTAATTCCTTTATGATTAAAAGACGTTTGATATACGTGAAAATTAATTTTTTTTGGATTCTTGCTCACTTTTATAATTATTACTCGACTTAGCTAATGTGGCAGAAAGCAACCAAGGTTTAGAGACAAAACAACAAGCAGACTATGGGAAGGGTTGATTTCAGATTCTCTTAATTTTCAAGTCCTTTTGGTACAATTTCATGGTGCATAAATAAAATATAAAGAAAAAGGACAACTGCGACATTTTATTGTTGTTAGCATTGGTAGCTAAATACATGTGAATCTGAGACAAAAAGGGCGACTGTGCGAGGATTATGAGATAAAAGCACATTCTTATGTTTTTTAAAGCTAAAATCAAAAAACAATTGCTGATTTACACGTTTCAACATGAAGCAAACTCAAAGCCCCATTCCCATTCTTACTGTTGATAAATGTCTATTATAGTGAGTAACATCATAACCATGAAAAATAAGATAAATGCAGTATATTGTTCATTTATACTATTCTTACATCTAGATTGGGAAAAAAAATGCTACTTCTATCTCACTGTACTTTTTATCTAATATGAGCTAGAAGGAGATGATCTACGTCGAATTAGCAGACAACCAATTGAGTTCAATAATCAAGTTAGCTATGTCTAAGATTTGAGAATTAAATGAGCAATTTTGGTAGTCATTATTGGTGTTATATTATTTTTCATGTATGGAAGCCTAATTGTCTCAAGAATAACACCAGTGTATATAGTTATGTTGTTATACGTCCAGACAAACAATTATTTCCTTAATTGAGGGTTGGAGTAAATACTTTGGCTAATTGTTACAATTTAAATTTGATTTATCATTTTTAGCCCTGTAGTTGAATTCACCTTTACAAAGCGCGGTAACTGATGTGGTGATATTTCATTGACCGTACTTTATTTACTCTATTGTGGCATCTATCACTGATCAACTTTTTCTTGCGTCAATCATATCAACATATGCAATTTAAGCTTAATTTTTTTCCTACTTTTGAACAATTTTTTTTTAATTATTGTTTGCTGCTATCTTTTATCATCAAATAATTATGCACAAAAATCACAACTTAAAATATAAAAATATAAAATGTTGAGCCCGTGCTAGCACAGCCGTTCCAATCTAGTAATATAAATATGTACTTCTGCTGCAAGGCAGAGTTGACTCACCCATTAAAATCTTATTGTAATTTGAACGAAAAAAGATTAGACAAAATTCTACATTTTAGGAAGGGAAAAAGTAAAAGTGGAGAATTAAACTCACCATAGATGAAAAGCAAAAACGCTTTGAATTCTAGGGTAAATGACACGTAAAATATCCCTAAAGAAACATAAATTGCCTTTAAGCAACCATGTTGATACAAATTATATACCCATATAGTGGAAAATGCCAACTACTCTATGTTTGGATCATTGTTACCTATTATATTCTCTTGTATTGTTACTATACCCACAATGTTTGTTTTAATTGTTATTTAAAATGTATTGTATTGTATCGTTAAATTTCGTTGTTACGTAACAATGAAAATCTCTATTTTATGGAATAACCAATTTGGGTGTGTTCCCATTGTTACTTAATTTCTTTTTTCAATTATATATTTACATAATATTTCAAAATAGTATTTTATCCTTTATCTTAATTCTTTAAATCTAGTCAAACCTCCTACACTAGAATAATTAGAATTTCTTAGTAAATTTATAAATTACAATACAGTACGATAAGATCAAACTAAACAATCAAAATGTTATTAAACAACAATAAACAATACAGTCTAACCAAATATAGTATCTATTGTACAATACAGTACAATAGAGTAGAATACAATATATATATATATATATATATATATATATATATATATATATTATGAAATAATGAATAACAATGATCCAAACAAAATGTTAGTAACCCATTACCATAAAATACCATTACACCAGTGCATGAATCAATAGTTTGCTCTTTCATTGATCAATATGAATCATTGATAAATTTCTTAATCAATTACTAATTAAATTATTCTATTCCATTTTTTTAAATAAAAAAAAACAAGTGGGGGTAAACAAACACAAATAATCTAGCTTGTACTCCACTTTGCAATATTAAAGATATAAAACAATATTCAAAAAAAGATGAGCATATACTTTAGGTTCACCAATCAATGAAAAGGCATAGTATAGTATTGGTTTCAAGTTTTAAATTATGAAAAGATGTAGTGCAATAGATGTGATTATCAGGACCGGAGCCACCCTTGATCAAGGGTATCAAGCGACAACCCTTTATCGAAAAATTATACATAAAAATCAAATTTTATATGTATACACACACGAGATTACTCTATTAATTAAGGAGTTGTTAAAAATCTACAAAATCCGTGTTTAAGCTTTACTAGCTTTGTTATAATTTTTTTAAAAATTTTTATTACAACTATTGACACCCCCTTTTTACCACAGGTGAGATTTTAAAGACATCAGATAAAAAATTTAAAAAAACAAAACTCAAGTTGGAGAAGTATTAATTGGAAAAGAAAAACTTTAGGCGCATTGTTGTGATTATGAGATATTAAAAGGTTTGTGTTTTCACCTTTTCTTGACGAGTAATGATAACCTCTTTTAATATACTTTATGCTTTACGTAAAGGGTGAGGGTGTATAATAGTAGTTTGAAGGGTGAGGGTGTATAATAGTAGTTTGAAAAAATGCATAAAATATCCTTCAAAATAATTCGATTTTGTCCATTATATATGAAGATATTGATGGAATATTAAAGTAAGCAACATAAGTAGAAAGTTACGATAATTTGAATGTAATTATATAGATAAAACATAATTATATCTGAAATGAAACAAATAATTCACATTTAATTTAGGAGCATTTTCAATATTTTTCTCGACAAATATTTCATTGATATGTAACTATTTAGAGGAAAAATTGATAGTGGATAAAGAAAAATATTTCAAAAGTATTTCAATCCGAACATAAGATCAATAATTTTTGTGAACAAGTAACTAGATTTTTTATTGTTACTCTCTTCATTTTAATTCATTTATCATATTTGAATTCGATACGAGTTTATAAGGTAAAGAAAATTTTGAACCTTGTAATATTAAATTAAAATTATGTTAAGTACAATAAAATTATAGTTAAATTACTCATTAATCTTGTGATCTTAAACATAACATGTTATGTGGAAAACTGAATCAAATAGTTACTAAAAAAAAGAAAATGATAGTTTTCTTAGGTGAAATTTTATAAGAATAATAGAACAAACAAATCAAGGTGAAGAAAATATATGATATTTGTTCGAGGCAAATAATTCAATTTGGTCCACAATTATATAGTGAATAAAAATAAATATATTCCAATGTCAACATCAAGTTTGTTTTTATAGATATTTTTTCCCCTATCTAATTAAATTAGTAATACGAAGATATCAGTTGACAAACCTAATCATAAATATACAAATTTATTGAATAATTTCAAGATTGAGTTTTTTGTTAAATGATCTTGTAAAGCATACATAGAAAAACATTAGCATATGATATTTAGAACGTAAACAGATTATAATAGTTAATATCTATGAAAAACAAAGTAATATATAAGCATAGTTGATTGTCTAAATTTACAAACAATAATTTAAAGTATTATAGTAGTATTTACTTAAACTTATTTACAAATAAATCAATAACTATCAACATAATGACTATAATTTTCTTGTAGGCTTGTTTGGAGGTAGATTTCAATTTAGTGACTTAAAGTTTGAAATTTTATTAGAATATATAATTTGAATTTCTAAGTAGTATTTATTTAGTAAATTTTAGATTTAGCAAGCATACGAAACAAATCTATAGATATAGTTTATATTTGATTTTATATAATAAAATTTATGGGTCAAATTAAATATTCTTTTAAAAAATGATTAAAACTACAATTTGATATTTGAAATCTTATTCTTCAAGAGAACTTAAGAATTGAAACTATAGTTTTACACACAAAAACTTATTTCAAATCTAAATATCAAATTGAGACTCCAAATCCTATGTGTATTTACCAACTTAATATCACAATTTTGGCTTCTTCATTATTTGACATTTAATTTTCTTTTTCTCTTCCTAATTATTTTATCTCGTAGTGCAGGAGGGGAAAATTTATCGTCATAACTCAATTTATTGACTAGTGCTACCAACTACTTGATTTTAATCCAATAGGTAAATTTTTCCAACTTATTCCCCTTCTATAATTTTTTTTAAAAAAAGAAATACATCTAAAATACACATATTATATCAACTAGAAAGAAACACTAGATTGAATTTACAAAAACCTCTTGACATTTTTCAAAGATCTAATGTAGACATGTACAAGAGCTTCAACGTAGAATACACACAAGATAAAAAAAACAGAACTTCCACTTGAGAAAAGTGTAGATAGAAGCTTCGAACAACTTGAAAGATACTTTCACCCAACAAAAAGGTACATCAAGTATAGTATCAATGCACCACACATACTAAAAGGTATCTTAGTGTAACATTTCTCACAAAAAAATAATTTTTTTTCTACAAAATGACTTTTTTGTCCTTTTTTCATACTTGTGTTATGTTATATTTTTGTGTGAGGTTTATTGACACGGTCCTCAAAGCGTTCGTTAGTGTTTTAGAGGTTTAGAGACTTTTGGAATAATTCATATTGAGAGAGTTGACTTTAATCAATGTTTTAGAATCGACCATCAGATAATGATTCTACCAGTTTCGTTGATTTTGGAACATTGAGTTTAGGCTAGTAGGGTGGTTAGTTTGGGTCCCAAGATTATATTGTGTAAATGATCATTAGGATGAAACTCCTAAAAGGAGTTAGAGGGATAATTTTGACTAAACGATCCTTTTTTTTCCAGATATCTTATGACTTCATTGATTAATTACATGTATTATGATAAATTTACACTATTAGATCATATATAAAGGTTTACAAATGGGTTTCATAGGGTCCAATCAAGGTGTTTTATGATTGTTGTTTTTCTGGACACACTGTTTTGCTGACAATTCTTTTTCTGACAAAATTTCTCTTTCATTTTTATTGTTTCACCATTTTCAATACTTTGAGAGCTTGGGCAAGCACCTAACTTGATTCTAAATCATTTTCTACCAACTCTATCTTCTAAATTCTTCAAAATCGAAGATTTGAAAATAGGATTATGGGGTTTCCCCCAAATTGAAAAGTTAGTGTTTCTTAATCATACTTAATTCTATAAAAGTTACTTAATTTTTTCTATAAAAAGTTAATACAAGCTGATTCTAACTTACTCACGTGTATTTAACGTTTTTTTAGAATTCAACAATATTAAAAAAAAAACTATTTTTAATCTCAAAGATATAGTTAAAAATTAATTTGTGTGGTTCAATTGCTTCATTTTTAAACTTGATGGTCTAAATCACTCACATAAAAAAAACTTCAACCATGCTCTTCACAATTACTCCACTCTTTAAAACCTTCTACCAAAAAATCCACGAAACTTTCCTTGGAATTCACAAGAAACTGAACAAAAGGCCACTTCTGGCATTTTACACAAATCACAAAATAATAAAAATCTTTTTTTTCCTAATTTTCGTTTTACCGCCCCCACCCATCTCGAGACACCGCACACACCCTTCATTTCGAGGTACTGCGCACTGAGACCCCCCGCCCCTGCCTCTAGTCACCATGCACTGAGGCCCCCACCCCCCACTCTGAGGCACAATGTCCTGAGGCCCCCATCCCCCTTGAGGCACCGCACCCCGAGGTCCCCTTCATCTCCCGCCTCGGGGCTCCCACCCCCTTCTCGAGGTACCGTGCCCCGAGGCTCCCTCCCTCCACCCCTACCTCGAGGCCCCCAAACCCCCTTACCTCGAGACTCTGCGCTCCGAGGTCCCCCAACCCCTATCTCAAGACTCCTCGCCCCAAGGCCCCCCCACCCCTACCTCGAGGCCACTTACCCCTCACCCCGAGGCCACTTACCCCTCACCCCGAGGAACCACAAAGACAAGGCTAACAACCACATTGTATTTCTAATTTTGGTGATCCATGACCATATTACAAAGGGGTTCATTGAAATACAGCTTTGATGGTTTTGTTTATAGGTGGATTTGGGGTGTCTTGGATTTAATTAGTAATGGGTGGGTTTATAAATTATATCAATTAATTATATTATAATTAGTAGTTGACCACCACATATTTAAAATATATAATTAAATAGCTTAAATTTAAAATAGTTAAATAAGTGGTCAATTTTGGATCCAAAGGTTGATGACAAGGGTATTTTGGAGCCAATAAGTGAATGAAAGATATAGTTTTGTACCATTTCTAATACTTTGAGGGTATTTTGGGCCCTTTTTCCGTTTATTTATCAAAAAATTTAATATCTCATGTTGATGTTCATTTGATTCCCAAAAAATATCAAATAACAACACTTCCCGTTAGCAAAAATATAAATTATAAGATCTAATTAAAGATGATTGATTGAAGGATAACTGATAAGATGTTATAATTATCATTTTCCTTTATTATTAATTAAAGATGATTGATTGAAGGATAAATGATAAGATGTTATAATTATCACTTTCCTTATATTATTAGTGTTTGTTACTATGTAATCTTGTATGTAAGATAATATAGTATTTTAGTTTCAAGACTGATAGGATTTAAGTATTATTTATAAATTATGTGATACTAAATTCCCACATGAGGTGAGAGTAATTTTATTAGTTATATTTATAATTCTTAAGGAAAAATTACCCAAATACGCATATTATTTTACCACAATTACTAAAATTTCCTACCCTTTTTTTTTTTAAAAAAAATCAAAAATCCCCTCCCGGGTACATCACGTCCCTCTTGCTGATACATCCTTATCCCTCTCGAATATAACCCTCCCCTATATATATCTGAATCCTATCCCCTCTGTGATACATCTCTCCCCTATGTATCGGGATGTCCTATCCCCTCTCTGATATATCCCTCCCTTCTCGGATATACACGTTGCGCATGTAGATGTTTATTGATATATCTGAAAGTCCAATAATGTATTCGAAATCCATAAATTTTGTGGGATTTTTGTAATTTGGAAAAGAGTGAAGTAATAATGTAAATAGCTCTTAACACTATGATATTTATTTAAATTATACTTGAAATACTACCAATCTATTGTAGCCTATAAAGTTGTGTTTATATAATTTTTAGCCAAGGTTTTCAATCCTCACTTGAATCGACCCTATAAAAGGAGAAGAGACCTAGAAAGATGCTATGGGGACATAAACCCATATCGACCTCCAAAAACTTCAAACTAAGAGTGTATTTGGTATAAAGAAAATTATTTTTTCTCAAAAAAATGATTTCGTATAAAATGTTTTCTTAGAAATAAGAAGGTCTTTTACTTTTATTTTTTTTGGTCTATGGTAAGTAAGCAAGAAAATATTCTCCAAGAGAATTGATATGTTATACAAAATAACTATATGGAGGAGGAATGAGATAGGATTGAGAGTGAGAGTTCGGGGGGTGCGGGGTTGGAGGGATTTGGTAGGGGCGGAATTCCCTTGCCTAAAGGGTGTCAAGTGACACCACTTTATCGGAAAATTATATTATATTAATGTCAACACATGTTAACACAAGGTGAAGAGTTTAGTGCAATGGTTATGGGGTTCAAAAGCTCTTTAACTATGCAACTTCAAACCAGAAGACGAAACCACACAAGTGATGGCATGGATATCCTTTCCAAACCTCCTCCCAACCTTCTTTGTGAGGGAATCTCTATTATCCCTAGCATATGTAGTGAAAGCCAATCCACCTAGATATGGCTATTATCAATAGAACCTGTCCAAGTTGTGTATAAGTTAAAGTTCTACTGAACTTTCGGACTATGTAGAAGAACAAATGTCATTAGAGTACAAAAGATTAAAGTATACTTGTAACACAATCATAACATCAAAAGGGTGAAAGTGAAAAGGCTTTATGATTGTTAATCACCAAAAAGATGAAGTATTTCAGCAGTAGTAAAAAACTTTTGAAGATTGACAACTCATGTTGCGTCCAAATCGCACAGGCAAGTGCACGTGGTCGTACAAGTAATAAGGTGACTCTTTTTGAGAGCCGAATATCGTACCCACAAGGACTTATGACTAGAAACAATTAATTCTCCTAACTTTCAGTTAACCACAAATGTATTTCCAAATTTCAAGAGTTATTTTATTTTCTATTTCTACTTAAAACAAGATATAACTACCACGATTCAATTTCAAGGTTTTCTGTAAGTTTTAGGGTCATGAGCCGCCCATGTGGACCGACCCGACCCGATCCAATATGTTTTAATGTCTTATCTAATTAATTAATTAATTAATTAGGATAAATTCTCTTGAAAAGACTCCTAGTGGGAGAAGTTTATACGAGATATGAGTAAGCAGTGGAACATCAAACTTGAAAATAGAGAGGAAAGTGAGTAAAAAAAAGAAAATAAAAAACCAAGCGTTTAGTCAAGAAACAAAGGATTGAGTTTCTCAGGCCAATTCATCAACACACAAAATGAGACTTCTAGTTTGTAAACAAGATCTTTGTTTCCTAGTTATTCAAAGATGGACTTGAGCACCAACATGTCAAAGAAGCAGATCGACGACTTTCGTTGTGAATTACAAGGTACACATCTCGTTGTTGATTACTTTTTAATAATCCAACATTTTCAAACAATGATTTGTGAAAGGTCTAGGGTTGTAGCTTTTATCAGGAATTGTGAAATCAATATTCTTTAAATGAGTAATTACTAACTATCGAATCAATAAATTACAGGGTTAGATGTATGATTTTGGTCTCCCAACCTCTAATTGCCTACAATACTTAACACTCTAATTACATCGTTGAGCGGGGATAGAGTGATCAAATATCGAGAATTAAGTTATATTCTTGTATGGTGACCCAAGCGAGGTTTCTAGATATATCTTTATCATAGAAACAATCAACCCTAGCTATTTAGAGTTAAACAAGCTTCCTATATTCCACATTCTATCCTCTTATTCCTCTCCCTAGTTCAATTTGGACAATGAATTTATTTCTATGGTGATAAAGAATGAATACATAAAAAAGAACATAGGAGAGATTCATATGATAGTCAATGATAACCCAAAAACAAACTCAAGATATTACATTCATACTGTAGCTACAACCATAAAACTAGGGTATGTAGCTACTCATAGTCCAAAAATGAATCATACAATGGTTATGAATCATCCAAATGATTGAAAGGAAACATAGGTTTAGAAATAACCCTCAAATTCAAGAAAACATCTCCAAAGTTGTCGTTCTTCAAAACCCAGAAAAAAACAACCTCAATAAAATAAAATAAAACCCTATTTATACTACATTTCGAAACAACTACTTCTAGGACTCAGGTGCGCGACGTGTGACGCGTGACACCTCCCAAATTCCAAGTCCAAGAATTTTGCCTTTTATGCGACACGCGAACGACACGAGGTGTTCTATCACAAAGTGAATTCTCGCGACTAAGATTCTGCTCCCTCTCCGTGACGCGGAGAGTACACGCAAATGCCTTGGTGCATTTTCTTCAACTTCCTCCCTGCGCTCTTTTGACTCGAATGTTCAAATTTCTTCATTTGTACCTTTTAGTGCTCGTATCTTCCATTAAGCTTGCCTACATAGTTAATCATACTGATAAATCATAAATAAACAAACAACTCGATAAGACTCTAAATACATATATATTGAATTCAAATTAAACTTGAATACGAGCATTTTTAGCATTCTAAGCCTATAAATACGCCTAAGATCAGCTCACACACAATTGACATTTATGGTCTTTTAAAAGGTAGAGTCCCAGCTCCAAAAAAACACCCTCATGCTAGAACATGTTACAAATATAGACCCCAAAGTAACTTCAACCTTGATAACACCCTGCACAGAAACACTTCCAATTAGAACATTACATGATCTGGTTTCACATTTAAGAATTTATAACACTAGACAATGAGAAATAGGCCAACATAAAAGGCACATGACCCAAGCATTGATAGATGCTGCTCTGTATCCTAACCTATACACTAGCACCACCAAAGGCAGAAACAAGGAGGAAAACAAACCTATTAGGGTAAACCATAATAGGGGAGTGAAAGTAATTACTAAATGAAGTTAAAAGACATTAGTCTGGAATGTAAGTTCTGTTAGAACTCAAAATTCATTCCACAGAATTCAGATGTTTCATAGATACCATTGGTTCTTCATTTTTACTTTAATAAATTGATTTTTAAGGTGTCAAACAAATTCACAAAATACAAAAAGAGACTAGGCATGCAATATGCTAATTACAATCATAATGTTGGAGTATTATGATATATTCAGAGCAACAATTATCATTACAAATGTAATTCAAAGAGACTAGACAACCTTTACTCACCACATTTAATTTGTCTATGCCAAGTGTGATGAACAAGTATGTGGCATGACATTTATAACCTCGGTATAAATATGAATTTTCCTTGGTTAGTGGAAAGAGATTTCAATGTCATTCTCCGTCTAGCCTCAAGAATATGAGGACTTTGCTTTTTGTGTCAACTCCTGTGATCTATTTTACAGGCATTCCATTTACTTGGTGGAACGAAAGGACAGACCGTACATTGGACATGTTGATTGTTCAATCAAGCTTTCTTGGTTTTGGAATGACCTGGTAAAGGTTGAACACTACCATTCCATTTTGTGTCAACCTTCTTATATTAGAAGGCCACTCAAGTTTTTCAAATTCTGGGTGGAGGTTGCATTGTTAAGGCTAATGCGTTAGCTAATGACTGTACTGACATCTTTGTTGGCCTAATGCATGGATGAATTCACTGACTATCAAAGCATAACTAGTGAAGATTTTATAAAGTGGTGACAATTTTCTTTGAAAGATCTATTTATGAATTATCCTGATTCTAAGTCTATGACTTTTCTTTACAACAAGAACAATAATCAGTGACCCTTTTATCCATATGAAATATACATTTATAAATGGTGGAGGGAAGATGTTTTACCAAAGGTCAAATTTATTTTCAAGGTTGTTCCATGTTTATAATATGGAACATATGGAAGAGAATAAATGTAATTAAACACGGTGGAGAAGTATAAACAATTAACTTGAGGATGGACATAACCTAGAAAATTATACTCCAAGGCTTGAATGCAATATGGTTTACTAGAAGACTCCAAGATTTTCATGCATCCAACCTTTTCGAGACTTCATTGGTAAGATTATATTGAATATATTATAGTCATCCATCAATTCATAAATGAAAAATCAAAATAAAAGATAAGACATCACTATGAAGTTTGGCTTTAGGCCCCAAACTTGTTGAGACGACCCTGAAAATCAATAAAAGAATTTCTTTGGTTTGATTTTATTTAAACATTTTGAAAGTTGCCTTAATTAATTTATCTCTACACAAACATCAACAACCAAAATGAAGAAAAGGAAGTACTTTTTCTTTAAATTATTTTCTTGCTAGAAGATGTACATCTTTATTATAAATGTATAAATACTTGAATGCAAAAAAAAATAAAATCCTTCCAAAATAGAATAAGTTATGCGTATACACTATTCTCTCCAAATTATATTTTTGGGAATATATTATTATCGTTGTAAAAAAATAATATAATTTATATGAATAGCACGTGTCAAACTTAAAAATGAAGTGTTTAACTTACAAATATTTTATTATTAATTATAAAAGTAGTGAAAGTCGAAGAAGAAGGTGATTTCAAAAGGTAAAGCGTAGTTTTCTGAGTGATTTATGAAAAAAAGAGAGGACTATGTCAACTTGACATTCCCCTCTTCACATTTGTCTATTTCTCCAACTAACTCTCAAAACTTGTTGTCTTGTCTTTGTCCTGTATGCAAAAAAAAATAATATTCTTTCTCCCACCTTTCTTTTGGCTTCAAAACTACATAAAAAGGTATCATTCTTTCATTTGTAGGAGCCCTTTGAGAGGGCGCGCACCTGCAAGTGCGCGCACCAAGAAAAAAGAAAGAAAAAAACAAAAAAAAGTTTTTAAGAAATAAAGAAGACTGACTCTCTTCTCTATGCAATCATGTCATCACAAAAAAACTACAAAAACAAACATGTCCTCTTCCTTGTTATGATCATGTGTTCATTAGCATTTGTGACAGAGGCAAACTTATCAGAGCCTGAGGTTCTTCTCAAGTTTCGTGAATCATTAAAGTACGATGGAGATCCCTTCTCGACGTGGGATGCTAATGTACCACCTTGCGTCAAAGATAACAATAAGCCTAAATGGAACAATCTATTTTGTGAAAGCGGAAAGGTTTATGGTTTGAATCTTGAAAATCTTGGGTTAAGTGGTACCATTGATTTGGACATACTTAAAGAGTTGCCAAATTTGAGAACCATAAGTGTTTTCAAAAATAAATTTGAAGGTCCATTACCAATATTAAATAAATTGCCTACATTAAAAAGTGCTTATTTCTCAAATAACAAGTTTTCTGGTCCAATTGATCAAAATATTTTTGAAGGCATGAATTCATTAAAGAAACTTCACCTAGCAAATAATGAATTTACAGGACCACTCCCTCCTATTTTTGGTGATATGCCAAATCTTAGGGAGTTGAATATTCAAAACAATAAGTTTGAGGGTCCAATTCCTCCTTCGTATTCACATCTTTATCTTCCTGCTTATGATGGTACCTCTCTATACCTTTTTTTTCCAATTATTATTATTATTATTATTATTATTATTATTATTATTATTATTATTATTATTATTATTATTATTATTATTACCTTTGCAATCCTAGATCATCATCTTCTTTCAATTAAAATATTATATCATTAAAATATCATCCATCCATGTGTGTCAACTCTGATCCATAAAAATAATAAATAATTATATACTTAGGTACGCGATTTTAGACTATGGCTTAATATGATGTATGTCTTAATTATAAACTTGTTTATAAAAACAGGTAATGATGGTCTTTGTGGTCCTCCTTTAGCAAAGTCATGCAATAAGGAAGATGAAAAAAAGAAGGAAGAATCATCATCATCATCATCATCAGGTTGGAAGATTGCCCTTATTGTGGTTATAGTAGTTGTAGTGATAGGCATTATTGTGTTTGTTCTAATCAATCGTCGCAACAAGAATCATCAACAAGAAGTAGTACTTGGAGGATCATCATTAACTTCTTCCTCACCAACAAGTCAAGACCAAAAACTAATCCCTCAATCTCATGATCATCTAAACAAAATGGAACAAGGCCAATCATCAGCTGCATCTACTCCTGATCGCGCTTGTAATGATGGCGGTAAAAGAGCTGAAGTTGCTGGACAAAAACTTCTATTCTTGAAAGATGACATTGAGAAATTTGACTTGCCTGATTTGTTGAAAGCCTCTGCTGAAGTATTAGGAAGTGGAGTGTTTGGTTCAACATACAAAGCTGCACTTAGTACTGGCCCTGTCATGGTTGTTAAGAGGTTTAGACATATGAATAAAGTTGGTAAAGAAGATTTCCATGAACATATGAGAAGGCTTGGAAGATTGAGTCATAAGAACTTGCTTCCTGTTATTGCTTTCTATTATAGGAAAGAGGAGAAACTTCTTGTCTTTGAGTATGTCAACAATGTCAGCCTTGCTGTTTATCTTCATGGTACCTATATCTCTACTCTCTTCAATTTCTTTGTCTCGTTTTAACTTGATATGCAGTTTAAGAATAAAAAGAAATACCTTTATACTTAAAATGTAGTAGAATATCCTTTAATTTAATGTTGTGGTCTGAAAAATATCATTGGAATAAAAAATTTTAAAAAAAGAAGAAAAAGAAGAAGAAAGAAACTTTCTTTTTGAAATCAACTAAAAATATAAAACATTAATTATTCCCTCCGTCCCAATTTAAATGTCTTACTTTAACTCGCTCTTGTTTTGTTCTATGAAGTGCGTCATTTTCTATATTTAGTAAGTTCCCTACCTACTATGTTTATCATCACAATAACTCTTTATTTTTTTTTTAAATTTTGTACTTCACTTAAATACACTTAGTATATTGGGATGTCCAACCATACTTTTCCAGTTTATAAACCAATGAATAATTTACATTTTATGTCTATTTTACCTTTGCTGTTGAATACTATTCATTTTTTTAATATTTAAATGACTTATATTTAATATGTGTAGTCCCTCTCATTTACTGCATCTAAATCCATGTGTCAAGTCAATATACAACTAATGTTGGACATTGCTTCTTAATCCATATGTCAAGTCAATATACAACTAATAATAATATTTTTCTTGATTTTTCAGGTAATAGCAAATCACGTGGTAACCAAAGTCTTGATTGGCCAACTCGTTTGAAAATTGTGAAAGGAGTAAGCAAAGGAATATTATATCTTTACAATGAGCTACCAAGCTTAACATCACCTCATGGTCACCTCAAGTCTTCAAATGTTCTTCTAACTGAAAACTTTGAGGCAGTTCTCACAGACTATGCTTTACTACCAGTAGTAAATGCTGAACATGCACATGAACACATGATCTCATACAAAGCACCAGAGTTGAAACAATCAGGCAAAGTTAATAGAAAAACTGATGTTTGGACACTTGGTATGTTAATCCTTGAGATCTTGACTGGAAAATTCCCTTCAAATCTTTTAGGCAAAGGGACACAAGATAGCGATGATTTAGCAACATGGGTGAATACTACTCTTGGGGGTGAATCATCAGAGAAAGAAGTGTTTGATAAAGAAATGAAAGGAACAAAAGATTGTGAGAGTGAAATGATGAAGTTGTTGAAGATTGGACTAAGTTGTTGTGAGGCTGATGTGGAGAAGAGATGTGATATTAAAGAGGCAGTTGAAAGGATTGATGAAGTCAAAGGGAAAGGTGATTTCAGCTCTAATGTTGCAAGTAATGAAGTTGACAATATGCATACTTCAAGATAAAAAATATATTTTTGATTGATAAGCTCATGATCATAATATGGAAGTTTTGATTATATTGGATGCATATTGCATGACTATATATACTTTGGGTATATGATTTTTTTTTTGTCATGGTGGAGGATAAATTGAACCATGATGTGGGGTTACTACAAAACAAAAAATGAAAAAAAAAAGAAAAATAAGTGATAGAAAAATGAAGTTACTTAATTTTTGTTTGCATATTGTAAATTTGTCCTTTATGAATCTATAGTCTAGGTGTGTTTTTTTTATTTTTTATTATTATTCATTCATCAAACTTATTTGGGACTATTGCTTTGCATAATTGACATCTATAAATAAATAAAAACTATATTATGTTTGTACCTAAGAAATTGGGATGACTTCTCATTCATCTTTTTATTCATTTAGGCAACCTAATTAAGCACTTCAAATTATTAACATTAGGTTGCCTCATTGAAGATTTTTCTATCTCCTTTGCTTTTATTTGTCGAACCAACATACGAATCATTATATAAATCTATTGAAATTATACCAAACTTTTAGGTATGAGAAAATAAATGAGTTATTCCATTTGGAGTTTACTTGATCACTCCCAACTATGTTCTACTAAACAAAGTGATAGCTACAAACACTACTTATTGTCATAGACATGAGGTGCTATAATATCGCCCTTTATGGTCATTCCTCGTGAACTGAATAGTAAACTCAATTTACTTCTTGAAATGAACTTCTTTTGAGATAAAAACCGTTAGAAGGAAAACAAAGGTATAGACATTATGAGGGAAATAATACACTCAAATAGAAGCATTAGTGCTGAATTTAAAACGAGAGAAGGACTCTTACCTTCAATATACCATCTCCCCCTTGTTTCAAACATCATATTCTTTTGGTTATGAACTTCTTCCTTTAACTGGAGCAACAAGGGATCATTTTTCTAATTTTCTTTGACCTCCATCACTAGGAGCTATTCAATCCTATTATTAAAAAACTGCATTACCCTAAAGTGCAAGCATGAGCACTGTAATGATCTGGTCGGTCATTTTCTATTTTTTTTGCGAAAACTACCATTTTTCCCTCCTGTAGGGGTGAGGGCGTGCCTCAAGGCGGAGTAGTCATGGGGCACGACACCTCGGAGGCCTCGGGGTGCGACGTCTTGAGGTGGGGTGGGTGGGTGGGTGCGGGTACTTAGGGCGGTGCAGTGTGGTGTGTGGGCCTCTAGGTGTCGTGCCTCGAGATGGGGTTAGGAGCCTTGAGGCGCGGAGACTCGAAGAAAGGGGTGGAAGGGGGCCTCGAGGTGTGGTGCCTCGATGTGGGGGTGGGTAGAGGGATCTGGGGCGGTGCCTCGAGGCAGTGTGGATGGAGGTAGCTCGAGGTGCGATGCCTCGAGGAAGGGTGGGTGATGGACGCTCGAGGTGCGGGGAACTGTGCCTTTGGGGGTTCGGGGCGTGGTTCCTCAAGGAAGGGTGGAGGAGTGCTATAGCTTCAGCAGTTTTTGTGTGTATACCTTATAGAACTGGTTTATAAACGAAGGAGTAAAAGACGACAACGAAAATATAAATGATCGGTCCAAAGCATATATAACAAGATTTGTACCGTTGAGAATTAGATAAATATGTTTCCCCAACCTTATTTTCCAAGAAATTTGAATTTGAATTTCAATACCCATTTGATTTTCCCTTAGTGCCTCGAGGCGGGGAGGGGGGGAGCTCGGGACGAAGTGACTCGAGGTAAATAGGTGTTGTGGGATTCTAAGACAATGACTCATGGATGAATCACAATCCATATACCATATATCAGTATTGCAATATCTCGTTCACTCACCAACCTATACCAATGTTTCTCTTTCTTTATCATAGTAATTTTTCATGCCCCGAGGCTACTCTCTTGACGTAAACATGAGACCCAGGATCACGAATGACCCTAAGCTAACCCATATATGGCATATCATAAGCATACTAAAAGATTACTGAAATAAGAAATAATGTGCGAAAGCTTAAATATAAGAGAAATTGAAATAATATGTCCAATCTAAGTCTGAATATATAAATATTGAGAAGATCTTAAGACACTGAACTAAACTCAAATACAAGAGTTGAATCTGTCTATGTCTGAAATAAGCCTCTAACTTACTAGAGATCTTGGTACATGCCCCTAAATAACTCTAGTAAAACTAAAACTAAAATGAAATACTGAAATACAAAGAATCATATATATCGTCCTCGAAGAATGAGGACTCACTTCCGATACTCCTGATTGGAAATTTGGAACCGATATATGCGTGATCTGGATGTTGAGGATTTGAACCTACATCACGAGAAGATTTAGCGCAGATATGTGTCAATAATTGAAGGAAACTGACATGCAGGATAGAATAAAGTGGAACAAACATGTAACTGAATATAGCATATAGAGCAATGTCATAATCTGAACATGATAAAAACATTGAGATATACTGAATATAACTAAACTAAGTGCAATGACCAAGTACATAACATGCTGAAACTGAATACTGAAAATATAAATGGTAACCCTGGTGAATACAGTAGAATCTGATTGTAGAAGCTATTATTTACCGACATAAAACCACATGAGCTAACTGTAGAGTCCGATGTATACACCCATCCAGAGGACAACAATATACTTTGCCGAGGTTATAGAGGCGTGACTGGTGTGATCACTAAGTATAATGCCCACAAAAGGAACTTAACTTGTGGGGCACGTAGTTTCAGGGACTATAAAGGTGACTGAGCCTAGTCCAACTCGGTATTAAGTCTACTCCCAATAGAATGTATAAAATACAAAATAACTTAAATAACTGCATAGCTCAAGATTCTCACATGCTAACTGAAAATGCAACGTTAAGAACTGATAATGAAACATTTGTAAATTGATGCATGTATATCTATGTAAACTAGCCTAGCAAGTGTAAATCTTGAACCAAAAGAATCTACATAACTAGGGTGTTGAATTCATGCAAGTATTGAGCAACATAGTACAAAAACGCAATATTTTGATTAAGCTTAATCTAACAACTAAATCATAGCAATAATCTGAAGTCTAGAAACCCTAGATCTAAGAATAATTAAGGGAATCAAGAACCAAACTGAACTCTAAGGACCTAATGGGTGAAATGAACCCACTAGTGCAATTCCACATGTCTATTGACGTTTTTTTTTGGAGAAATATTTTGATTTTGAGAATAGAAATGGAGAAACCTTGTTGCATGTTCTCGAGAAAGTTATCGCTTGAATTCTCTTCTTTTTGCGCTAGTTTTACTTGATTTAGGTGAATGATCGATTAAGGTACGTTCTAATTAAGTCACTAGACTCAAACTAACCAAAACTACATAGTTTATTGGTTGAACAACGTAGTTTGGGGTCCAACGAATAAGGAAAAGACCAAACAAACCCCGACATAAAAAGTCTGACGCAACTGACCAGACCCCTTTAACGAACCATCACAGGGACCACAGACCATCAAGCTGGTCGTGGTGCTTGGTCCAGTGGCTACTGGGTCCTGGCCACTCCTCTCTAGCATCCACTTCACGGACCATGAAGGTCTTCTTGGTTCTTCACTTAGGCTGAGGTCTAGTGGTACAGATTGATGAGCCTCACCACAACATATAGAGGGCTCTATGGTCTGATCGATGCCTGAGCTTGGGAGGTCATGTATCCTTTCCACAAGCACCAGTACAGCCCATGTAGTGGTCCATGGCCCGTGAAGGGTCCTGTGGTCCACTAGTTCTTGGTTGGGTGTGAATTCACAGGCAGGTCGATGGATTGTGGTCCCTTTTACGTCTATGAACCCTGTCGTGGTTCATTGATTTTGGTGATTTTCTGATGTCAATTATGAGTCTAATTTGTGAGGTGTTATATAATTCAACATTTTCTCAAATTTCCATGAAAAAACTTATAAAATAATGAGGATGAATGCTAACAACAAAACCAACAATAAATATATAATATTAATTCAATGGAACGCATAAAAGAGCTCGAATTTTCAAAAAACTTAGTAAATCATGGTATACACATAATACATGGCAAAAATAGTGGAAGAAGAGATTACGAAAGATGAATTTATCATTTGAAATTCATGTCACTTTAAGAAATGATAAGATCAGCTCAAGCCCCTAACTCAATCATTTCAAGTTAAACATGCAAGAATAATCAACTTCAATCTGTAACTTAGGGGAATTTCACAAAAAACATGCTCTCAAAGAAATAATGTCATAAAAACTTCTTCAATGGGGGAAACAACACTGATAGACCTCCTCAATGGACCAACATCAAATAGTCCCAGCACGAGGAAACCAACTTAAATAAGCCCTACATAGGTAAAAAAATAATATAAATTATCCGTAAAATGGATAAAATTATAAACTCAACAATTCTAATATTTATGAGAAATTAGAAGAAGAAAAAAGAAGAGATATGGGAAATTGAATTGTTTATTATTCCCTCAAGTTGATGGACTTAAATAGCTGTTACAGATAATGTAAATAAGGAAAGAAACAAATATATTGTGTATATATCCTAACTACTTAATTAAAAAGATTAGGGAATATTCTCATATCTAGAGCATCTAAATATACCATAATTAAAAATTTCAATCTCAAATACAATCCCATTTCATACTCTAGTCTATAAGCATGGTAATCCAATCTAGTCCGAAAGAAATATAAGTCAAACATATCTCAAGTCACAAAATCTATACTTGAAATCACTTAATTGCTGTTTTTTCTTTATCAAAAGCCCCGAAACGATTCTTAACTATCAAGAATGGAAAGTACTCACCAAAGTAGTTCCAAAGACACCCGTCAAAATTACAAACTAGGATTAAAATCATCCAAAAATATCATCAAAATTTAAAAAGGTAATTTTAGAATCTGTGCGTCCAATCAGTCAATGGATAAGGTCCCTTGACACACAAATAAGGATATAGCAGAATGTAAATGCAGTTTAATAATAGAGGAGTGTTACATGGAAACCTTCTTTCTCAAGGGATTAAAATCACGACCTGTCTCACAGGATTTTCACAATCGTTTTACTATTCTTCACAAGCAAAAGGAAATCGGTTACACAAAATGTGAGAAAATTTTTTTAATTTCATCAATAAGCAATAACTCTATTGCTTGATGAGACTAAGTAGATGTTACTCTACCCACTAAGCTATCACTCTAGACAACTTAGAATTTTCTAAGCAATCTCATAGATTGCCCACTAAACCACTAACCTACTAATGATTTAGAATTTTCTATGCAACACAAAGGTTACCCACTAAATTAGTTCAACTAACTAACTTAGAATTTCATATCAAACCATATTGATTCCTTTATAGTTTTAGGATCAGTTTACAATGTAAGATCAAAAGAAAGTATTCCCAAATAACTACATAATGTTCACTTGAGCTTCTGTTTTGTTGAATATTTCTTCTCATTGATTTTCTAAGCCTTTTCAAGAGTTATTGAATGTGCCTTTTCAAGTTGCAAAAACTAATTGTGAATATGGGGATGTTTTGTTTATGTAGAAAGGTCACAAAACGTAAAACACTCCCATTGACTGAGGATTCTGGTGCGTCTGCCACTTCTACCACTATTGGAGACTGTGCACCAACCTTTTGTACTTTCTCCAATTGGCAGCCAAAAAGTATATAACCAAGAACCAAGTTCCTTCATAAGGTCCCTGAGTTTGTCAAATCATCAAAACTACAAATAATATTTTCCCCCTTTTTGACGATGACAAACATATTCACCAGTTCTCCCTATCAACAAGAATTCTTGGGGTAATTGGAGTTTCATCATCTCGAAGTTGTCAACTCATCAAAATATCAACATAGCATTTTCCTCCTTTTTGATGATGACAAACTTGTTCAATTCCTTCCCCCTGTCGGTAGGACCAAATCCTCTTCAGGTAGCTGGCATTGATTCATCCTCTCAGTATGACCCATGTCTTCTTCCAGCAGTGATAACACCATTTATCTCATACCTTACCTTAACACCATTTTGTACACCAGTGCTTACATATTCTTCCATGTTTCCTTTCCCCTGTCGATATAGACCTGGCAGTTGCATGTACATTTTCATAATGAATCAGGTCTATTCACAAGGTCTTTCAATTTGTCAAATCGTCAAAACTCCAAATAACATTTCCCCCCTTTTTGATGATTACAAATTATACACCAATACCTGCATTTCTTCCCCCTGTCGAGTAGACACACTCCTTAGTTTCCTACACCATGGACCAGGTACCTTTACAAGGTCCTTGAGTTACACTGGTACCTGCACCTGAGTTACACCACCTGAGTTACCTGCATGTTTTCCTTCGACACATGCTTCACATATTTTACTTTCACAAAATTTCAGCTTTGGCATACCTAGTATCAGGTCCTTAGATATCAGCTTATTCAATAGAGAGGAGCTCACATGACCTAGTCTTCGATGCTACAGATCAACATTTTCATTTTGAGCACTTAGAAATGTTAGATCATCTCCGTGAGATGTTTCTAACTTTGCCACCTACATGTTTTTACATCTTTGAGATCTGATAATCACTTTTTTGTAGTCAAATTGACTACAGTACACTCCTCAGATGTAAACTTTACTTTTTTCCCTTTCTCTCAAATTTGAGAAACACTCAAAAGACTATACTTCAGCCCACTGACATGGTACACATTGTCAATGGATTCTTCAAGAGATTTCCCCACTTTACCCCTTCTTTCCATCATCAAAAGAGACACCTCCACCTTGAAGTGCCTTGAACGGAGGAAGTTTTTTGTATATCCAGTCATATGTTTGGAGCATCCACTATCCATTTACCAACATTGACTGCTTCTCCTCTCACTCACCTGCAACAAGAATCACTTATTAGGCTTGGGAATTCATTTCAATTTGAGTTCCCAGAAGGCAGATAAAGGAGTAATCAAAGTGTTTCTTGCTCAGTGAGGTAATTTTAGACTCTTTTTGATCAAGGGCTTTTGGACAGGACCAGGTCCCCCTTTTGAAATCCTTTTCTTTTCTGTATAATTTGAGAATCTTTCATGTGACTCTCTCCAGGCTTTACATTCCCTTTTTAAATGTCCATTTCTATCACAGTGAAGACACAACAAATTATCTGACACAAAAACATATTTGCTGTGAGGATTGAAAGGAGGAGTAATATTCAAGCTTCCTAAACCTCTTTTGTTGTAGTTGCTTTGATTTGTCACATTTGAAAGCATCTTAGAAGATTTTGTCCATTTAAGAGAATTTGCAAGGTCATCATAAAGTCTGACAATATCCTCAGTGTTTTTCAGTTTTTCCTCCAGCTCAACATGTAAACTAGTAGACTTTCCTTTCGGTTTTTCAGACTTCTCCATCATCAGATACAATTGGTTTTTTTTTTTTTTTTTTTTTTTTTATACAATTGGTTTTTGAGTTCTAGTTTTTCAGATTTTAGAACAATCATTTTGCCTTCAATATTCAACATTTTCTCACCCATTTTATCTCTGTTTTCATTTAAAGTTTCAAACTCAACATTCATGGTATTTGTTTTAGAAGTTAACTCAATCACTGAATCAACCATAACATTTGCTAATGTTCTCAATTTTTTAAGAGAATAGGTATTCAGATCATGTTTCAAATCAAGAAGAGTTACCTTATCCTCATCATCTTCATTCTCTGAATGAGCCATGAAAGCAAACATCTCATTGAATATGGTTTCATCCTTATGAACCACCACCATTGACACATATTTGGTTCATCAAGGTCTTCTGAATCACTCAAAGAATCACCCTATGCAGCAAGTTCTTTCTTTACCACATACTCAGCAACAACTTTCCGATCATTTTTATCGAGTACCAGGTGATATTCTTTGTTTTCAGCTTTGAGTAAGGGACACTCTCTTATAAAATGTCCAGCCTTTCCACACTTGTGATAAGTATCATTTTGAGTGGCAGTTTGTGGAACATTTGCTCCCTTTCTAAAACCTTTGTTTTTCCTCACAATCTTCTGAAACCTCTTGATAAGATATACCATATCATCATCATTACTGGAGTCCTATTCAGATCTGTATTTTAGTATCAAGGACTTATCTTTCTTGACTTCCATCTTTGACTGATCATAACTTCGGTTCATCTCATGGGTCTTTAGATTCCAATGAGAGCATCCATTGTTAACACTTTCAAATCCTTAGCTTCATTGATGTCATCTACCTTACTTTCCCAAGACTTGGGAAGAATTCGAAACACTTTCCTGACCTGCTTGCTCATACTGATAGGTTCTCTAAGACTTCTCAACTCATTTGTGATTGATGACAGTTTTTTGAATATCTCATGAATAGTTTCACCTTCTCTCATTTTGAACTTTTAATACTGAGAGGTAAGTATATCAATCTTTGACTCATTTAGTTGTTCAGTTCCTTCATGGGCTGTTTTTAAGCAATCCCAGATCTCCTTTGCAGATTCACAAGCTGAGACACGATTGGACTCATCAGGTCCTATACCACAGACAAGAAGATTCTTTCCTTTGTATCCCTTTTCAATCTTCTTCCTATCAGCTTCATCATATTTGCGTCTAGGATTTGGAACAAGCCTAGTGATTTCACCATCTTTATTTTCAATCATGGGAATGAAGGGACCACCCAAGACAATGTCCCATAGTTCACCATCTTCAGCCATAAGAAAGTCGTGCATTTTAACTTTCCACCAGCTATAGAAGTGACCATTGAATCGAGGAGGTCGAATAGAATAGGAATCACTCTCTTGGTATTAACCAGATAGAGAGTACCCGCTCTGATGCCACTTGTTAGAATCTGTTCGTCCACTATCAGTCAATGGACTAGGTCCCTTGACACACAAATAAGGATATAGAAAAAAGTAAATGCAGTTTAACAACAGAGAAGCTTTACGTGGAAACCTCCTTGCTCAAGGGAGTAAAATCACGACTGGTCTCACAAGATTTTCACAATCGTTTCACTAATCTTCACAAGCAAAAGGAAATCGGTTACACAAGATGTGAGAAAAAGTTTTTAATCTCACCAACAAGCAATAACTCTATTGCTTGATGATCCTAAGTAGGTGTTACTCTACCCACTAAGATATCACTCTAGACAACTTAAAATTTTCGAAGCAATCTCACAGATTGTCCACTAAACCACTAACCTACTAATGATTTAGAATTTTCTAAGCAACATAAAGGTTACCCACTAAATTAGTTCAACTAACTAACTTAGAATTTTAGATCAAACTACACTGATTCCTTTATAATTTTAGGATCAGTTTACAATGTAAGATCGAAAGAAAGTATTCCCGAACAACTACACAATGTTCACTTGAGCTTCTGTTGTTGTTGAATATTTCTTCTCCTTGATTTTCTAAGCCTTTGCAAGAGTTATTGAATGTGCTTTTTCAAGTTGCAAAAACTAATTGTGAATATGGGGATGTTTTGTTTATGTAGAAAGGTCACAAAACGCAAAATAATCCTATTGGCTAAAAAACAACAATTGTAAAACACCTCGGTTTGACCTTAGAAACCCATCTGTAAACATTTATACATGATCTAATAGTGTAAATTGATCACATATTCTTTTCTTTTACCTTTCCATATTATGAAAAAAATTTAGGATTTTATCATTGGCTGAACATCTATAGAAAAGTTAAGGAAATTTTCACAAAGACAAGAATTGAAATTCCTTAGTTTAGTGAAGAAGTCAGTTAGTTTTTCATTTGTTGTTTTGGTGTTGTCGACTTATAGTGAAGGTTATACAAATAATTGTGTTCATACATGATAAAAATATGAAGATTTAAAAATATATGAATATTTGAAGATATAAATATTTATTGAATATATTAAAATATGAATGTTTGAAGATATGATGGTTTGAATAAATGAAGATTTGAAGATATGATGTCATTTTTGTGGCTAATACTTCCTCATTTCGAAATGTATATTTGTAGAAGAAAGTGAGATTTGAAGATATGATTCTATCTTTGTTACAAGTGAAGTGACATAATAAACTGTAAAATAAACTAAATTTGAATTAATCATGTATTGCCTACATATTAAAGTTGAATTAAAAGAGAATTAAACATGAATATAAATGTATAAAACGAAAGAGCATTCTATGATCTGTAAACTGAATAAAACTTGTATCAATAATGAATTGAACAAGTAATTAAGTCGTATCAAATCAATCAATAAACTTCAAAATGAATTTAACTTGTATTAAAAAGGTATTATACAAATACTAATGTTGAATTAGAAGATAGAATTACGCATGAATAAAGATGTAACTGATGAAAGAGCTGATAGTGATCTACAGAATGGTTAAACGCGTATCAATAATGAATTAAACAAGTAATCCACTAGTAAAAAATCAACCAACAAACTGCAAATGAAGTAAATTTGCATTAAAAGTGTATTACACAATATCAAAGTTGAATTAGAAAAGAGAATTAAAAATCAATGAATAAAGTAATTAAGGAAAGACGAGAGAATAGTCTATATACTGAATTAAACTTGTATTATTCATGAATAAAACATGTATTATATGTGTCTTATAAATTATTTTTATTTTTATCACTTAGAACATGAGTGATGCTTACAATATGTATTAAAAATGTATTGTGCATGTATTATAAATGTATTATAAGTGTGTTAGCTGAATTATTTGATTGGTATTACTAAGAAGAGAGTGAAGTTTGCAAATAGTAAATTTGTTGCTCATGGATAAACTTATATCATATATGTCTTATAAATTATTTTAATTTGTATCACTAAGAAAATGAGTAACGGTTGCAATATGTATTAAAATCTATTGTGCAATATGTCTTATAAATATATTATTAGTGTGTTACTAAAATCATTCTTGTTGGTATCACAAGGAAAAAGGAGTGAAGTATAATATATGTATTATAAATGTATTATTCATGAATAAAGCATATATTATATGTGTCTTATAAATTATATTGATTTGTATCACTAAGTAAAAGAGTGATGTTTGCAAGAGGCATTACACATAAATATGCCCTTTAAATTTGTTTCGAATAACATTTATGCTCTTCAACTTTGGACGTGCACAAGTAGACACTTAAACTTGTATAAATTTGAACAAATAGACACACATGTCCTACATGTCATTTTTTGTCATACGTGGTGTTCAACGTATATTGTGTCATGTAGGACTCATGTGTTTATTTATTTAAAAGTTGGATAGTTAAAGTGTCTGTTTGTGCGTTATGAAAGTTGGAGGTCAAAGTTAAAATTTGAACCCAAGTTTAGGGTCCAATATATGTATTATGCTTTTGCGATATGTATTGCAAATGCATTGTTCATGCATTATAAACGTATTACAAGTATGTTACCTATGTTATTTTAGTTGATATCACTAGAAAGAAGTGAAGTTTGCAATATGTATTATAAATGTATTGTTAATGATTTTAATATAATTTTAATATAATTATAAAACACATCTAATACAATATTAATATAATTGTGACACAATTTCGTAAACTTCATCATTTTTTGAGATTCAATCCAGTATTATCCTACGATCAATTTTAAACTTAATCAAATCGTCATAATATTGAGATATAAATTCCAAACATATTTTAAATTATTTGTAGGAACAATCTATCCAAACTAATCACAAATTCGTAAAACTCAAATAATGAATTCAAAATTTGAAACTTTATAATGACCATTAGTGGTGAATTCTTGCTATGGTAATTTTAAATATTTGAAATTTCTATTTGACAACATGATTTTGTACATTTTTTTGGTCTTTTTGTTCCTCTTCGCATCATATCTTTGGGTTAAAATCGCAAAATATGGGCAAAAATTAATTTGAGGATAGTCTTTTAAAAGAAAAGACGAGGAGGAGGAAGAAAGAGAAAATGACAGAGAAAAAGGGAAAGAAGCGAACATAGATAAGCTTTCACTGTATAATTTTTTTTATTCCAAAAAAATGCTATATTAAGTTAGAAAAATTGTATCTCCATAAATAATAAATATTTTCTTAATATAACATATTGATGTGATTTACCCAATTTATTTGGTGAAAGAAATCGTTTTTAATTAGTGTAAATGATGCCGTGCTAGTAATTATGTTTTTTTTTTGTGTCATGCAGAGTGAGTTTTTTTTTTTTTAACATAATGATGGTGTATATGTTCATTTTATTGTGGTAGATTATTTAATTTAGAAAACATATTAAATTTTTATGTGTTTTGGTAATTTATTTGGTGAAAGAGTTCGTTTTTAATTAGTGTATATGATGCAGTGTTAAATGTAATTCTGATTTTTTTGGTGTCATGTCGAGTTGGGTTTTTTTAAACATAGTAGATTATTTGGTTTAAAAAGCATGTTTAATGATTATGTGTTTTGATATATATTTGGCGAAAGTGGAATCGCTTTTAATTAGTGAAAATGATGCACTGCTAGTTCGCTATAATTTTTATTTTTTTGGAGTGTTTTTTTTAACATAACGATAGTGTACATATTGATTCTATTTTGATAAATTATTTGGTGAAAGTGATCAATTTTAAATCAAACTGTTTAATTTGAATACATTGAAATCAACATTTTATTTGACTAGATTGACTACAAATAAGTTTTGATCTAAAACAGGTCGATACGTTGATTATGTTATTGAAGGAGCGATATATGATGCAAACACCAAAGTCCAAACATGAAGGCTTAATTACTGCTATTGCTTTTCAATTGGTCGTGGACACGACAATCTTTTATTTAGATATGAAATATCTCGTGAGTGGTCAATAAAGATTCATAGCAATATGTGCGTAACAATCGTAAAAAGAAATTCAACAAAAAAAATTCAAGAGGCGTAAAGTCATTTATAGTAAATGTGGTACGTTAGAACATAACAAAAAGACTTGCCCCAGATTTGCTAATCAAGATGTATTATTTTCAATATTTTTTGTTGATGTTTTGTTGCAAATTTTTTTAAGAATGCTAAATGTACATTTATCCAACTTTGGTTATTATTGATTAGTTTATTGGTGATTTAATTGTCATATCGTTTGGTATTCTCGTGTTTGGCGCACATGCTTACCTTCTCGTGTTTGGTATACAATGTTGCATCTCTAGTTGAAAATATACAATACAACATGTTCAAAAAATTGATGCTATAATTTATGATTGAATGTTAGTGTTATATACAAATCTATCATAGTGAATTCAAACCCACGTGAAATCTAACCTTTGTTGGATTTTAAAAAAGTGTGAATGGAAAATGAAGAGTTGCGACTTTTATGAAGAGTTGTGACTTTTATGAAATGTTACGACTTTTATGAAAGGTGATGACCTTTCTGAAAGACTGTGACTTTTCCAAAGGTTTGTGACCTTTCCAGTAAGGCACAATAAGAATCTTTTCGCACTACTCTTTGTTTTCTATAAATTGAGGGATTTCCTTTCATTTTAATAAAAGAATTCATGGACTTATTCTTCAACTACTAAATCTAGTATTCTAAGTGTACTATAAAGCCGTTGAGTAGTTCGTTGATACCGGAGTTTTTGGTATCTATACTCTGGTGATTGAGATCATTTTACCCTGGGAGGTCATATTCCAAATCAAACCTCGGATACTAGAGGGGAATGATTTTCTTAAGGGGACACTGTGAATTCAGTGGACTTGATCTTTTTCCTATTAAAAATTTTCTAGATTCTGTTACGTGTTTTACAAACTTTAGATTTGTGAATTAATTTCAGTTCTTCTATTCTTTTGTTCTTCACTGGTTCATTAAACTTGTAACTTCGTGTTTCTGCAAAGTTTGTTGGAATCAGTAAGATTCTTTAGACACATAAAAACAATAATTCTTCTTTAAGAAAAATATTTCGTATATTTTTTTAAAAAATCTATTTCTGATTCTATTTTCTCTACTAGTTTTAATTTTCTAGTTGTGAAAATGTTCTTAAACTTTGTTTTCTTACAAAGATGTTCAAAGTTTTGTTCTAAGTATGTTTGAAATACAAGATGAACAACAATCTTAAGGAAATTAATATATTGTTAGTATTTTTTGTATTCTACTGATTGAGAGAATCTGATCATGGAAGTAGAAAATAAATGTATTACTTCTCCATAATTCGTTGTTTTGTTTAGCAAGGTCGAAGTGAGAATGTAACAGAAAATTTTTATGGTATTCTGTTTAAAGATTACCAGGTAACCTTCTTATTAAATTATCTAAGGAGGAAAATAGTTTCTAAGAGTTATCATCTTTGGTTTTTAATTTTTTTTTATTATGTGTATCTTTGGAAAAAGATCTGCAAACGATATGTTGTGGAATGAATTTTACTTCGCAAATATTGTTACTTTTAAAATTCTTTAGTTTACAAAAATGAGAGATGCATATTTTTTGTTTGATAAAATAGTATGTCAAAATGTTATAGTTGGAAGACTATTTGATAAGAAAAACATTTTTGTGTGATAAAGAATATGTGTTATTCTGTTTGGAGAAAAAAACTTTTGTAGTTTTGTACTCCATGAAAAATGTTAATGTGTCTGATTTTTGTAGACTAAAAACTTTTGTGGTTTTATACCATGGATAAATTGGACTATGCAATTGGTTTGAAGAATATAAAAACTTCACATAATAAGTCAATGTTGTGCTTTTGATATTCTATAAACTTCAATGTAATATAGAAATAAATTGTACAATTTTTTTGTCCTTATTGTTAGTATTTAAAATACTAAGTGGTATGTCTATTTATGATAGAGAAAAAATACCAGTGAATTAGAATTTGTGATTTTGTATTTCTATGGAATGAACTTTGACATTGTGTAAACATTGCGAAAGAGAATTGCAGCACTATAATTCTTTCGTAGAATAATGTTTCCAACATTAAAATATGTGGAAAAACTATTTTCAAATACTGGAAAAATATATTTGAGATCACATTTGAAATGTGGGGGTTATTTGCTTATGATTGGTGTCTAATTTAACTTTGGAGCAAAAGATATGAAATTTAATGATACTTTTATATTATGTTATACCCACAAAATTCTTGGAGTATATTTGATATTGTGGTTGTTGAGTTTATGTTTAGCATTCTTATAAATCTGTTGAAAGGAATTCTAATCCCTTAGAATTGATTTACACTGAAATTTGTGATATGAAGTTAACACCATCTCATGGTGGGAAAAAGTATTTGTTACTTTTATTGAGGATCGCATTAGAAATGACTATGTCTATTTGCTGAATGGTAAAGATGAAGCAATAAAAATGTCTAGATAATGTAATATTGAATTTGAAAATCAGTGTGAAAAAATATAAGAAGTTATAAGAATGGAGAGAATCTCATTGTGCAGAAATATGTTTGGAAAGTGGAATATTCATCAAACTACTGCCATATTCACCTCAATCTAATGAAAAACCGAACATTGAAAGAAATGATGGATGCATTATTTATAAGTTCGGGTTTACACAAAACTTGTGTGGAGGAACTATCCTTACTGCAAAAGGGAACAACAAAAAGTTGTCTTTTTTAGAAAGAAAGCTATTTTGTTTGATCAGAATACAATCTTTTCCACCTGAGAAATGGAAAGGAAGGAAATCCAATTTGAAATATTTCAAAGTGTGGGAGTTAGTCAAAGTCCAAGTTCCTATTCCGAAAAGAATTAAAATAGGACCTATGACTGTGAACTGTAAAATTAGACTTGAGTAGTTAAGAGAAGGGTCTAAAAGGCCTAGGAAATGAAAATGATAATGTACTTAATAAAGAGATTCAGAGGCTTAGTAAATGTTAAAGGACATTTACTTCTTTCGAATATGATTTTGTAACATTTTCTGTGTCTTCTATAGACTCATTCTTTGGAAAGATGGTGTCAATAAACAATGTTGGAAGTTAATTGATCTTCTTCAAGAAAATAAACCTTTGGGTTCAAAGTGAATCTTCAGAAGGAAAATAACAATTGATGAAACTGTTTAAAAATATGAAGCAAGACTTTGTGTCAACGGCTTTAAAAAAAAAGGTTTTGATCTTGTCAATATATATATACTCATTAGTAATTAGAATTACATACATTCGGATGCAAAAATTATTAGTGTGGTATATGACCTCCAAATTCATCAAATGAATGTGAAAAGAACTTTCTTAAATGTAGAATTGGACGAAGAAATTCACATGGAACAACCCGGAGAGTTTTGTGGTTCCTGGTAAATAAAAGAAAGTGTATGAACTTGTTAAGTCACATTATGAAAAAACCCAAACAATGACAAAACGTATGCTATAAAGCAATTGGAATGAAATTATTGGAGTTGCTAATGCGATCTTAGATATAAGAATTCATAGAACTCAATAATGTTTAGCATTTTCACGGTCTCATTGCTTTGAAAAGGTACTTAACTAAATCAAATATTTGGATGTCAATATTGTCAAGTATCCAATAAATGTGAGCTTTACATTTCAAAAGAGTGAAAACAAAAGTGACTCATAATTGGATTGTGCTAGAGTTTTGGGAAGCATGATGTATATTATATAGTGTGTGCGATCAGATATAGCATTTGCTATTTTAAACTGAGTCGGTTCACTAGTGATCCCAAATAAATTCATTAGATGACAATAAATAGAGTATTGAAAGATATAGTGATGCAAATTGAATCATCGGACAAATGAAGTAAAATTTACGAGTGGATATGCATTTACTATTGGTAGAGGAGCAGTCTCTTAGAAATATTTCAAAAGAGACATGTATAGATAGCTCTACAATGATCTTTGAGCTAGGTGCTCTAGATAAGGTCGGTGAATAAGTTGAAAGACTCCGAAATTTCTTGATAGATATTTTATTTTGGCACAAACCATTGACATTAGTATGCATACACTTTCATAGTCAAGATGCAATAGGTAGGACATGGAGCATGACGTATAACGGAAAGTCTCGTCATATACGACATAGACATGATACCATTAGAAAACTACTCTCTAGTGGAATTATCAGAATTGACTACGTAAAGTCAAAGGATAATGTGACGAATCCAATTATAAAAAGGCCTAACTAGAGAGGAGGTTAAAAGATCATCTAAGGGAATGAATTTACGGCTTAGGACAAGTCATCATGGCGGTAACTCTATTTAGCAGACTGGAGATCCCAAGAGCTAGATTCAAGGAGAAAAACAAAGTTGTGAATGACGGTTCAACATTGTCAACAAACTCAATCCATTCTCATGATGAAGACAATGCTCAGGGACAAGGATACAACATTAAGGCTTGTTAATGAGTTAATAAAGCTTAATGGTTTTAATGATTTGCTAAGTTTGGCAAAGTTGACCAAATAGTATATCTACGCGATAACACGGTTAGGAACCTATGTGAGTGTGAAGTGTAAGCCGCTTCAAAAAATATGATTGTCAAAAGCCCATCTCTCTATACACTCATGAAACCGGGAGGTGTTCATGGCTAAAACGAACACAACCGTAAGAAGCATAAACGGTAAAGGGCTAATTGTATGACATATGGTTGTCTAGGTATACATCAAAGTTCGACGGCTTAAAGATATCGCATCTACCGATTGACCGAGTATATCCGACATATGTTCACTATGGAAAGTCCAAGAGGAAACCTATTTATCCAGATGCAATTAATTCTTACTTGTAAAGTACACATACTTGTCAGTTTCTTTGTCTCCGAGTCATTCCCCATTCATGCGGGGGATTGTTGGATTTTAAAAAGATGTGAATGGAAAATGAAGAGTTGCGACTTTTATGAAGAGTTGTGACTTTTATGAAATGTTGCGACTTTTATGAAAGGTGACGACCTTTCTGAAATATTGTGACTTTTCCAAAGGTTTGTGACCTTTCCAGTAAGGCACAATAAGAACATTTTCGCATTATCCTTTATTTTCTATAAATTGAGGGATTTTCTCTCATTTTAATAAAAGAATTCATGGACTTCTTCTTCAACTACTAAATGTAAGATTCTAAGTGTACTTTACTGCCGTTGAGTGGTTCGTTGACACCGGAGTTTTTGATATCTATACTCTGGTGATTGAGATCATTTTACTTTGGGAGGTCATATTCCAAATCAAACCTTGGATACTAGAGGGGAATGATTTCCTTAAGGGGACACTGTGAATTCAATGAATTTGATCTTTTTCCTATTAAAAGTTTTCCAGATTATGGTACGTATTTTACAAACTTTAGATTTGTGAATTAATTTCAGTTCTTCTATTCTTTTGTTCTTCACTAGTTCATTAAACTTGTAACTTCGTGTTTCTGCTAAGTTTGTTGGAATCAGTAAGATTCTTTAGACATATATAAACAATAATTCTTCTTTAAGAAAAATATTTCGTATATTTTTTTTAAAAAATCTGTTTCTGATTCTAGTTTCGCTACTAGTTTTAATTTTCTAGTTATGAAAATGTTCTTAAACTTTGTTTTCTTACAAAGATGTTCAAAGTTTTGTTCTAAGTATGTTTGAAATACAAGATGAACAACAACCTTGTGATGTATTCTTTAATTATTTGAATAAAAAAACATTACGTAGTATTGATGTAAAAAAACAAGTATAAGCACAAATATTGGTCAAAATTTTGGTATTGTACACCAACCTTAAACATTGAATATGAAAACAACTGCTTAAAAGTTAAAGATTTTAGTTTGGAAATCATAACTAATACACATTGTTAGCGAATGTATGTATTTGAATTAATGACAAACACATTCATTGTTTTCACACGCGATTTTCTTGTAGTCTCTTAAACCTTCGTTTACAGGAGATTGAGTGAACTCAAAAGGCGATTTTGAACCTATAATTGACAAACTATCAAACACTATAACCAATTTATTAAGGGTAGGGCTTTCCATCGATCTCGAAAAGCAATATAATATTGGAGATGAACCAAGGCTAACGTTAATGATGGTAAAAGGTATGATAGAATTGGTGGTGAACCATATCAACAGATTGAAGTTCAATGGTTAAAAATATGAAAATGGAACCAAAGAAAGAGAAAGGGTGAAAAAATTGAGATATTTCACCTTAAATTTTGGCGATTAAGCTTAAATTGTTTTAGAATGACGTTTCTAGGTATATATTGTTATGAGATCACAAGTAGTTACAAAAGAATTGTACAAAGAACTCAATAATATTTTCGATGGAATAATGGACGGATTGAGCTTAACCTACAACATTTTTAATCCGCCCCGCCTCGCGATGCATAGACCAGCCGCGCATAATGTTTTTCATATTTTCTTTTTCTAGTTATGTTTGATACTAAAAATAAAATTCATATATATAAATTCATTTTTTCATTAAGTTTTATTAATTTAATAGGATAGTTCGACTTAAAATTGTATTTTTTTAGAGGTCAATTGAGAAACATGTAAGAAATTGTATTGTTTTTTTATTGAACTAATTTCAATTATTATCTTGAATATTTTAGTAGCTTTAATGAAATTCTTAATAAATAATACTCAATTACTCTTATAACATGTAAAAGAAAAGTTAAAAAGTTTTAAACCCATATAAAATCACATATACCCGCCCTGCTCCACATTAATTTTTTAAAAATCCTTTTCAACTCGCCCCGCTCCACACAACCTTAATTAATATTATCCAAAAGGAGAGAGATGAAAATAATTGATTAAAATTCAAAAATTAATTAATATGTTACGTTTATAATTTAAAAACTACTTTTGTAATAAAATTGAAGTATGTAGATATATTGTTAAATAAAGTCTTTAGTATAGTTTTTGTAATCTTCAATCGTTTGTTTTATTTGTTCTTTTAATTAAACTATTTTAATACCTAATAAATTTTTTTTGTTATTATTATAGCTATATATAACATATCATCTTTTTTTTTAATAAAAAATTGACAAGATTTGTCATTAGCCAATTTGAATTACATATCAACTCAAGTCTTAATGGGTTGAACTAATGAAATGGGTAGGTCAATAACCAACCCAAACTTAACCAGATTGGGCGAGTGAGCAAGTTGGGTATGATTTTTTGTCACCCCTATTATCTTGTTGTACAAGTGAAAAAGGGGGCAAAATCATATACTTAATGAAAGAAAATTTGGAAATGTACAATCACGTGATCCCTTAGTAAAAATTGCAATAGGAAACAAACCATTGACATGAAATCTAATGATAATTCTTTGAAACACTGAAGTGGAGATCAAGGTAACAGTTTTAAGAGCATAAACTACAGGAACTCAGAAATGTAATAAGAAGTGAATGATAGTCTCTGTTTTGGTTGAGAGGCTTGATGCAGCCATCCCAAGTTCATTCCATTTGAGAAAGATAAATGCTTGTAAGCAGACAATTCGTCTGCCTTGTCTCTTTAAGGAATTAGGCAGTGTCTTATATCATAATCTGTGTAACCCACATCGACCAGGCAAAGACCATCAGGTGGAGCAGGTGGAGCAGTGGCGCGCCTGCAGGTGGCATCCATCAGCTTCAGCAAGGCATCATCATCAGCTCCAGCAGCTGCTTCTCTAATTGCAGTTGCCACAAGAACGCGAACCATCTGCATAGCATAGTAAGTAATTACGCATGTTGCAACAGTTTAAAGGACATGAACCCAAAGTTCCTATGGAATCAGGTTCTCTCTATCTATCTGTAAGATCTAGATATAATCAAACTCTCATTTTTCAATGAACTTTCATGTACTAGTAGATCATTACTGATACATCGCGAAAACACGTCAGACAGCAGAAAAACAACACAACCAAATATCTGAAATATCCAGAGGCGACTTGAAGAACATAACCTTGTATTTTCACTCTGATTGTAAGAAATATTAATGGCCTCACCACAGGGAATGATAAAATAGTATGGCCGTTTCCAAATTCAACAAAGAAGAGAAGTTTGCATGCAATTCTTAATATTATTTGACTTCATGATACTTTCCTCTGTTGGTCCTTCAGAGTTATCTAACAGGCAGCAACTTGGAAGAAGGTCTGTCTTTATTACGTCAATTATTTACAAATTAGTGGGGGATATAAACTGCTCTTGGCCGAAATTCGCGAGGCAGTTACTGAGGAAGAAACCGGACTCATATGCTTCTTAAGGCAAGTTTAAGTTCTGTATAGCTCCCTTCTTCTGTTTTTTACGTTCAGTAGCTTCCTCATTATTCATTGGCCTCAGAGTGATGCCTTTAGGAATTATAAACGAAAAAAAAGAAGTGAAAAACAAGCTGATGCATCTTTGCTTTTAATCTTTTAAATTACATACACAAATGATAGAACAAAAACCATAGGCATCATGCTTCAAAAATAGGAAACAGTTTACAAAGACGAGGGTCTGGTATTAACTTATTTCTCTGTATCATGTATCTGATATTGAAAATGAGGGCCTTCTCAAAGGGCACAGATGAGAACGCAATCAGGGTAATGGCAACACAAAAAGAACCTATTTTCCTTTTTTGGTCTTACTAATTGTACAAATTGGTCAGAGGCTTGTCTTAGAGGACAATGTTTCGGATTAGTTATAAATTATCATTACATGGGAAATTTGTGATATTACCCAAAGCCCACTGCTATGGTACAATTATCAGTTACATATAAACTAACCTCAGCCCTCAGGTATGGAGAAAAAAAGGGGAAGATTAAAGCATGACATATCTAACCACTTCTTCATAAGAGTAACTGAAGTGGCAAACACTTCTCTTTATTTTTTATGTTGTTTCAAATAATTGTCTGAGTTAAGTTATATTGTTGTGCCACATCGATTGTGCGAGGAGTTCAATTGCATTAAAGTTCTTCTAGGATGTTTAAATTCTTTCATAGAGTATAGGAGCTAATACTTGGCAAGCCCATGCTTTCACCTGCAAATTCACATTAAAGTTCAAGCATGAACCCAAAAATTGAATTACACATGCTGGAGACCGGGGTGATGAGTTATAGTATTGTCCCATATAGGTTGTGTAAGGAGATACACTGGAGTTTATAAAGGTCTTGGGCTACTCTACTCATTGCCTTAACTCTTAGGGGTCGTTTGGTACAAAAATGAATAATGCAGGAATAAGTAATGCAGGGATTATTTTTATCAAGTGTTTGGTTCATTGTTTCTTATCTAATTTTGTGTGGTTTAAAAGTTTCTTAAAAAAAACTATAGTTATTATGAGATTTTGTATTTCATGTAATTGAGTTAAAATAGATAATTAACGGAGAATATTATTTTTTTATAACATTTTTAACTAGTTAGGAGAATAAAATTTTTATTGTCATGTTCACTATTTTCTCACTTAAATTATTTGAGAGTAAATAATTGTCATCTTAATAAATTAGAGTTAATAACTCAAAAGGTCACACAACTATAATGATTATAGAGAAAATTTATTGAACTTTGTTTTGTATCAATAAATTTTAAAAAACTCTTTATCATAAAATAAATAAAAATATAAAATAAATATAGAAAAATAAATATACACACACACACACACTCTGGTTTTAGACTACTTGTGTAATGTTTAATGAACTTTCATTAAGAGACAATATTTTACTTATGAATTGTTAAATTCATACATCAACATTAACATATTAGTCGGATTATAATATTTTATATTAATAATAAATAGATTAAGTAATTCATATTTTAGAAACAAAAAATTATATCTAAATAATAAAATTTGTAAGCTAATTTATTTAAATAACTTTATTAGTATAAATATAAAATATAAATATAAAATCAAAAAAATAAATAAAATATTAAAAGGATTTGAGGGGTATTTTTGTCTTTACCTAGAATAGTCTCATGGTATTAGAGCTAATACCTCCAAATGGAAGGTATTAGTAATACATCACATAATACCATGTAGGATGTATTAACTAATCCATGGATTAGTTATACATAGGCTCACATTCCTACCAAACACAGTATTAAATTATACCACATCTAATACATGGATTATTTCTTTTAATACAGCCTACCAAACGCCCCCTTAAGGTTTTGGGTAGATGTTCACATCCTTTTTAGAAACAGGTAACATGGGTAGATGTTCACATCCTTTCTTTGTCTAGAATTGTTTTGCTTTTTAACTTGGGGCACCTATTTGATAATGCATATACTTGTGAAATTAGGTCTTAGGCCTAACTCACACCTCAAAAGTTAGCTCAAAGGGAGGAGGATTGTCCAAGACTTATAAGGAGTCCACCCATCTCATTAACAACCGATGTAGGACTTTTGTCATTCTTTAACACCCCACCTCACGCCCAGTGCTTAGCATTTGGTGCGTGGACAATTTTGATTTTGGGGGCCCCAACATCAGGTGAGATGAGCCTTGCTCTGATACCATGTAAATTAGGTCTTAGGCCTAACTCACACCCCAAAAGCTAGCTCAAAGGGAGGAGGATTGCCCAAGCCTTATAAGGAGTTCACCCATCTTATTAATCACAAATGTGGAACTTTTGTCATTCTTTAACAATACTATTTCACTCTCGTGTATTGTGCTTCTATGCATGAATTGTACACTCTATTGTTGTTTGTGTAGACTTGTAGTGCAAAGAAGAAGTGTTATGACCAAGAAAGGAGAAAAGTATTATTGAATTGTGGTTTTTTACATTATTACACGCTCCTATTCATAGACACTACATTATAATTTTTTTCCATGTAGGAGACTATATACAATCCTACTCCTATTCCTATTCTAAACCCGTCCTCTCAAGCTGCTGCATATACGCTATATGTACAAAGCTTGTTACATATGTAACTTATACGAGCATCAGTTAGGGACTTGATGAAAACATTTGTAGGTTGAATACTTGACTTCGCAAGTTTTATAATATCTCCTGAGAGTATATTTTCTCTCACAAAGGGATAGTAAATTTCAACATGCTTATTCCTTTCGTGAAATATCGGATTTGATGCAGTATGGAGTGTCGCTTAATTATCACATACAAGTTCCATCTGATTTCTCCAAATTTAAATTCTCTAAAAAATTGTTTGATCCAAACCAATGCTCGATAAATTGCTTTTGCACTAGATTGAGCAACCATATTCTATTTCTACTCTTCCAGGGCACCAAATTACCTCCTATGAAAACACAATATTGAGATGTAGAATGTCTATCAGTATGCCCAATCAGCATGTGTATATCCAATGGTCTGCTCACGGCCTCGATCCTCGAAATGTAGTTCGTTGCCTGGAGCTGACTTAATATATTGTAGAATGCAGACAAATGCATCCCAATGATTATCCAGGGAGAAATCTTAAGCTGACTTACAACAATCACAGGAAAAAAAATGTCAGGTCTCGACACCGTAGATAATTCAACTTACTGATCAGCCAGATATATCTTCAAGGATCACTGAGGGTCTCCCACTGTCTTGGCAGGAGTTAAGCATTCAGATATTAATTGGTCTACATCCCACCATTCCTGTCTCCTTAAGAATGTCAAGGACATACTTTCTTTGTGAAATAACAATATGTAATCTAGACTAAGCAACCTCAACACCTACAAACACTGTCTCCTTAAGAATGTCAAGGACATACTTTCTTTGTGAAATAACAATGTGTAATCTAGACTAAGCAACCTCAACACCTACAAATACTTAGTGTGCCAAGGTCTTTAGTCTGAAAATATTGAATAATGTGTTGCTTTAAATTAGAGATACTATCCTGATCACTTCCGGTGATATCGTCAACTTAAACGCGAAACAAATTCACAGATTTGGAGTAGAATGTTGATAAAACACAGAGTGATCAGCTTCACTGTGAATCATGTCAAACTCTTTAATTACTGCGTCAAGCTTCCCAAATTAGGCTTGAGGAGACTGTTCAGGACCATAGAATAATCAGAGCAATCGACATACCAAGCTACTAGACTCCCCTTGAACAACAAAACTACGTGGTTTCTCTATATAAATATCTTCCTTAAGTCACCTTAGAAAAGCATTTTTAAAGTCCAACTTATAAAGAGGACAATGACGGACAATGGCCATGGATAGAAAAGATGGATAAACGTTACTTTAGCCATGGAAGAAAAAGTACCACTGTATAATCAACACAAAAAAAAAAAAACCACTGTATAATCAACACAAAATTTCTAGTATACCACTCGGCAACAAAGTGAGCCTTAAGCTGATCAACTTGTCCATCTGGACCAACTATGACTGCCCAAAAAGGTGGTTGAAAATTGGACATGGGTAACTTTGAAGGGAAACTATTGTCAGCGACGGGTGGAGACGTATGACAGGTCTTCTGCCCGAGATTTTTTCCGAGGTTTGGTCACTGGAGGCTGATCTTCCTTGTGCAGTTTGTTTTTGGGGAACACCTCCAGAAAGGGATATTAACGGAGTTAGCCTTTAAGTAACCAGAAAATAGCAGTGTGAAATATTCTTTCCGGGAAGAAGTTGGTTGCACAACTACATTTTCTCACCAATGCTCTAATACCATGTGAGAAATAAAGGATAAAAGTATTATCGAATCGGGTTTTCTATGCTATTACATTGACCCCTATTTATAGACACTACATTATAATCCTTTTTCTTGTAGGAGACTATACAATCCTATTCCTGTTCCTTCTATAACAAGTGTTAGGAAGTAGAGGGTGAGCTAAAAATTGAAGTCAGCAGATGTGATATACAGCCTATATCCACCAATACTTTGTAATACATTACATACATATGTGCATATATTATATAATATACATCGCGCAGACTGGGTTTTGTGTGTGATTCTATCCAAATACTATATCCAGCTATTATACGGAGGAAGTATTAGATACAGACAATGATAATCTTCCTTCTTTGGATGGAGTAAAAGTAGAGGGATATTCTACCCTATTGCATAAAGTTTTTCAATCACTCCAAAAACAGAAGGAACAAATAAGTACCTCCTATGTTACATAGCCTAGAGTGTGAGTAGACAATTGTGAAAGAATCTAAGCATCTAAAACAATACAACAGATAGAGAGAAAAACTTTGTAAACCCCTTCTGGAATTCTTAATACAATCCATATGAGACAAACCCCTTCTGGAATTCTCAACACTCTATTGTAAGTGTAACCTTGACTTTGGAGTTTACATGTGACGTTAATGTGAATTACGAGTATGAGGGGACATATACAGAATTTATGAAATACGACCATACCTTCCGCAAGAAACGATTAGCAACTAACTCAATGCACATCGTCTTCATATGACTCCCGTCCTACAATTTCAGTTCAAGAAAAGAAAAGGATTAAAAATGAAGGAATAGATTTAATGGCAAGTTAACTGTACAACTATCAGATCAGATATCTACAGCACTCTGAATCCATTATCTTCAGCAGACAATTAAGCACATATAGGGTCTATGTTGGTAACGGGAATAAAAAAGAACAGGATCAGAAATGAAGAAAAATATTATCTTAAAGAAGTTATTCTTAATCTAATTTCCATCTCTAATGAACATGTATTAACTAATATCCAGGGGATAGGAATTGAAGGTTGCATAACATAACCCTGTTATTTAAATGGCTTTGGAGGTATAATTATGACTTTGGAATCATAACTGCAACGGAAATTTCAGAGTGAACGAAGCTTACAAAAAGTTCAACTCTTTCACCCATCAGGTTACTGGCTGGCCATGGAAACTTATCTGGAAAGTTAAAATATCTCCTAAAGTGTCCTGCTTCACTTGGCTACTAGCGAAGCAGGCTGTTTTGACTCAGGAGAACCTCATGAAAAGGGGTATCCTGAGTCCTAGGTGTTTTTTGTGTGGAGAAGAGCCTGAAACAGTCAACCACCTCTTTCTTCACTGTAGGATCACTAATATTTTGTGGAGCATTTTCATCAATTCGAAGTACCTATTTTGGGTGATGCCAAGAAATATTGTCCAGTCCCTGAAGATATGGAGTAGCTTTGCCTACGTTTCTGGTCACAAAGAAAGATGGAAGATCATCCCCACCTGTATCTGGTGGTCTGTGTGGAAAGAGAGGAACCTCAGATGCTTCCAGAACAAAAGCAACAGCATCCAGAAGATGAAGATGAATGCTTTAGGCACCTTGTAATTTTTGTTTATTTAGGATTGAAGATCTTCCTGATACTCATTTGTAATAAGTAAACCTGTAACAAGTTGTGGCTTGGAATATAATACAAGACGGTTACCTTCTCAAAAAAAAAAATTAATGATGAAAGCTCAAGTTATGAAAGCAACTAAGAGATATCAAATATGGCAGAAAGATTTTTGGACTCCCTGTACAGTCCAATCCTCTTCCAATGGAGAGAGTTTGGAGCAATATTAGTAGTCTGGAGTGAATATGGCCAGATTGTAAAGTTGAAGCTGCAATGGTAATAATAACCAATTCTGGTCTGATTATGGCTGGAAAATGGAAGTTTCAAATCAAAATTTCTGACTTAATATAGATGTTCCACTAATAGGGATGGGAGGTAACAGATTTTTACTCAAGTACTGGTTGGTAGCTGATCATTAGTGAGGACCTCAATCACTAGGAAGTAGATGAATTTCTCAGATGATGCACAGTTAAGTGATGTTATGCTCTGTTACAGAACAATAAGGGATGTATACATTAGATTGGCCACTGAAAGTAATATGGAAGTCAAAGTAGCATCTTTTCGGTGGGTAGTAGTAAATAAAGCTTTTTTTTTAGAATGGAAAATAAAGCTTTTTAACCTAGGATAACCTACAAAAGAGAGGTAAAATTTCAAGTAGTTGATGATATATGTGAGAAGAAGAGTTAGAAACGGCCAATCATCTCCTCATTCGTTGCAAAGTGGCAAGACAATGTTGGGAGCTATTCCTTAATATGTATGGTATTAAGTGAGTTTTGCCACAAAACGTAAAGAAAAAATCTGAAGGCAGTGTGGAGAACAATCCCCCTATGTGTTTTGGGGACAAAATGGTTTGAGAGACAAGATTTTCTGTGACGGGATAAGAAGGCATGCATCCAAGGTTACAAATAAATGTCTTTTGAATTATTTATTTTTTGGTGTAAAAGGAGTTTTACGGAACTTGGAACAAGATTTAGCTTTCCTAGAGGTGATAGGTGATATTTAGTTGTCATGCTTTTTGACATTGTAGGTCTGATATAACTGTACCTTCTTGGTACTTCTATTAATAGAATGTTACCTAGTTAAAAACAAAAATATATGAAAAATTACGCGATTAAGCAAACATATAACTTAATTATTTACCATGGCTATAGCTGTAAAATATTACAGCTCGCCACTAATATTTCATCCTGTTTACTAGGAAACACTTACAGATTTGTATATCCAATATATTCTACCACACTTTCCGTTTTCCCCAATTATACAAATAGCCTCTCTCTCATCCTAATTTGTTTTACTGATTTTTCTCCTTAATCACTCAAGCAAAATCAAATTTCAAATTTAAAAGTTTTTTTGTCTCCCTCTCAAATCGTGCTCCCACAATTTAAGGTGACTTCTTGCGGTTTCTTTCTATTATTATTTTTATTTTTCTTCCAGCAGTTTCAACCTTTTGTTTTTTATCTGAATTTGTATATGCCACTGATTTCTTTTAGTTTTCCAGTTATCTCCATAGATACATACAAATCATGCATCATGGATGAACAAACTCCTTCCAGAAGAATCACTCAAGGTATACAAATGAGTATACAAATGCATGAACAAAAGTTGGACAATTTCCCATCTTTTCTTTGGGTCTAACTCGAGAGTTCCAAGAAATTGCAGGATCTCTTGCTAAATCTGGAGTTAATCAACAAGAAATTAGATCCAACACCACATTGACCCAGTGAAAATGCCACAACTTATGCATGTTCTTAAACATCTGAAGAAAATGAAGTTGAATCTGGGTTAATGAACCAAGATGATGGTGAAGAAATTGAGGTATTTGTATAATTTATTTTGTATATTTTTGTGATTTGTGTTTCTATCAATACATTTCACATTATTTTATATACGATTATGTGGATTTAGCCTATAAATGTTGATAGCGGTTTTTTTACTTTTTTAGACCTTATTTCTATATTTTCAACAATTATGTACCATTTCAAATAAGTACACATCCCAACTATTTTTTGTATAATTTCAACATTATTGAGGTATTTTGTATAATTTATTTTGTATATTTTTTGTGATTTGAATTTGTATCAATACATTTCACATTTCACATTACTTTTTTAGACCTTATTTGTATATTTTTAAACAATTATATACAAGCATATGCTCCAACTATTATTTGTATTGTTTCAGCATTTGCACACATTTACTGATTTCTATATTTCAATCAATTGGATTGATTTAAAATTATAGAAAGGACGAAGTGAATTGATTGTCTCATGTACCTTTTATTAATAAACGAAGAAGTTGATTGATTTTTTTAAGGTTACTTCCGTGATCTCATGGACTCAGGCAGAATCATGTTCATATGGAGGAAGTCATATTTGGTATGAAACTCTAATGAGATACAATCCCGTGATTTATGGGACTGTTTTCGTTTTTTTCAACCGAAATTACCGCCAGTTTTCATTAAAATTCTTGAAAACCGAATTGTATAAAATATTAAATGCAAGCGAAATATACACATGGAAATACCCATAGCAACTAAAACTATAGCTATGGAGTGTAATTAGGCCAACTATAGCTAAGGAGGCTAATTAAGTTTCATTTCTTGCTATTTATGAAATTTTCACAAAAATATATCCACCAGATCCTAAACAGCCACACTACCATAAAGGAAATTTCTAGAAGTTATTCCAGATGAAAGAACATGGATCTTCAAGCATATGAAGATACGTGTTCTCAACATGAAGCATGTGAAAATCCACAATTTGAAACAGCAAAAACAACAAACTTAGAAGTAAGTAACAGTTTGATACCTTTGCACACGGTATTGAAGTTTCAATAGCTCTAGCATGGAAGACAAAACACTCTGTTGGAGGACCACTGAAAAATTCATAGACACAAAAATCTGGTGATCAGTCTACCATCAAGGTTGATACACAGAAACGTAACTTATACTGAGCATGCTACTTTCTATGGCTTGGTGTTGGAAAATCACGAAAGTACATTTTTCTTTTCTTTCTTCAGTAAGTTCATTTTACTTTTCTAGGGACATAATCAATTATCCAAAGCTAAAATGATTATAACTTAGATGATGTCTCTTGTCTGAATGATTGAATTGGAGATCCTTTGTCATTTTCTTTTTGTAATT